>NC_089840.1:157891447-158217883 GCF_035609145.1 Eleutherodactylus coqui
GGGCTGGAGGATGCTTGAACAGAGCACAGGGGGACTGAAGGATGCTTGTAGAGAGCACAAGGGGGCTGGAGGATGCTTGTGGAGAGCACAGGGGCTGGAGGATGCTTGTAGGGTGTATAGGGGCCTGGAGGATGCTTGTAGAGAGCACAGGGTCCTGGGGGATGCTAATAGGGTGTATAGGGGGCTGGAGGATGCTTGTAGAGAGCACAGGGTTCTGGGGGATGCTTGTAGGGTGTATAGGGGGCTGGAGGATGGTTGTGGAGAGCACAGGAGGGCTGCAAGATGCCTGTAGAGAGCATGGGGATGGGGTGGCTGGAGGATGCTTGTAGAGAGCACAGGGTGGTAGGAGGATGCTTGTAGAGAGCACAGGGTTCTGGAGGATGCTGGTAGGGTGTATAGGGGCCTGGAGGATGCTTGTAGAGAGCACAGGGGTCTGGAGGATGCTTGTAGGGTGTATAGGGGCCTGGAGGATGGTTGTGGAGACCACAGGACGGCTAAAGGATGCCTGTAGAGAGTACGGGGGGAGGGGCGGCTAGAGGATGCTTGTAGAGAGCACAGGGGAGGGGGGGGGGGCTGGAGGATGCTTGAAGTGAGCACAGGGGGGCTGAAGGATGCTTGTACAGAGCACAAGGGGGCTGGAGGATGTTTGAAGACTGCACAGCGGTGCTAGAGGGTGCTTGTAGAGAGCACGAGTGGGGCTGGAAAATGCTTGTGGGGTTTACAGGGGGCTGAAGGATTCTTTTAGAGAGCACAGAGGGGCTTGGGATGCTTTTAGAGAGCACAGAGGGGCTTGGGGATGCTTGAAGACAGCACAGAAGGGCTGGATGATGCTTGTAGAGAGCAAAAGGGGGACTGGACTATGCTTGTAGAGAGCACAAGAGGGCTGGAGGATGCTTGTAGGGTGTTTAGGGGCCTGGAGGATGCTTACAGAGAGCACAGGGTTCGGGGAGATGCTTGTAGGGTGTATAGCGGCCTGGAGAATGCTTGTGGAGAGCACAGGGGCTGGAGGATGCTTGTAGGGTGTATAGGGGCCTGGAGGATGCTTGTAGAGAGCACAGGGATCTGGAGGATGCTTGTAGGGTGTATAGGGGCCTGGAGGATGCTTGTAGAGAGCACAGGGGGGCTGGATGATGCTTGTAGAGAGCTCAGGGGGGCTGGAAGATTCTTTTAAGGGTGTACTGGGGAGCTGGAGAATGCTTATAGAAAGCACAGGCGGCAGAGAGAATGCTTGAAGAAAGCACAATGGGACTGAAAGGGATGCTTGTCGAGAGCACAGGGAGCTAGAGGATGCTTGTAGTGTATATAGGGGGACTGGAGGATGCCTGTACAGAGCACAAGGGGGCTGGAGGATGTTTGAAGACTGCACAGCGGAGCTAGAGGATGCTTGTAGAGAGCACGGATGGGGCTGGAAAATGCTTGTGGGATTTACAGGGGGCTGAAGGATGCTTTTAGAGAGCACAGAGGGGCTTGGGATGCTTTTAGAGAGCGCTGAGGGGCTTGGGGATGCTTGTAGAGAGCAAAAGGGGGAATGGAGGATGCTTGTGGAGAGCACAGGGGCTGGAGGATGCTTGTAGGGTGTATAGGGGCCTGGAGGATACTTGTAGAGAGCACAGGGGTCTGGAGGATGCTTGTAGGGTGTATAGGGGCCTGGAGGATGCTTGTAGAGAGCACAGGGGGGCTGGATGATGCTTGTAGAGAGCACAGGGGGGCTGGAGGATGCTTATGGAGTTACAGGGGACTTGAGGATGCTTGTAGAGAGCTCAGGGGGGCTGGAAGATTCTTATAGGGTGTACTGGGGTGCTGGAGAATGCTTATAGAAAGCACAGGCGACGGAGAGAATGCTTGAAGAAAGCACAATGGGACTGAAAGGGATGCTTGTCGAGAGCACAGGGAGCTAGAGGATGCTTGTAGTGTATATAGGGGGACTGGAGAAGGCTTGTACAGAGCACAAGGGGGCTGGAGGATGTTTGAAGACTGCACAGCGGAGCTAGAGGATGCTTGTAGAGAGCACGGGTGGGGCTGGAAAATGCTTGTGGGATTTACAGGGGGCTGAAGGATGCTTTTAGAGAGCACAGAGGGGCTTGGGATGCTTTTAGAGAGCGCAGAGGGGCTTGGGGATGCTTGAAAACATCACAGAAGGGCTGGATGATGCTTGTAGAGAGCAAAAGGGGGACTGGAGGATGCTTGTAGAGAGCACAAGAGGGCTGGAGGATGCTTGTAGGGTGTTTAGGGGCTTAGGGATGCTTGAAAACAGCACAAAAGGGCTGGATGATGCTTGTAGAGAGCAAAAGGGGGACTGGAGGATGCTTCTGGAGAGCACAGGGGCTGGAGGAAGCTTGTAGGGTGTATAGGGGCCTGGAGGATGCTTGTAGAGAACACAGGGGTCTGGAGGATGCTTGTAGAGAGCACAGGGTGGTAGGAGGATGCTTGTAGAGAGCACAGGGGGGTTGGAGGATGCTTGTAGGGTGTATAGGGGCCTGGCGGTTGCTTGTAGAGAGCACAGGGGCTGGAGGATGCTTGTAGGGTGTATAGGGGCCTGGCGGTTGCTTGTAGAGAGCACAGGGTTCTGGGGGAAGCTTGTAGGGTGTATAGGGGCCTGGAGGATGCTTGTAGAAAGCACAGGGTTCTGGGTGATGCTTGTAGGGTGTATATGGGCCTGAAGGATGCTTGTAGAGAGAACAGGGTTCTGGAGGATGCTTGTATAGAGCACAGGGGGGCTGGAGGATGCTTGTAGAGAGCACAGGGTGGTAGGAGGATGCTTGTAGAGAGCACAGGGGGGTTGGAGGATGCTTGTAAAGAGCAGAGAGTTCTGGAGGATGCTTGTAGGGTGTATAGGGGCCTGGAGGATGCTTGTAGAGAGCACAGGGGCTGGAGGATGCTTGTAGGGTGTATAGGGGCCTGGCGGTTGCTTGTAGAGAGCACAGGGTTCTGGGGGAAGCTTGTAGGGTGTATTGGGACCTGGAGGATGCTTGTAGAAAGCACAGGGTTCTGGGTGATGCTTGTAGGGTGTATATGGGCCTGGAGGATGCTTGTAGAGAGCACAGGGTTCTGGAGGATGCTTTTAGGGTGTATAGGGGCCTGAAGGATGCTTGTAGAGAGTACAGGCTTCTGGGGGATGCTTGTAGGGTGTATAAGGGCCTGAAGGATGGTTGTGGAGAGCATAGGAGGGCTGGAGGATGCCTGTAGAGAGCACGGGGGGTGGGGGGGCTAGAGGATGCCTGTAGAGAGCACAGGCGGGGCTGGAGGATGCTTGAAGAGAGCACAGGGGGGCTGAAGGATGCTTGTAGAGAGCACAGGGGGGCTGGAGGATGCTTGAAGAGAGCACAGGGGGGCTGGAGGATGCCTGTAGAGAGCATGGGGGGGGGGGGCTGGAGGATGCTTGTGGAGAGCACAGGGGCTGGAGGATGCTTGTAGGGTGTATAGGGGCCTGGAGGATGCTTGTAGAGAGCACAGGGTTCTGGGGGATGCTAATAGGGTGTATAGGGGCCTGGAGGATGTTTGTAGAGAGCACCGGGGTCTGGAGCATGCTTGTAGGGTGTATAGGGGCCTGAAGGATGCTTGAAAACAGCACAGAAGGGCTGGATGATGCTTATAGAGAGCAAAAGGGGGACTGGAGGATGCTTGTGGAGAGCACAGGGGCTGGAGGATGCTTGTAGGGTGTATAGGGGCCTGGAGGATGCTTGTAGAGAGCACAGGCGTCTGGAGGATACTTGTAGGGTGTATAGGGGCCTGGAGAATGGTTGTGGAGAGCACAGAAGGGCTGGAAGATGCCTGTAGAGAACATGGGGAGGGGGGCTGGAGGATGCTTGTAGAGAGCACAGGGTGGTAGGAGGATGCTTGTAGAGAGCACAGGGGGGATGGAGGATGCTTGTAGAGAGCAGAGGGTTCTGGAGGATGCTTGTAGGGTGTATAGGGGCCTGGAAGATGCTTGTAGAAAGCACAGGGTTCTGGGTGATGCTTGTAGGGTGTATATTGGCCTGGAGGATGCTTGTAGAGAGCACAGAGTTCTGGAGGATGCTTGTAGGATGTATAGGGGCCTGGAGGATGCGTGTAGAGAGCAAAAGGGGGACTGGAGGATGCTTGTGGAGAGCACAGGGGCTGGAGGATGCTTGTAGGGTGTATAGGGGTTTGGAGGATGCTTGTAGAGAGCACAGGGGTCTGGAGGATGCTTGTAGGGTATATAGGCTCCTGAAGGATGGTTGTGGAGAGCACAGGAGGGCTGGAAGATGCCTGTAGAGAGTATGGGGAGGGGGGGGCTGGAGGATGCTTGTAGAGAGCACAGGGGGGCTGGAGGATGCTTGTAGAGAGCAGAGGGTTCTGGAGGATGCTTGTAGGGTGTATAGGGGCCTGGAGGATGCTTGTAGAGAGCACAGGGGCTGGAGGATGCTTGTAGGGTGTATAGGGGCCTGGCGGTTGCTTGTAGAGAGCACAGGGTTCTGGGGGAAGCTTGTAGTATGTATAGGGGGCCTGGAGGATGCTTGTAGAAAGCACAGGGTTCTGGGTGATGCTTGTAGGGTGTATATGGGCCTGGAGGATGCTTCTAGAGAGCACAGGGTTCTGGAGGATGCTTTTAGGGTGTATAGGGGCCTGAAGGATGGTTGTAGAGCGCACAGGCTACTGGGGGATGTTTGTAGGGTGTATAGGGGCCTGGAGGATGCTTGTAGAGAGCACAGGGGCTGGAGGATGCTTGTAGGGTGTATAGGGGCCTGGTGGTTGCTTGTAGAGAGCACAGGGTTCTGGGGGAAGCTTGTAGGGTGTATAGGGACCTGGAGGATGCTTGTAGAAAGCACAGGGTTCTGGGTGATGCTTGTAGGGTGTATATGGGCCTGGAGGATGCTTGTAGAGAGCACAGGGTTCTGGAGGATGCTTTTAGGGTGTATAGGGGCCTGAAGGATGCTTGTAGAGAGCACAGGCTTCTGGGGGATGCTTGTAGGGTGTATAGGGGCCTGGAGGATGGTTGTGGAGAGCACAGGAGGGCTGGAGGATGCCTGTAGAAAGCACAAGGGGGTGGGGGGGCTGGAGGATGCTTGTAGAGAGCACAGGCGGGGCTGGAGGATGCTTTAAGAGAGCACAGGGGGGGCTGAAGGATGCTTGTAGAGAGCACAGGGGGGCTGGAGGATGCTTGAAGAGAGCACAGGGGCCTGGAGGATGCCTGTAGAGAGCATGGGGTGGGGGGGCTGGAGGATGCTTGTGGAGAGCACAGGGGCTGGAGGATGCTTGTAGGGTGTAAAGGGGCCTGGAGGATGCTTGTAGAGAGCACAGGGTTCTGGGGGATGCTAATAGGGTGTATAGGGGCCTGGAGGATGCTTGTAGAGAGCACAGGGGTCTGGAGGATGCTTGTAGGGTGTATAGGGGCCTGGAGGATGCTTGTAGAGAGCACAGGCCTCTGGGGGATGCTTGTAGGGTGTATAGGGGCCTGGAGGATTGGTGTGGAGAGCACAAGAGGGCTGGAAGATGCCTGTAGAGAGCACGGGGGGGGTGGGGGGGGTTAGAGGATGCTTGTAGAGAGCACAGGCGGGGCTGGAGGATGCTTGAACAGAGCACAGGGGGACTGAAGGATGCTTGTAGAGAGCACAAGGGGGCTGGAGGATGCTTGTGGAGAGCACAGGGGCTGGAGGATGCTTGTAGGGTGTATAGGGGCCTGGAGGATGCTTGTAGAGAGCACAGGGTCCTGGGGGATGCTAATAGGGTGTATAGGGGGCTGGAGGATGCTTGTAGAGAGCACAGGGTTCTGGGGGATGCTTGTAGGGTGTATAGGGGGCTGGAGGATGGTTGTGGAGAGCACAGGAGGGCTGCAAGATGCCTGTAGAGAGCATGGGGATGGGGTGGCTGGAGGATGCTTGTAGAGAGCACAGGGTGGTAGGAGGATGCTTGTAGAGAGCACAGGGTTCTGGAGGATGCTGGTAGGGTGTATAGGGGCCTGGAGGATGCTTGTAGAGAGCACAGGGGTCTGGAGGATGCTTGTAGGGTGTATAGGGGCCTGGAGGATGGTTGTGGAGACCACAGGACGGCTAAAGGATGCCTGTAGAGAGTACGGGGGGAGGGGCGGCTAGAGGATGCTTGTAGAGAGCACAGGGGGGGGGGGGGCTGGAGGATGCTTGAAGTGAGCACAGGGGGGCTGAAGGATGCTTGTACAGAGCACAAGGGGGCTGGAGGATGTTTGAAGACTGCACAGCGGTGCTAGAGGGTGCTTGTAGAGAGCACGAGTGGGGCTGGAAAATGCTTGTGGGGTTTACAGGGGGCTGAAGGATTCTTTTAGAGAGCACAGAGGGGCTTGGGATGCTTTTAGAGAGCACAGAGGGGCTTGGGGATGCTTGAAGACAGCACAGAAGGGCTGGATGATGCTTGTAGAGAGCAAAAGGGGGACTGGACTATGCTTGTAGAGAGCACAAGAGGGCTGGAGGATGCTTGTAGGGTGTTTAGGGGCCTGGAGGATGCTTACAGAGAGCACAGGGTTCGGGGAGATGCTTGTAGGGTGTATAGCGGCCTGGAGAATGCTTGTGGAGAGCACAGGGGCTGGAGGATGCTTGTAGGGTGTATAGGGGCCTGGAGGATGCTTGTAGAGAGCACAGGGATCTGGAGGATGCTTGTAGGGTGTATAGGGGCCTGGAGGATGCTTGTAGAGAGCACAGGGGGGCTGGATGATGCTTGTAGAGAGCTCAGGGGGGCTGGAAGATTCTTTTAAGGGTGTACTGGGGAGGTGGAGAATGCTTATAGAAAGCACAGGCGGCAGAGAGAATGCTTGAAGAAAGCACAATGGGACTGAAAGGGATGCTTGTCGAGAGCACAGGGAGCTAGAGGATGCTTGTAGTGTATATAGGGGGACTGGAGGATGCCTGTACAGAGCACAAGGGGGCTGGAGGATGTTTGAAGACTGCACAGCGGAGCTAGAGGATGCTTGTAGAGAGCACGGATGGGGCTGGAAAATGCTTGTGGGATTTACAGGGGGCTGAAGGATGCTTTTAGAGAGCACAGAGGGGCTTGGGATGCTTTTAGAGAGCGCTGAGGGGCTTGGGGATGCTTGTAGAGAGCAAAAGGGGGAATGGAGGATGCTTGTGGAGAGCACAGGGGCTGGAGGATGCTTGTAGGGTGTATAGGGGCCTGGAGGATACTTGTAGAGAGCACAGGGGTCTGGAGGATGCTTGTAGGGTGTATAGGGGCCTGGAGGATGCTTGTAGAGAGCACAGGGGGGCTGGATGATGCTTGTAGAGAGCACAGGGGGGCTGGAGGATGCTTATGGAGTTACAGGGGACTTGAGGATGCTTGTAGAGAGCTCAGGGGGGCTGGAAGATTCTTATAGGGTGTACTGGGGTGCTGGAGAATGCTTATAGAAAGCACAGGCGACGGAGAGAATGCTTGAAGAAAGCACAATGGGACTGAAAGGGATGCTTGTCGAGAGCACAGGGAGCTAGAGGATGCTTGTAGTGTATATAGGGGGACTGGAGAAGGCTTGTACAGAGCACAAGGGGGCTGGAGGATGTTTGAAGACTGCACAGCGGAGCTAGAGGATGCTTGTAGAGAGCACGGGTGGGGCTGGAAAATGCTTGTGGGATTTACAGGGGGCTGAAGGATGCTTTTAGAGAGCACAGAGGGGCTTGGGATGCTTTTAGAGAGCGCAGAGGGGCTTGGGGATGCTTGAAAACATCACAGAAGGGCTGGATGATGCTTGTAGAGAGCAAAAGGGGGACTGGAGGATGCTTGTAGAGAGCACAAGAGGGCTGGAGGATGCTTGTAGGGTGTTTAGGGGCTTAGGGATGCTTGAAAACAGCACAAAAGGGCTGGATGATGCTTGTAGAGAGCAAAAGGGGGACTGGAGGATGCTTCTGGAGAGCACAGGGGCTGGAGGAAGCTTGTAGGGTGTATAGGGGCCTGGAGGATGCTTGTAGAGAACACAGGGGTCTGGAGGATGCTTGTAGAGAGAACAGGGTGGTAGGAGGATGCTTGTAGAGAGCACAGGGGGGTTGGAGGATGCTTGTAGGGTGTATAGGGGCCTGGCGGTTGCTTGTAGAGAGCACAGGGGCTGGAGGATGCTTGTAGGGTGTATAGGGGCCTGGCGGTTGCTTGTAGAGAGCACAGGGTTCTGGGGGAAGCTTGTAGGGTGTATAGGGGCCTGGAGGATGCTTGTAGAAAGCACAGGGTTCTGGGTGATGCTTGTAGGGTGTATATGGGCCTGAAGGATGCTTGTAGAGAGAACAGGGTTCTGGAGGATGCTTGTATAGAGCACAGGGGGGCTGGAGGATGCTTGTAGAGAGCACAGGGTGGTAGGAGGATGCTTGTAGAGAGCACAGGGGGGTTGGAGGATGCTTGTAAAGAGCAGAGGGTTCTGGAGGATGCTTGTAGGGTGTATAGGGGCCTGGAGGATGCTTGTAGAGAGCACAGGGGCTGGAGGATGCTTGTAGGGTGTATAGGGGCCTGGCGGTTGCTTGTAGAGAGCACAGGGTTCTGGGGGAAGCTTGTAGGGTGTATTGGGACCTGGAGGATGCTTGTAGAAAGCACAGGGTTCTGGGTGATGCTAATAGGGTGTATATGGGCCTGGAGGATGCTTGTAGAGAGCACAGGGTTCTGGAGGATGCTTTTAGGGTGTATAGGGGCCTGAAGGATGCTTGTAGAGAGTACAGGCTTCTGGGGGATGCTTGTAGGGTGTATAAGGGCCTGAAGGATGGTTGTGGAGAGCATAGGAGGGCTGGAGGATGCCTGTAGAGAGCACGGGGGGTGGGGGGGCTAGAGGATGCCTGTAGAGAGCACAGGCGGGGCTGGAGGATGCTTGAAGAGAGCACAGGGGGGCTGAAGGATGCTTGTAGAGAGCACAGGGGGGCTGGAGGATGCTTGAAGAGAGCACAGGGGGGCTGGAGGATGCCTGTAGAGAGCATGGGGGGGGGGGGCTGGAGGATGCTTGTGGAGAGCACAGGGGCTGGAGGATGCTTGTAGGGTGTATAGGGGCCTGGAGGATGCTTGTAGAGAGCACAGGGTTCTGGGGGATGCTAATAGGGTGTATAGGGGCCTGGAGGATGTTTGTAGAGAGCACCGGGGTCTGGAGCATGCTTGTAGGGTGTATAGGGGCCTGAAGGATGCTTGAAAACAGCACAGAAGGGCTGGATGATGCTTATAGAGAGCAAAAGGGGGACTGGAGGATGCTTGTGGAGAGCACAGGGGCTGGAGGATGCTTGTAGGGTGTATAGGGGCCTGGAGGATGCTTGTAGAGAGCACAGGCGTCTGGAGGATACTTGTAGGGTGTATAGGGGCCTGGAGAATGGTTGTGGAGAGCACAGAAGGGCTGGAAGATGCCTGTAGAGAACATGGGGAGGGGGGCTGGAGGATGCTTGTAGAGAGCACAGGGTGGTAGGAGGATGCTTGTAGAGAGCACAGGGGGGATGGAGGATGCTTGTAGAGAGCAGAGGGTTCTGGAGGATGCTTGTAGGGTGTATAGGGGCCTGGAAGATGCTTGTAGAAAGCACAGGGTTCTGGGTGATGCTTGTAGGGTGTATATTGGCCTGGAGGATGCTTGTAGAGAGCACAGAGTTCTGGAGGATGCTTGTAGGATGTATAGGGGCCTGGAGGATGCGTGTAGAGAGCAAAAGGGGGACTGGAGGATGCTTGTGGAGAGCACAGGGGCTGGAGGATGCTTGTAGGGTGTATAGGGGTTTGGAGGATGCTTGTAGAGAGCACAGGGGTCTGGAGGATGCTTGTAGGGTATATAGGCTCCTGAAGGATGGTTGTGGAGAGCACAGGAGGGCTGGAAGATGCCTGTAGAGAGTATGGGGAGGGGGGGGCTGGAGGATGCTTGTAGAGAGCACAGGGGGGCTGGAGGATGCTTGTAGAGAGCAGAGGGTTCTGGAGGATGCTTGTAGGGTGTATAGGGGCCTGGAGGATGCTTGTAGAGAGCACAGGGGCTGGAGGATGCTTGTAGGGTGTAAAGGGGCCTGGCGGTTGCTTGTAGAGAGCACAGGGTTCTGGGGGAAGCTTGTAGTATGTATAGGGGGCCTGGAGGATGCTTGTAGAAAGCACAGGGTTCTGGGTGATGCTTGTAGGGTGTATATGGGCCTGGAGGATGCTTCTAGAGAGCACAGGGTTCTGGAGGATGCTTTTAGGGTGTATAGGGGCCTGAAGGATGGTTGTAGAGCGCACAGGCTACTGGGGGATGTTTGTAGGGTGTATAGGGGCCTGGAGGATGCTTGTAGAGAGCACAGGGGCTGGAGGATGCTTGTAGGGTGTATAGGGGCCTGGTGGTTGCTTGTAGAGAGCACAGGGTTCTGGGGGAAGCTTGTAGGGTGTATAGGGACCTGGAGGATGCTTGTAGAAAGCACAGGGTTCTGGGTGATGCTTGTAGGGTGTATATGGGCCTGGAGGATGCTTGTAGAGAGCACAGGGTTCTGGAGGATGCTTTTAGGGTGTATAGGGGCCTGAAGGATGCTTGTAGAGAGCACAGTCTTCTGGGGGATGCTTGTAGGGTGTATAAGGGCCTGAAGGATGGTTGTGGAGAGCATAGGAGGGCTGGAGGATGCCTGTAGAGAGCACGGGGGGGTGGGGGGCTAGAGGATGCTTGTAGAGAGCACAGGCGGGGCTGGAGGATGCTTGAAGAGAGCACAGGGGGGCTGAAGGATGCTTGTAGAGAGCACAGGGGGGCTGGAGGATGCTTGAAGAGAGCACAGGGGGGCTGGAGGATGCCTGTAGAGAGCATGGGGGGGGGGGGGCTGGAGCATGCTTGTGGAGAGCACAGGGGCTGGAGGATGCTTGTAGGGTGTATAGGGGCCTGGAGGATGCTTGTAGAGAGCACAGGGTTCTGGGGGATGCTAATAGGGTGTATAGGGGCCTGGAGGATGTTTGTAGAGAGCACAGGGGTCTGGAGCATGCTTGTAGGGTGTATAGGGGCCTGAAGGATGCTTGAAAACAGCACAGAAGGGCTGGATGATGCTTATAGAGAGCAAAAGGGGGACTGGAGGATGCTTGTGGAGAGCACAGGGGCTGGAGGATGCTTGTAGGGTGTATAGGGGCCTGGAGGATGCTTGTAGAGAGCACAGGCATCTGGAGGATACTTGTAGGGTGTATAGGGGCCTGGAGAATGGTTGTGGAGAGCACAGGAGGGCTGGAAGATGCCTGTAGAGAACATGGGGAGGGGGGGCTGGAGGATGCTTGTAGAGAGCACAGGGTGGTAGGAGGATGCTTGTAGAGAGCACAGGGGGGTTGGAGGATGCTTGTAGAGAGCAGAGGGTTCTGGAGGATGCTTGTAGGGTGTATAGGGGCCTGGAAGATGCTTGTAGAAAGCACAGGGTTCTGGGTGATGCTTGTAGGGTGTATATTGGCCTGGAGGATGCTTGTAGAGAGCACAGAGTTCTGGAGGATGCTTGTAGGGTGTATAGGGGCCTGGAGGATGCTTGTAGAGAGCAAAAGGGGGACTGGAGGATGCTTGTGGAGAGCACAGGGGCTGGAGGATGCTTGTAGGGTGTATAGGGGTTTGGAGGATGCTTGTAGAGAGCACAGGGGTCTGGAGGATGCTTGTAGGGTATATAGGCTCCTGAAGGATGGTTGTGGAGAACACAGGAGGGCTGGAAGATGCCTGTAGAGAGTATGGGGAGGGGGGGGGCTGGAGGATGCTTGTAGAGAGCACAGGGGGGCTGGAGGATGCTTGTAGAGAGCACAGGGTGGTAGGAGGATGCTTGTAGGGTGTATAGGGGCCTGGAGGATGCTTGTAGAGAGCACAGGGGCTGGAGGATGCTTGTAGGGTGTATAGTGGCCTGGCGGTTGCTTGTAGAGAGCACAGGGTTCTGGGGGAAGCTTGTAGGGTGTATAGGGGGCCTGGAGGATGCTTGTAGAAAGCACAGGGTTCTGGGTGATGCTTGTAGGGTGTATATGGGCCTGGAGGATGCTTCTAGAGAGCACAGGGTTCTGGAGGATGCTTTTAGGGTGTATAGGGGCCTGAAGGATGGTTGTAGAGCGCACAGGCTACTGGGGGATGTTTGTAGGGTGTATAGGGGCCTGGAGGATGCTTGTAGAGAGCACAGGGGCTGGAGGATGCTTGTAGGGTGTATAGGGGCCTGGTGGTTGCTTGTAGAGAGCACAGGGTTCTGGGGGAAGCTTGTAGGGTGTATAGGGACCTGGAGGATGCTTGTAGAAAGCACAGGGTTCTGGGTGATGCTTGTAGGGTGTATATGGGCCTGGAGGATGCTTGTAGAGAGCACAGGGTTCTGGAGGATGCTTTTAGGGTGTATAGGGGCCTGAAGGATGCTTGTAGAGAGCACAGGCTTCTGGGGGATGCTTGTAGGGTGTATAAGGGCCTGAAGGATGGTTGTGGAGAGCATAGGAGGGCTGGAGGATGCCTGTAGAGAGCACGGGGGGGTGGGGGGCTAGAGGATGCTTGTAGAGAGCACAGGCGGGGCTGGAGGATGCTTGAAGAGAGCACAGGGGGGCTGAAGGATGCTTGTAGAGAGCACAGGGGGGCTGGAGGATGCTTGAAGAGAGCACAGGGGGGCTGGAGGATGCCTGTAGAGAGCATGGGGGGGGGGGGGGGCTGGAGCATGCTTGTGGAGAGCACAGGGGCTGGAGGATGCTTGTAGGGTGTATAGGGGCCTGGAGGATGCTTGTAGAGAGCACAGGGTTCTGGGGGATGCTAATAGGGTGTATAGGGGCCTGGAGGATGTTTGTAGAGAGCACAGGGGTCTGGAGCATGCTTGTAGGGTGTATAGGGGCCTGAAGGATGCTTGAAAACAGCACAGAAGGGCTGGATGATGCTTATAGAGAGCAAAAGGGGGACTGGAGGATGCTTGTGGAGAGCACAGGGGCTGGAGGATGCTTGTAGGGTGTATAGGGGCCTGGAGGATGCTTGTAGAGAGCACAGGCATCTGGAGGATACTTGTAGGGTGTATAGGGGCCTGGAGAATGGTTGTGGAGAGCACAGGAGGGCTGGAAGATGCCTGTAGAGAACATGGGGAGGGGGGGCTGGAGGATGCTTGTAGAGAGCACAGGGTGGTAGGAGGATGCTTGTAGAGAGCACAGGGGGGTTGGAGGATGCTTGTAGAGAGCAGAGGGTTCTGGAGGATGCTTGTAGGGTGTATAGGGGCCTGGAAGATGCTTGTAGAAAGCACAGGGTTCTGGGTGATGCTTGTAGGGTGTATATTGGCCTGGAGGATGCTTGTAGAGAGCACAGAGTTCTGGAGGATGCTTGTAGGGTGTATAGGGGCCTGGAGGATGCTTGTAGAGAGCAAAAGGGGGACTGGAGGATGCTTGTGGAGAGCACAGGGGCTGGAGGATGCTTGTAGGGTGTATAGGGGTTTGGAGGATGCTTGTAGAGAGCACAGGGGTCTGGAGGATGCTTGTAGGGTATATAGGCTCCTGAAGGATGGTTGTGGAGAACACAGGAGGGCTGGAAGATGCCTGTAGAGAGTATGGGGAGGGGGGGGCTGGAGGATGCTTGTAGAGAGCACAGGGGGGCTGGAGGATGCTTGTAGAGAGCACAGGGTGGTAGGAGGATGCTTGTAGGGTGTATAGGGGCCTGGAGGATGCTTGTAGAGAGCACAGGGGCTGGAGGATGCTTGTAGGGTGTATAGTGGCCTGGCGGTTGCTTGTAGAGAGCACAGGGTTCTGGGGGAAGCTTGTAGGGTGTATAGGGGGCCTGGAGGATGCTTGTAGAAAGCACAGGGTTCTGGGTGATGCTTGTAGGGTGTATATGGGCCTGGAGGATGCTTCTAGAGAGCACAGGGTTCTGGAGGATGCTTTTAGGGTGTATAGGGGCCTGAAGGATGGTTGTAGAGCGCACAGGCTACTGGGGGCTGTTTGTAGGGTGTGTAAGGGCCTGAAGGATGGTTGTAGAGAGCACAAGTGGGCTGGAGGATTCTTGTCGGGTGTTTAGGGGCTTGGGGATGCTTGAAAACAGCACAGAAGGGCTGGATGATGCTTGTAGAGAGCAAAAGGGGGACTGGAGGATGCTTGTGGAGAGCACAGGGGCTGGAGGATGCTTGTAGGGTGTATAGGGGTTTGGAGGATGCTTGTAGGGTGTATAGGCTCCTGGAGGATGGTTGTGGAGAGCACAGGAGGGCTGGAAGATGCCTGTAGAGAGTATGAGGAGGGGGGGGGGCTGGAGGATGCTTGTAGAGAGTACAGGGGGGATGGAGGATGCTTGTAGAGAGCACAGGGTGGTAGGAGGATGCTTGTAGAGTGCACAGGGGGGTTGGAGGATGCTTGTAAAGAGCAGAGGGTTCTGGAGGATGCTTGTAGGGTGTATAGGGGCCTGCAGGATGCTTGTAGAGAGCACAGGGGCTGGAGGATGCTTGTAGGGTGTATAGCGGCCAGGAGGATGCATGTAGAGAGCACAGGGTTCTGGGGGATGCTTGTAGGGTGTATAGGGGCCAGGAGGATGCTTTTAGAGAGCACAGGGTTCTGGGGGATGCTTGTAGGGTGTATAGGGGGCTGGAGGACGGTTGTGGAGAGCACAGGAGGGCTGGAAGATGCCTGTAGAGAGCATGGGGATGGGGGGGGGGGGCTGGAGGATGCTTGTAGAGAGCACAGGGTGGTAGGAGGATGCTTGTAGAGAGCACAGAGGGGTTGGAGGATGCTGGTAGGGTGTATAGGGGCCTGGAGGATGCTTGTAGAGAGCACAGGGTTCTGGAGGATGCTGCTAGGGTGTATAGGGGCCTGGAGGATGCTTGTAGAGAGCACAGGGGTCTGGAGGATGCTTGTAGGGTGTATAGGGGCCTGGAGGATGGTTGTGGAGACCACAGGACGGCTAAAGGATGCCTGTAGAGAGTACGGGGATAGGGGCGGCTAGAGGATGCTTGTAGAGAGCACAGGGGGGGCTGGAGGATGCTTGAAGAGAGCACAGGGGGGCTGAAGGATGCTTGTACAGAGCACAAGGGGGCTGGAGGATGTTTGAAGACTGCACAGCAGAGCTAGAGGGTGCTTGTAGAGAGCACGGGTGGGGCTGGAAAATGCTTGTGGGGTTTACAGGGGGCTGAAGGATTCTTTTAGAGAGCACAGAGGGGCTTGGGAAGCTTTTAGAGAGCACAGAGGGGCTTGGGGATGCTTGAAGACAGCACAGAAGGGCTGGATGATGCTTGTAGAGAGAAAAAGGGGGTCTGGAGGATGCTTGTAGAGAGCACAAGAGGGCTGGAGGATGCTTGTATGGTGTTTAGGGGCCTGGAGGATGCTTGCAGAGAGCACAGGGTTCTGGGAGATGCTTGTAGGGTGTATAGGGGCCTGGAGAATGCTTCTGGAGAGCACAGGGGCTGGAGGAAGCTTGTAGGGTGTATAGGGGCCTGGAGGATGCTTGTAGAGAACACAGGGGTCTGGAGGATGCTTGTAGAGAGCACAGGGTGGTAGGAGGATGCTTGTAGAGAGCACAGGGTGGTAGGAGGATGCTTGTAGAGAGCACAGGGGGGTTGGAGGATGCTTGTAAAGAGTAGAGGGTACTGGAGGATGCTTGTAGGGTGTATAGGGGCCTGGAGGATGCTTGTGGAGAGCACAGGGGCTGGAGGATGCTTGTAGGGTGTATAGGGGCCTGGCGGTTGCTTGTAGAGAGCACAGGGTTCTGGGGGAAGCTTGTAGGGTGTATAGGGGCCTGGAGGATGCTTGTAGAAAGCACAGGGTTCTGGGTGATGCTTGTAGGGTGTATATGGGCCTGAAGGATGCTTGTAGAGAGAACAGGGTTCTGGAGGATGCTTGTATAGAGCACAGGGGGGCTGGAGGATGCTTGTAGAGAGCACAGGGTGGTAGGAGGATGCTTGTAGAGAGCACAGGGGGGTTGGAGGATGCTTGTAAAGAGCAGAGGGTTCTGGGGGATGCTTGTAGGGTGTATAGGGGCCTGGAGGATGCTTGTAGAGAGCACAGGGGCTGGAGGATGCTTGTAGGGTGTATAGGGGCCTGGCGGTTGCTTGTAGAGAGCACAGGGTTCTGGGGGAAGCTTGTAGGGTGTATAGGGACCTGGAGGATGCTTGTAGAAAGCACAGGGTTCTGGGTGATGCTTGTAGAGTGTATATGGGCCTGGAGGATGCTTGTAGAGAGCACAGGGTTCTGGAGGATGCTTTTAGGGTGTATAGGGGCCTGAAGGATGCTTGTAGAGAGCACAGGCTTCTGGGGGATGCTTGTAGGGTGTATAAGGGCCTGAAGGATGGTTGTGGAGAGCATAGGAGGGCTGGAGGATGCCTGTAGAGAGCACGGGGGGTGGGGGGGCTAGAGGATGCTTGTAGAGAGCACAGGCGGGGCTGGAGGATGCTTGAAGAGAGCACAGGGGGGCTGAAGGATGCTTGTAGAGAGCACAGGGGGGCTGGAGGATGCTTGAAGAGAGCACAGGGGGGCTGGAGGATGCCTGTAGAGAGCATGGGGGGGGGGCTGGAGGATGCTTGTGGAGAGCACAGGGGCTGGAGGATGCTTGTAGGGTGTATAGGGGCCTGGAGGATGCTTGTAGAGAGCACAGGGTTCTGGGGGATGCTAAAAGGGTGTATAGGGGCCTGGAGGATGTTTGTAGAGAGCACAGGGGTCTGGAGCATGCTTGTAGGGTGTATAGGGGCCTGAAGGATGCTTGAAAACAGCACAGAAGGGCTGGATGATGCTTATAGAGAGCAAAAGGGGGACTGGAGGATGCTTGTGGAGAGCACAGGGGCTGGAGGATGCTTGTAGGGTGTATAGGGGCCTGGAGGATGCTTGTAGAGAGCACAGGCATCTGGAGGATACTTGTAGGGTGTATAGGGGCCTGGAGAATGGTTGTGGAGAGCACAGGAGGGCTGGAAGATGCCTGTAGAGAACATGGGGAGGGGGGGCTGGAGGATGCTTGTAGAGAGCACAGGGTGGTAGGAGGATGCTTGTAGAGAGCACAGGGGGGTTGGAGGATGCTTGTAGAGAGCAGAGGGTTCTGGAGGATGCTTGTAGGGTGTATAGGGGCCTGGAAGATGCTTGTAGAAAGCACAGGGTTCTGGGTGATGCTTGTAGGGTGTATATTGGCCTGGAGGATGCTTGTAGAGAGCACAGAGTTCTGGAGGATGCTTGTAGGGTGTATAGGGGCCTGGAGGATGCTTGTAGAGAGCAAAAGGGGGACTGGAGGATGCTTGTGGAGAGCACAGGGGCTGGAGGATGCTTGTAGGGTGTATAGGGGTTTGGAGGATGCTTGTAGAGAGCACAGGGGTCTGGAGGATGCTTGTAGGGTATATAGGCTCCTGAAGGATGGTTGTGGAGAACACAGGAGGGCTGGAAGATGCCTGTAGTGAGTATGGGGAGGGGGGGGCTGGAGGATGCTTGTAGAGAGCACAGGGGGGCTGGAGGATGCTTGTAGAGAGCACAGGGTGGTAGGAGGATGCTTGTAGGGTGTATAGGGGCCTGGAGGATGCTTGTAGAGAGCACAGGGGCTGGAGGATGCTTGTAGGGTGTATAGTGGCCTGGCGGTTGCTTGTAGAGAGCACAGGGTTCTGGGGGAAGCTTGTAGGGTGTATAGGGGGCCTGGAGGATGCTTGTAGAAAGCACAGGGTTCTGGGTGATGCTTGTAGGGTGTATATGGGCCTGGAGGATGCTTCTAGAGAGCACAGGGTTCTGGAGGATGCTTTTAGGGTGTATAGGGGCCTGAAGGATGGTTGTAGAGCGCACAGGCTACTGGGGGATGTTTGTAGGGTGTATAGGGGCCTGGAGGATGCTTGTAGAGAGCACAGGGGCTGGAGGATGCTTGTAGGGTGTATAGGGGCCTGGTGGTTGCTTGTAGAGAGCACAGGGTTCTGGGGGAAGCTTGTAGGGTGTATAGGGACCTGGAGGATGCTTGTAGAAAGCACAGGGTTCTGGGTGATGCTTGTAGGGTGTATATGGGCCTGGAGGATGCTTGTAGAGAGCACAGGGTTCTGGAGGATGCTTTTAGGGTGTATAGGGGCCTGAAGGATGCTTGTAGAGAGCACAGGCTTCTGGGGGATGCTTGTAGGGTGTATAAGGGCCTGAAGGATGGTTGTGGAGAGCATAGGAGGGCTGGAGGATGCCTGTAGAGAGCACGGGGGGGTGGGGGGCTAGAGGATGCTTGTAGAGAGCACAGGCGGGGCTGGAGGATGCTTGAAGAGAGCACAGGGGGGCTGAAGGATGCTTGTAGAGAGCACAGGGGGGCTGGAGGATGCTTGAAGAGAGCACAGGGGGGCTGGAGGATGCCTGTAGAGAGCATGGGGGGGGGGGCTGGAGCATGCTTGTGGAGAGCACAGGGGCTGGAGGATGCTTGTAGGGTGTATAGGGGCCTGGAGGATGCTTGTAGAGAGCACAGGGTTCTGGGGGATGCTAATAGGGTGTATAGGGGCCTGGAGGATGTTTGTAGAGAGCACAGGGGTCTGGAGCATGCTTGTAGGGTGTATAGGGGCCTGAAGGATGCTTGAAAACAGCACAGAAGGGCTGGATGATGCTTATAGAGAGCAAAAGGGGGACTGGAGGATGCTTGTGGAGAGCACAGGGGCTGGAGGATGCTTGTAGGGTGTATAGGGGCCTGGAGGATGCTTGTAGAGAGCACAGGCATCTGGAGGATACTTGTAGGGTGTATAGGGGCCTGGAGAATGGTTGTGGAGAGCACAGGAGGGCTGGAAGATGCCTGTAGAGAACATGGGGAGGGGGGGCTGGAGGATGCTTGTAGAGAGCACAGGGTGGTAGGAGGATGCTTGTAGAGAGCACAGGGGGGTTGGAGGATGCTTGTAGAGAGCAGAGGGTTCTGGAGGATGCTTGTAGGGTGTATAGGGGCCTGGAAGATGCTTGTAGAAAGCACAGGGTTCTGGGTGATGCTTGTAGGGTGTATATTGGCCTGGAGGATGCTTGTAGAGAGCACAGAGTTCTGGAGGATGCTTGTAGGGTGTATAGGGGCCTGGAGGATGCTTGTAGAGAGCAAAAGGGGGACTGGAGGATGCTTGTGGAGAGCACAGGGGCTGGAGGATGCTTGTAGGGTGTATAGGGGTTTGGAGGATGCTTGTAGAGAGCACAGGGGTCTGGAGGATGCTTGTAGGGTATATAGGCTCCTGAAGGATGGTTGTGGAGAACACAGGAGGGCTGGAAGATGCCTGTAGAGAGTATGGGGAGGGGGGGCTGGAGGATGCTTGTAGAGAGCACAGGGGGGCTGGAGGATGCTTGTAGAGAGCACAGGGTGGTAGGAGGATGCTTGTAGGGTGTATAGGGGCCTGGAGGATGCTTGTAGAGAGCACAGGGGCTGGAGGATGCTTGTAGGGTGTATAGTGGCCTGGCGGTTGCTTGTAGAGAGCACAGGGTTCTGGGGGAAGCTTGTAGGGTGTATAGGGGGCCTGGAGGATGCTTGTAGAAAGCACAGGGTTCTGGGTGATGCTTGTAGGGTGTATATGGGCCTGGAGGATGCTTCTAGAGAGCACAGGGTTCTGGAGGATGCTTTTAGGGTGTATAGGGGCCTGAAGGATGGTTGTAGAGCGCACAGGCTACTGGGGGCTGTTTGTAGGGTGTGTAAGGGCCTGAAGGATGGTTGTAGAGAGCACAAGTGGGCTGGAGGATTCTTGTCGGGTGTTTAGGGGCTTGGGGATGCTTGAAAACAGCACAGAAGGGCTGGATGATGCTTGTAGAGAGCAAAAGGGGGACTGGAGGATGCTTGTGGAGAGCACAGGGGCTGGAGGATGCTTGTAGGGTGTATAGGGGTTTGGAGGATGCTTGTAGGGTGTATAGGCTCCTGGAGGATGGTTGTGGAGAGCACAGGAGGGCTGGAAGATGCCTGTAGAGAGTATGAGGAGGGGGGGGGGGCTGGAGGATGCTTGTAGAGAGTACAGGGGGGATGGAGGATGCTTGTAGAGAGCACAGGGTGGTAGGAGGATGCTTGTAGAGTGCACAGGGGGGTTGGAGGATGCTTGTAAAGAGCAGAGGGTTCTGGAGGATGCTTGTAGGGTGTATAGGGGCCTGCAGGATGCTTGTAGAGAGCACAGGGGCTGGAGGATGCTTGTAGGGTGTATAGCGGCCAGGAGGATGCATGTAGAGAGCACAGGGTTCTGGGGGATGCTTGTAGGGTGTATAGGGGCCAGGAGGATGCTTTTAGAGAGCACAGGGTTCTGGGGGATGCTTGTAGGGTGTATAGGGGGCTGGAGGACGGTTGTGGAGAGCACAGGAGGGCTGGAAGATGCCTGTAGAGAGCATGGGGATGGGGGGGGGGGGCTGGAGGATGCTTGTAGAGAGCACAGGGTGGTAGGAGGATGCTTGTAGAGAGCACAGAGGGGTTGGAGGATGCTGGTAGGGTGTATAGGGGCCTGGAGGATGCTTGTAGAGAGCACAGGGTTCTGGAGGATGCTGCTAGGGTGTATAGGGGCCTGGAGGATGCTTGTAGAGAGCACAGGGGTCTGGAGGATGCTTGTAGGGTGTATAGGGGCCTGGAGGATGGTTGTGGAGACCACAGGACGGCTAAAGGATGCCTGTAGAGAGTACGGGGATAGGGGCGGCTAGAGGATGCTTGTAGAGAGCACAGGGGGGGCTGGAGGATGCTTGAAGAGAGCACAGGGGGGCTGAAGGATGCTTGTACAGAGCACAAGGGGGCTGGAGGATGTTTGAAGACTGCACAGCAGAGCTAGAGGGTGCTTGTAGAGAGCACGGGTGGGGCTGGAAAATGCTTGTGGGGTTTACAGGGGGCTGAAGGATTCTTTTAGAGAGCACAGAGGGGCTTGGGAAGCTTTTAGAGAGCACAGAGGGGCTTGGGGATGCTTGAAGACAGCACAGAAGGGCTGGATGATGCTTGTAGAGAGAAAAAGGGGGTCTGGAGGATGCTTGTAGAGAGCACAAGAGGGCTGGAGGATGCTTGTATGGTGTTTAGGGGCCTGGAGGATGCTTGCAGAGAGCACAGGGTTCTGGGAGATGCTTGTAGGGTGTATAGGGGCCTGGAGAATGCTTCTGGAGAGCACAGGGGCTGGAGGAAGCTTGTAGGGTGTATAGGGGCCTGGAGGATGCTTGTAGAGAACACAGGGGTCTGGAGGATGCTTGTAGAGAGCACAGGGTGGTAGGAGGATGCTTGTAGAGAGCACAGGGTGGTAGGAGGATGCTTGTAGAGAGCACAGGGGGGTTGGAGGATGCTTGTAAAGAGTAGAGGGTTCTGGAGGATGCTTGTAGGGTGTATAGGGGCCTGGAGGATGCTTGTGGAGAGCACAGGGGCTGGAGGATGCTTGTAGGGTGTATAGGGGCCTGGCGGTTGCTTGTAGAGAGCACAGGGTTCTGGGGGAAGCTTGTAGGGTGTATAGGGGCCTGGAGGATGCTTGTAGAAAGCACAGGGTTCTGGGTGATGCTTGTAGGGTGTATATGGGCCTGAAGGATGCTTGTAGAGAGAACAGGGTTCTGGAGGATGCTTGTATAGAGCACAGGGGGGCTGGAGGATGCTTGTAGAGAGCACAGGGTGGTAGGAGGATGCTTGTAG
Source organism: Eleutherodactylus coqui (assembly GCF_035609145.1). Classification (NCBI taxonomy): domain Eukaryota; kingdom Metazoa; phylum Chordata; class Amphibia; order Anura; family Eleutherodactylidae; genus Eleutherodactylus; species Eleutherodactylus coqui. Next base: position 157,912,785 of record NC_089840.1, read on the forward strand.
AGAGCACAGGGGGGTTGGAGGATGCTTGTAAAGAGCAGAGGGTTCTGGGGGATGCTTGTAGGGTGTATAGGGGCCTGGAGGATGCTTGTAGAGAGCACAGGGGCTGGAGGATGCTTGTAGGGTGTATAGGGGCCTGGCGGTTGCTTGTAGAGAGCACAGGGTTCTGGGGGAAGCTTGTAGGGTGTATAGGGACCTGGAGGATGCTTGTAGAAAGCACAGGGTTCTGGGTGATGCTTGTAGAGTGTATATGGGCCTGGAGGATGCTTGTAGAGAGCACAGGGTTCTGGAGGATGCTTTTAGGGTGTATAGGGGCCTGAAGGATGCTTGTAGAGAGCACAGGCTTCTGGGGGATGCTTGTAGGGTGTATAAGGGCCTGAAGGATGGTTGTGGAGAGCATAGGAGGGCTGGAGGATGCCTGTAGAGAGCACGGGGGGTGGGGGGGCTAGAGGATGCTTGTAGAGAGCACAGGCGGGGCTGGAGGATGCTTGAAGAGAGCACAGGGGGGCTGAAGGATGCTTGTAGAGAGCACAGGGGGGCTGGAGGATGCTTGAAGAGAGCACAGGGGGGCTGGAGGATGCCTGTAGAGAGCATGGGGGGGGGGGCTGGAGGATGCTTGTGGAGAGCACAGGGGCTGGAGGATGCTTGTAGGGTGTATAGGGGCCTGGAGGATGCTTGTAGAGAGCACAGGGTTCTGGGGGATGCTAAAAGGGTGTATAGGGGCCTGGAGGATGTTTGTAGAGAGCACAGGGGTCTGGAGCATGCTTGTAGGGTGTATAGGGGCCTGAAGGATGCTTGAAAACAGCACAGAAGGGCTGGATGATGCTTATAGAGAGCAAAAGGGGGACTGGAGGATGCTTGTGGAGAGCACAGGGGCTGGAGGATGCTTGTAGGGTGTATAGGGGCCTGGATGATGCTTGTAGAGAGCACAGGGGCTGGAGGATACTTGTAGGGTGTATAGGGGCCTGGAGAATGGTTGTGGAGAGCACAGGAGGGCTGGAAGATGCCTGTAGAGAACATGGGGAGGGGGGGCTGGAGGATGCTTGTAGAGAGCACAGGGTGGTAGGAGGATGCTTGTAGAGAGCACAGGGGGGTTGGAGGATGCTTGTAGAGAGCAGAGGGTTCTGGAGGATGCTTGTAGGGTGTATAGGGGCCTGGAAGATGCTTGTAGAAAGCACAGGGTTCTGGTTGATGCTTGTAGGGTGTATATTGGCCTGGAGGATGCTTGTAGAGAGCACAGAGTTGTGGAGGATGCTTGTAGGGTGTATAGGGGCCTGGAGGATGCTTGTAGAGAGCAAAAGGGGGACAGGAGGATGCTTGTGGAGAGCACAGGGGCTGGAGGATGCTTGTAGGGTGTATAGGGGTTTGGAGGATGCTTGTAGAGAGCACAGGGGTCTGGAGGATGCTTGTAGGGTATATAGGCTCCTGGAGGATGGTTGTGGAGAGCACAGGAGGGCTGGAAGATGCCTGTAGAGAGTATGGGGAGGGGGGGCTGGAGGATGCTTGTAGAGAGCACAGGGGGGCTGGAGGATGCTTGTAGAGAGCACAGGGTGGTAGGAGGATGCTTGTAGAGAGCACAGGGTTCTGGGGGATGCTAATAGGGTGTATAGGGGCCTGGAGGATGTTTGTAGAGAGCACAGGGGTCTGGAGCATGCTTGTAGGGTGTATAGGGGCCTGAAGGATGCTTGAAAACAGCACAGAAGGGCTGGATGATGCTTATAGAGAGCAAAAGGGGGACTGGAGGATGCTTGTGGAGAGCACAGGGGCTGGAGGATGCTTGTAGGGTGTATAGGGGCCTGGAGGATGCTTGTAGAGAGCACAGGCATCTGGAGGATACTTGTAGGGTGTATAGGGGCCTGGAGAATGGTTGTGGAGAGCACAGGAGGGCTGGAAGATGCCTGTAGAGAACATGGGGAGGGGGGGCTGGAGGATGCTTGTAGAGAGCACAGGGTGGTAGGAGGATGCTTGTAGAGAGCACAGGGGGGTTGGAGGATGCTTGTAGAGAGCAGAGGGTTCTGGAGGATGCTTGTAGGGTGTATAGGGGCCTGGAAGATGCTTGTAGAAAGCACAGGGTTCTGGGTGATGCTTGTAGGGTGTATATTGGCCTGGAGGATGCTTGTAGAGAGCACAGAGTTCTGGAGGATGCTTGTAGGGTGTATAGGGGCCTGGAGGATGCTTGTAGAGAGCAAAAGGGGGACTGGAGGATGCTTGTGGAGAGCACAGGGGCTGGAGGATGCTTGTAGGGTGTATAGGGGTTTGGAGGATGCTTGTAGAGAGCACAGGGGTCTGGAGGATGCTTGTAGGGTATATAGGCTCCTGAAGGATGGTTGTGGAGAACACAGGAGGGCTGGAAGATGCCTGTAGAGAGTATGGGGAGGGGGGGGCTGGAGGATGCTTGTAGAGAGCACAGGGGGGCTGGAGGATGCTTGTAGAGAGCACAGGGTGGTAGGAGGATGCTTGTAGGGTGTATAGGGGCCTGGAGGATGCTTGTAGAGAGCACAGGGGCTGGAGGATGCTTGTAGGGTGTATAGTGGCCTGGCGGTTGCTTGTAGAGAGCACAGGGTTCTGGGGGAAGCTTGTAGGGTGTATAGGGGGCCTGGAGGATGCTTGTAGAAAGCACAGGGTTCTGGGTGATGCTTGTAGGGTGTATATGGGCCTGGAGGATGCTTCTAGAGAGCACAGGGTTCTGGAGGATGCTTTTAGGGTGTATAGGGGCCTGAAGGATGGTTGTAGAGCGCACAGGCTACTGGGGGATGTTTGTAGGGTGTATAGGGGCCTGGAGGATGCTTGTAGAGAGCACAGGGGCTGGAGGATGCTTGTAGGGTGTATAGGGGCCTGGTGGTTGCTTGTAGAGAGCACAGGGTTCTGGGGGAAGCTTGTAGGGTGTATAGGGACCTGGAGGATGCTTGTAGAAAGCACAGGGTTCTGGGTGATACTTGTAGGGTGTATATGGGCCTGGAGGATGCTTGTAGAGAGCACAGGGTTCTGGAGGATGCTTTTAGGGTGTATAGGGGCCTGAAGGATGCTTGTAGAGAGCACAGGCTTCTGGGGGATGCTTGTAGGGTGTATAAGGGCCTGAAGGATGGTTGTGGAGAGCATAGGAGGGCTGGAGGATGCCTGTAGAGAGCACGGGGGGGTGGGGGGCTAGAGGATGCTTGTAGAGAGCACAGGCGGGGCTGGAGGATGCTTGAAGAGAGCACAGGGGGGCTGAAGGATGCTTGTAGAGAGCACAGGGGGGCTGGAGGATGCTTGAAGAGAGCACAGGGGGGCTGGAGGATGCCTGTAGAGAGCATGGGGGGGGGGCTGGAGCATGCTTGTGGAGAGCACAGGGGCTGGAGGATGCTTGTAGGGTGTATAGGGGCCTGGAGGATGCTTGTAGAGAGCACAGGGTTCTGGGGGATGCTAATAGGGTGTATAGGGGCCTGGAGGATGTTTGTAGAGAGCACAGGGGTCTGGAGCATGCTTGTAGGGTGTATAGGGGCCTGAAGGATGCTTGAAAACAGCACAGAAGGGCTGGATGATGCTTATAGAGAGCAAAAGGGGGACTGGAGGATGCTTGTGGAGAGCACAGGGGCTGGAGGATGCTTGTAGGGTGTATAGGGGCCTGGAGGATGCTTGTAGAGAGCACAGGCATCTGGAGGATACTTGTAGGGTGTATAGGGGCCTGGAGAATGGTTGTGGAGAGCACAGGAGGGCTGGAAGATGCCTGTAGAGAACATGGGGAGGGGGGGCTGGAGGATGCTTGTAGAGAGCACAGGGTGGTAGGAGGATGCTTGTAGAGAGCACAGGGGGGTTGGAGGATGCTTGTAGAGAGCAGAGGGTTCTGGAGGATGCTTGTAGGGTGTATAGGGGCCTGGAAGATGCTTGTAGAAAGCACAGGGTTCTGGGTGATGCTTGTAGGGTGTATATTGGCCTGGAGGATGCTTGTAGAGAGCACAGAGTTCTGGAGGATGCTTGTAGGGTGTATAGGGGCCTGGAGGATGCTTGTAGAGAGCAAAAGGGGGACTGGAGGATGCTTGTGGAGAGCACAGGGGCTGGAGGATGCTTGTAGGGTGTATAGGGGTTTGGAGGATGCTTGTAGAGAGCACAGGGGTCTGGAGGATGCTTGTAGGGTATATAGGCTCCTGAAGGATGGTTGTGGAGAACACAGGAGGGCTGGAAGATGCCTGTAGAGAGTATGGGGAGGGGGGGGCTGGAGGATGCTTGTAGAGAGCACAGGGGGGCTGGAGGATGCTTGTAGAGAGCACAGGGTGGTAGGAGGATGCTTGTAGGGTGTATAGGGGCCTGGAGGATGCTTGTAGAGAGCACAGGGGCTGGAGGATGCTTGTAGGGTGTATAGTGGCCTGGCGGTTGCTTGTAGAGAGCACAGGGTTCTGGGGGAAGCTTGTAGGGTGTATAGGGGGCCTGGAGGATGCTTGTAGAAAGCACAGGGTTCTGGGTGATGCTTGTAGGGTGTATATGGGCCTGGAGGATGCTTCTAGAGAGCACAGGGTTCTGGAGGATGCTTTTAGGGTGTATAGGGGCCTGAAGGATGGTTGTAGAGCGCACAGGCTACTGGGGGCTGTTTGTAGGGTGTGTAAGGGCCTGAAGGATGGTTGTAGAGAGCACAAGTGGGCTGGAGGATTCTTGTCGGGTGTTTAGGGGCTTGGGGATGCTTGAAAACAGCACAGAAGGGCTGGATGATGCTTGTAGAGAGCAAAAGGGGGACTGGAGGATGCTTGTGGAGAGCACAGGGGCTGGAGGATGCTTGTAGGGTGTATAGGGGTTTGGAGGATGCTTGTAGGGTGTATAGGCTCCTGGAGGATGGTTGTGGAGAGCACAGGAGGGCTGGAAGATGCCTGTAGAGAGTATGAGGAGGGGGGGGGGCTGGAGGATGCTTGTAGAGAGTACAGGGGGGATGGAGGATGCTTGTAGAGAGCACAGGGTGGTAGGAGGATGCTTGTAGAGTGCACAGGGGGGTTGGAGGATGCTTGTAAAGAGCAGAGGGTTCTGGAGGATGCTTGTAGGGTGTATAGGGGCCTGCAGGATGCTTGTAGAGAGCACAGGGGCTGGAGGATGCTTGTAGGGTGTATAGCGGCCAGGAGGATGCATGTAGAGAGCACAGGGTTCTGGGGGATGCTTGTAGGGTGTATAGGGGCCAGGAGGATGCTTTTAGAGAGCACAGGGTTCTGGAGGATGCTTTTAGGGTGTATAGGGGCCTGAAGGATGGTTGTAGAGCGCACAGGCTACTGGGGGATGTTTGTAGGGTGTATAGGGGCCTGGAGGATGCTTGTAGAGAGCACAGGGGCTGGAGGATGCTTGTAGGGTGTATAGGGGCCTGGTGGTTGCTTGTAGAGAGCACAGGGTTCTGGGGGAAGCTTGTAGGGTGTATAGGGACCTGGAGGATGCTTGTAGAAAGCACAGGGTTCTGGGTGATGCTTGTAGGGTGTATATGGGCCTGGAGGATGCTTGTAGAGAGCACAGGGTTCTGGAGGATGCTTTTAGGGTGTATAGGGGCCTGAAGGATGCTTGTAGAGAGCACAGGCTTCTGGGGGATGCTTGTAGGGTGTATAAGGGCCTGAAGGATGGTTGTGGAGAGCATAGGAGGGCTGGAGGATGCCTGTAGAGAGCACGGGGGGGTGGGGGGCTAGAGGATGCTTGTAGAGAGCACAGGCGGGGCTGGAGGATGCTTGAAGAGAGCACAGGGGGGCTGAAGGATGCTTGTAGAGAGCACAGGGGGGCTGGAGGATGCTTGAAGAGAGCACAGGGGGGCTGGAGGATGCCTGTAGAGAGCATGGGGGGGGGGGCTGGAGCATGCTTGTGGAGAGCACAGGGGCTGGAGGATGCTTGTAGGGTGTATAGGGGCCTGGAGGATGCTTGTAGAGAGCACAGGGTTCTGGGGGATGCTAATAGGGTGTATAGGGGCCTGGAGGATGTTTGTAGAGAGCACAGGGGTCTGGAGCATGCTTGTAGGGTGTATAGGGGCCTGAAGGATGCTTGAAAACAGCACAGAAGGGCTGGATGATGCTTATAGAGAGCAAAAGGGGGACTGGAGGATGCTTGTTTAGAGCACAGGGGCTGGAGGATGCTTGTAGGGTGTATAGGGGCCTGGAGGATGCTTGTAGAGAGCACAGGCATCTGGAGGATACTTGTAGGGTGTATAGGGGCCTGGAGAATGGTTGTGGAGAGCACAGGAGGGCTGGAAGATGCCTGTAGAGAACATGGGGAGGGGGGGCTGGAGGATGCTTGTAGAGAGCACAGGGTGGTAGGAGGATGCTTGTAGAGAGCACAGGGGGGTTGGAGGATGCTTGTAGAGAGCAGAGGGTTCTGGAGGATGCTTGTAGGGTGTATAGGGGCCTGGAAGATGCTTGTAGAAAGCACAGGGTTCTGGGTGATGCTTGTAGGGTGTATATTGGCCTGGAGGATGCTTGTAGAGAGCACAGAGTTCTGGAGGATGCTTGTAGGGTGTATAGGGGCCTGGAGGATGCTTGTAGAGAGCAAAAGGGGGACTGGAGGATGCTTGTGGAGAGCACAGGGGCTGGAGGATGCTTGTAGGGTGTATAGGGGTTTGGAGGATGCTTGTAGAGAGCACAGGGGTCTGGAGGATGCTTGTAGGGTATATAGGCTCCTGAAGGATGGTTGTGGAGAACACAGGAGGGCTGGAAGATGCCTGTAGAGAGTATGGAGAGGGGGGGGCTGGAGGATGCTTGTAGAGAGCACAGGGGGGCTGGAGGATGCTTGTAGAGAGCACAGGGTGGTAGGAGGATGCTTGTAGGGTGTATAGGGGCCTGGAGGATGCTTGTAGAGAGCACAGGGGCTGGAGGATGCTTGTAGGGTGTATAGTGGCCTGGCGGTTGCTTGTAGAGAGCACAGGGTTCTGGGGGAAGCTTGTAGGGTGTATAGGGGGCCTGGAGGATGCTTGTAGAAAGCACAGGGTTCTGGGTGATGCTTGTAGGGTGTATATGGGCCTGGAGGATGCTTCTAGAGAGCACAGGGTTCTGGAGGATGCTTTTAGGGTGTATAGGGGCCTGAAGGATGGTTGTAGAGCGCACAGGCTACTGGGGGCTGTTTGTAGGGTGTGTAAGGGCCTGAAGGATGGTTGTAGAGAGCACAAGTGGGCTGGAGGATTCTTGTCGGGTGTTTAGGGGCTTGGGGATGCTTGAAAACAGCACAGAAGGGCTGGATGATGCTTGTAGAGAGCAAAAGGGGGACTGGAGGATGCTTGTGGAGAGCACAGGGGCTGGAGGATGCTTGTAGGGTGTATAGGGGTTTGGAGGATGCTTGTAGGGTGTATAGGCTCCTGGAGGATGGTTGTGGAGAGCACAGGAGGGCTGGAAGATGCCTGTAGAGAGTATGAGGAGGGGGGGGGGCTGGAGGATGCTTGTAGAGAGTACAGGGGGGATGGAGGATGCTTGTAGAGAGCACAGGGTGGTAGGAGGATGCTTGTAGAGTGCACAGGGGGGTTGGAGGATGCTTGTAAAGAGCAGAGGGTTCTGGAGGATGCTTGTAGGGTGTATAGGGGCCTGCAGGATGCTTGTAGAGAGCACAGGGGCTGGAGGATGCTTGTAGGGTGTATAGCGGCCAGGAGGATGCATGTAGAGAGCACAGGGTTCTGGGGGATGCTTGTAGGGTGTATAGGGGCCAGGAGGATGCTTTTAGAGAGCACAGGGTTCTGGGGGATGCTTGTAGGGTGTATAGGGGGCTGGAGGACGGTTGTGGAGAGCACAGGAGGGCTGGAAGATGCCTGTAGAGAGCATGGGGATGGGGGGGGGGGGCTGGAGGATGCTTGTAGAGAGCACAGGGTGGTAGGAGGATGCTTGTAGAGAGCACAGAGGGGTTGGAGGATGCTGGTAGGGTGTATAGGGGCCTGGAGGATGCTTGTAGAGAGCACAGGGTTCTGGAGGATGCTGCTAGGGTGTATAGGGGCCTGGAGGATGCTTGTAGAGAGCACAGGGGTCTGGAGGATGCTTGTAGGGTGTATAGGGGCCTGGAGGATGGTTGTGGAGACCACAGGACGGCTAAAGGATGCCTGTAGAGAGTACGGGGATAGGGGCGGCTAGAGGATGCTTGTAGAGAGCACAGGGGGGGCTGGAGGATGCTTGAAGAGAGCACAGGGGGGCTGAAGGATGCTTGTACAGAGCACAAGGGGGCTGGAGGATGTTTGAAGACTGCACAGCAGAGCTAGAGGGTGCTTGTAGAGAGCACGGGTGGGGCTGGAAAATGCTTGTGGGGTTTACAGGGGGCTGAAGGATTCTTTTAGAGAGCACAGAGGGGCTTGGGAAGCTTTTAGAGAGCACAGAGGGGCTTGGGGATGCTTGAAGACAGCACAGAAGGGCTGGATGATGCTTGTAGAGAGAAAAAGGGGGTCTGGAGGATGCTTGTAGAGAGCACAAGAGGGCTGGAGGATGCTTGTATGGTGTTTAGGGGCCTGGAGGATGCTTGCAGAGAGCACAGGGTTCTGGGAGATGCTTGTAGGGTGTATAGGGGCCTGGAGAATGCTTCTGGAGAGCACAGGGGCTGGAGGAAGCTTGTAGGGTGTATAGGGGCCTGGAGGATGCTTGTAGAGAACACAGGGGTCTGGAGGATGCTTGTAGAGAGCACAGGGTGGTAGGAGGATGCTTGTAGAGAGCACAGGGTGGTAGGAGGATGCTTGTAGAGAGCACAGGGGGGTTGGAGGATGCTTGTAAAGAGTAGAGGGTTCTGGAGGATGCTTGTAGGGTGTATAGGGGCCTGGAGGATGCTTGTGGAGAGCACAGGGGCTGGAGGATGCTTGTAGGGTGTATAGGGGCCTGGCGGTTGCTTGTAGAGAGCACAGGGTTCTGGGGGAAGCTTGTAGGGTGTATAGGGGCCTGGAGGATGCTTGTAGAAAGCACAGGGTTCTGGGTGATGCTTGTAGGGTGTATATGGGCCTGAAGGATGCTTGTAGAGAGAACAGGGTTCTGGAGGATGCTTGTATAGAGCACAGGGGGGCTGGAGGATGCTTGTAGAGAGCACAGGGTGGTAGGAGGATGCTTGTAGAGAGCACAGGGGGGTTGGAGGATGCTTGTAAAGAGCAGAGGGTTCTGGGGGATGCTTGTAGGGTGTATAGGGGCCTGGAGGATGCTTGTAGAGAGCACAGGGGCTGGAGGATGCTTGTAGGGTGTATAGGGGCCTGGCGGTTGCTTGTAGAGAGCACAGGGTTCTGGGGGAAGCTTGTAGGGTGTATAGGGACCTGGAGGATGCTTGTAGAAAGCACAGGGTTCTGGGTGATGCTTGTAGAGTGTATATGGGCCTGGAGGATGCTTGTAGAGAGCACAGGGTTCTGGAGGATGCTTTTAGGGTGTATAGGGGCCTGAAGGATGCTTGTAGAGAGCACAGGCTTCTGGGGGATGCTTGTAGGGTGTATAAGGGCCTGAAGGATGGTTGTGGAGAGCATAGGAGGGCTGGAGGATGCCTGTAGAGAGCACGGGGGGTGGGGGGGCTAGAGGATGCTTGTAGAGAGCACAGGCGGGGCTGGAGGATGCTTGAAGAGAGCACAGGGGGGCTGAAGGATGCTTGTAGAGAGCACAGGGGGGCTGGAGGATGCTTGAAGAGAGCACAGGGGGGCTGGAGGATGCCTGTAGAGAGCATGGGGGGGGGGGCTGGAGCATGCTTGTGGAGAGCACAGGGGCTGGAGGATGCTTGTAGGGTGTATAGGGGCCTGGAGGATGCTTGTAGAGAGCACAGGGTTCTGGGGGATGCTAATAGGGTGTATAGGGGCCTGGAGGATGTTTGTAGAGAGCACAGGGGTCTGGAGCATGCTTGTAGGGTGTATAGGGGCCTGAAGGATGCTTGAAAACAGCACAGAAGGGCTGGATGATGCTTATAGAGAGCAAAAGGGGGACTGGAGGATGCTTGTTTAGAGCACAGGGGCTGGAGGATGCTTGTAGGGTGTATAGGGGCCTGGAGGATGCTTGTAGAGAGCACAGGCATCTGGAGGATACTTGTAGGGTGTATAGGGGCCTGGAGAATGGTTGTGGAGAGCACAGGAGGGCTGGAAGATGCCTGTAGAGAACATGGGGAGGGGGGGCTGGAGGATGCTTGTAGAGAGCACAGGGTGGTAGGAGGATGCTTGTAGAGAGCACAGGGGGGTTGGAGGATGCTTGTAGAGAGCAGAGGGTTCTGGAGGATGCTTGTAGGGTGTATAGGGGCCTGGAAGATGCTTGTAGAAAGCACAGGGTTCTGGGTGATGCTTGTAGGGTGTATATTGGCCTGGAGGATGCTTGTAGAGAGCACAGAGTTCTGGAGGATGCTTGTAGGGTGTATAGGGGCCTGGAGGATGCTTGTAGAGAGCAAAAGGGGGACTGGAGGATGCTTGTGGAGAGCACAGGGGCTGGAGGATGCTTGTAGGGTGTATAGGGGTTTGGAGGATGCTTGTAGAGAGCACAGGGGTCTGGAGGATGCTTGTAGGGTATATAGGCTCCTGAAGGATGGTTGTGGAGAACACAGGAGGGCTGGAAGATGCCTGTAGAGAGTATGGGGAGGGGGGGGCTGGAGGATGCTTGTAGAGAGCACAGGGGGGCTGGAGGATGCTTGTAGAGAGCACAGGGTGGTAGGAGGATGCTTGTAGGGTGTATAGGGGCCTGGAGGATGCTTGTAGAGAGCACAGGGGCTGGAGGATGCTTGTAGGGTGTATAGTGGCCTGGCGGTTGCTTGTAGAGAGCACAGGGTTCTGGGGGAAGCTTGTAGGGTGTATAGGGGGCCTGGAGGATGCTTGTAGAAAGCACAGGGTTCTGGGTGATGCTTGTAGGGTGTATATGGGCCTGGAGGATGCTTCTAGAGAGCACAGGGTTCTGGAGGATGCTTTTAGGGTGTATAGGGGCCTGAAGGATGGTTGTAGAGCGCACAGGCTACTGGGGGCTGTTTGTAGGGTGTGTAAGGGCCTGAAGGATGGTTGTAGAGAGCACAAGTGGGCTGGAGGATTCTTGTCGGGTGTTTAGGGGCTTGGGGATGCTTGAAAACAGCACAGAAGGGCTGGATGATGCTTGTAGAGAGCAAAAGGGGGACTGGAGGATGCTTGTGGAGAGCACAGGGGCTGGAGGATGCTTGTAGGGTGTATAGGGGTTTGGAGGATGCTTGTAGGGTGTATAGGCTCCTGGAGGATGGTTGTGGAGAGCACAGGAGGGCTGGAAGATGCCTGTAGAGAGTATGAGGAGGGGGGGGGGGCTGGAGGATGCTTGTAGAGAGTACAGGGGGGATGGAGGATGCTTGTAGAGAGCACAGGGTGGTAGGAGGATGCTTGTAGAGTGCACAGGGGGGTTGGAGGATGCTTGTAAAGAGCAGAGGGTTCTGGAGGATGCTTGTAGGGTGTATAGGGGCCTGCAGGATGCTTGTAGAGAGCACAGGGGCTGGAGGATGCTTGTAGGGTGTATAGCGGCCAGGAGGATGCATGTAGAGAGCACAGGGTTCTGGGGGATGCTTGTAGGGTGTATAGGGGCCAGGAGGATGCTTTTAGAGAGCACAGGGTTCTGGGGGATGCTTGTAGGGTGTATAGGGGGCTGGAGGACGGTTGTGGAGAGCACAGGAGGGCTGGAAGATGCCTGTAGAGAGCATGGGGATGGGGGGGGGGCTGGAGGATGCTTGTAGAGAGCACAGGGTGGTAGGAGGATGCTTGTAGAGAGCACAGAGGGGTTGGAGGATGCTGGTAGGGTGTATAGGGGCCTGGAGGATGCTTGTAGAGAGCACAGGGTTCTGGAGGATGCTGCTAGGGTGTATAGGGGCCTGGAGGATGCTTGTAGAGAGCACAGGGGTCTGGAGGATGCTTGTAGGGTGTATAGGGGCCTGGAGGATGGTTGTGGAGACCACAGGACGGCTAAAGGATGCCTGTAGAGAGTACGGGGATAGGGGCGGCTAGAGGATGCTTGTAGAGAGCACAGGGGGGGCTGGAGGATGCTTGAAGAGAGCACAGGGGGGCTGAAGGATGCTTGTACAGAGCACAAGGGGGCTGGAGGATGTTTGAAGACTGCACAGCAGAGCTAGAGGGTGCTTGTAGAGAGCACGGGTGGGGCTGGAAAATGCTTGTGGGGTTTACAGGGGGCTGAAGGATTCTTTTAGAGAGCACAGAGGGGCTTGGGAAGCTTTTAGAGAGCACAGAGGGGCTTGGGGATGCTTGAAGACAGCACAGAAGGGCTGGATGATGCTTGTAGAGAGAAAAAGGGGGTCTGGAGGATGCTTGTAGAGAGCACAAGAGGGCTGGAGGATGCTTGTATGGTGTTTAGGGGCCTGGAGGATGCTTGCAGAGAGCACAGGGTTCTGGGAGATGCTTGTAGGGTGTATAGGGGCCTGGAGAATGCTTCTGGAGAGCACAGGGGCTGGAGGAAGCTTGTAGGGTGTATAGGGGCCTGGAGGATGCTTGTAGAGAACACAGGGGTCTGGAGGATGCTTGTAGAGAGCACAGGGTGGTAGGAGGATGCTTGTAGAGAGCACAGGGTGGTAGGAGGATGCTTGTAGAGAGCACAGGGGGGTTGGAGGATGCTTGTAAAGAGTAGAGGGTTCTGGAGGATGCTTGTAGGGTGTATAGGGGCCTGGAGGATGCTTGTGGAGAGCACAGGGGCTGGAGGATGCTTGTAGGGTGTATAGGGGCCTGGCGGTTGCTTGTAGAGAGCACAGGGTTCTGGGGGAAGCTTGTAGGGTGTATAGGGGCCTGGAGGATGCTTGTAGAAAGCACAGGGTTCTGGGTGATGCTTGTAGGGTGTATATGGGCCTGAAGGATGCTTGTAGAGAGAACAGGGTTCTGGAGGATGCTTGTATAGAGCACAGGGGGGCTGGAGGATGCTTGTAGAGAGCACAGGGTGGTAGGAGGATGCTTGTAGAGAGCACAGGGGGGTTGGAGGATGCTTGTAAAGAGCAGAGGGTTCTGGGGGATGCTTGTAGGGTGTATAGGGGCCTGGAGGATGCTTGTAGAGAGCACAGGGGCTGGAGGATGCTTGTAGGGTGTATAGGGGCCTGGCGGTTGCTTGTAGAGAGCACAGGGTTCTGGGGGAAGCTTGTAGGGTGTATAGGGACCTGGAGGATGCTTGTAGAAAGCACAGGGTTCTGGGTGATGCTTGTAGAGTGTATATGGGCCTGGAGGATGCTTGTAGAGAGCACAGGGTTCTGGAGGATGCTTTTAGGGTGTATAGGGGCCTGAAGGATGCTTGTAGAGAGCACAGGCTTCTGGGGGATGCTTGTAGGGTGTATAAGGGCCTGAAGGATGGTTGTGGAGAGCATAGGAGGGCTGGAGGATGCCTGTAGAGAGCACGGGGGGTGGGGGGGCTAGAGGATGCTTGTAGAGAGCACAGGCGGGGCTGGAGGATGCTTGAAGAGAGCACAGGGGGGCTGAAGGATGCTTGTAGAGAGCACAGGGGGGCTGGAGGATGCTTGAAGAGAGCACAGGGGGGCTGGAGGATGCCTGTAGAGAGCATGGGGGGGGGGCTGGAGGATGCTTGTGGAGAGCACAGGGGCTGGAGGATGCTTGTAGGGTGTATAGGGGCCTGGAGGATGCTTGTAGAGAGCACAGGGTTCTGGGGGATGCTAATAGGGTGTATAGGGGCCTGGAGGATGTTTGTAGAGAGCACAGGGGTCTGGAGCATGCTTGTAGGGTGTATAGGGGCCTGAAGGATGCTTGAAAACAGCACAGAAGGGCTGGATGATGCTTATAGAGAGCAAAAGGGGGACTGGAGGATGCTTGTGGAGAGCACAGGGGCTGGAGGATGCTTGTAGGGTGTATAGGGGCCTGGATGATGCTTGTAGAGAGCACAGGGGCTGGAGGATACTTGTAGGGTGTATAGGGGCCTGGAGAATGGTTGTGGAGAGCACAGGAGGGCTGGAAGATGCCTGTAGAGAACATGGGGAGGGGGGGCTGGAGGATGCTTGTAGAGAGCACAGGGTGGTAGGAGGATGCTTGTAGAGAGCACAGGGGGGTTGGAGGATGCTTGTAGAGAGCAGAGGGTTCTGGAGGATGCTTGTAGGGTGTATAGGGGCCTGGAAGATGCTTGTAGAAAGCACAGGGTTCTGGTTGATGCTTGTAGGGTGTATATTGGCCTGGAGGATGCTTGTAGAGAGCACAGAGTTGTGGAGGATGCTTGTAGGGTGTATAGGGGCCTGGAGGATGCTTGTAGAGAGCAAAAGGGGGACAGGAGGATGCTTGTGGAGAGCACAGGGGCTGGAGGATGCTTGTAGGGTGTATAGGGGTTTGGAGGATGCTTGTAGAGAGCACAGGGGTCTGGAGGATGCTTGTAGGGTATATAGGCTCCTGGAGGATGGTTGTGGAGAGCACAGGAGGGCTGGAAGATGCCTGTAGAGAGTATGGGGAGGGGGGGCTGGAGGATGCTTGTAGAGAGCACAGGGGGGCTGGAGGATGCTTGTAGAGAGCACAGGGTGGTAGGAGGATGCTTGTAGAGAGCACAGGGGGGTTGGAGGATGCTTGTAAAGAGCAGAGGGTTCTGGGGGATGCTTGTAGGGTGTATAGGGGCCTGGAGGATGCTTGTAGAGAGCACAGGGGCTGGAGGATGCTTGTAGGGTGTATAGGGGCCTGGCGGTTGCTTGTAGAGAGCACAGGGTTCTGGGGGAAGCTTGTAGGGTGTATAGGGACCTGGAGGATGCTTGTAGAAAGCACAGGGTTCTGGGTGATGCTTGTAGGGTGTATATGGGCCTGGAGGATGCTTGTAGAGAGCACAGGGTTCTGGAGGATGCTTTTAGGGTGTATAGGGGCCTGAAGGATGCTTGTAGAGAGCACAGGCTTCTGGGGGATGCTTGTAGGGTGTATAAGGGCCTGAAGGATGGTTGTGGAGAGCATAGGAGGGCTGGAGGATGCCTGTAGAGAGCACGGGGGGTGGGGGGGCTAGAGGATGCTTGTAGAGAGCACAGGCGGGGCTGGAGGATGCTTGAAGAGAGCACAGGGGGGCTGAAGGATGCTTGTAGAGAGCACAGGGGGGCTGGAGGATGCTTGAAGAGAGCACAGGGGGGCTGAAGGATGCTTGTAGAGAGCACAGGGGGGCTGGAGGATGCTTGAAGAGAGCACAGGGGGGCTGGAGGATGCCTGTAGAGAGCATGGGGGGGGGGGGGCTGGAGGATGCTTGTGGAGAGCACAGGGGCTGGAGGATGCTTGTAGGGTGTATAGGGGCCTGGAGGATGCTTGTAGAGAGCACAGGGTTCTGGGGGATGCTAATAGGGTGTATAGGGGCCTGGAGGATGTTTGTAGAGAGCACCGGGGTCTGGAGCATGCTTGTAGGGTGTATAGGGGCCTGAAGGATGCTTGAAAACAGCACAGAAGGGCTGGATGATGCTTATAGAGAGCAAAAGGGGGACTGGAGGATGCTTGTGGAGAGCACAGGGGCTGGAGGATGCTTGTAGGGTGTATAGGGGCCTGGAGGATGCTTGTAGAGAGCACAGGCGTCTGGAGGATACTTGTAGGGTGTGTAGGGGCCTGGAGAATGGTTGTGGAGAGCACAGAAGGGCTGGAAGATGCCTGTAGAGAACATGGGGAGGGGGGCTGGAGGATGCTTGTAGAGAGCACAGGGTGGTAGGAGGATGCTTGTAGAGAGCACAGGGGGGATGGAGGATGCTTGTAGAGAGCAGAGGGTTCTGGAGGATGCTTGTAGGGTGTATAGGGGCCTGGAAGATGCTTGTAGAAAGCACAGGGTTCTGGGTGATGCTTGTAGGGTGTATATTGGCCTGGAGGATGCTTGTAGAGAGCACAGAGTTCTGGAGGATGCTTGTAGGGTGTATAGGGGCCTGGAGGATGCTTGTAGAGAGCAAAAGGGGGACTGGAGGATGCTTGTGGAGAGCACAGGGGCTGGAGGATGCTTGTAGGGTGTATAGGGGTTTGGAGGATGCTTGTAGAGAGCACAGGGGTCTGGAGGATGCTTGTAGGGTATATAGGCTCCTGAAGGATGGTTGTGGAGAGCACAGGAGGGCTGGAAGATGCCTGTAGAGAGTATGGGGAGGGGGGGGGCTGGAGGATGCTTGTAGAGAGCACAGGGGGGCTGGAGGATGCTTGTAGAGAGCACAGGGTTCTGGAGGATGCTTGTAGGGTGTATAGGGGCCTGGAGGATGCTTGTAGAGAGCACAGGGGCTGGAGGATGCTTGTAGGGTGTATAGGGGCCTGGCGGTTGCTTGTAGAGAGCACAGGGTTCTGGGGGAAGCTTGTAGTATGTATAGGGGGCCTGGAGGATGCTTGTAGAAAGCACAGGGTTCTGGGTGATGCTTGTAGGGTGTATATGGGCCTGGAGGATGCTTGTAGAGAGCACAGGGTTCTGGAGGATGCTTTTAGGGTGTATAGGGGCCTGAAGGATGCTTGTAGAGAGCACAGGCTTCTGGGGGATGCTTGTAGGGTGTATAAGGGCCTGAAGGATGGTTGTGGAGAGCATAGGAGGGCTGGAGGATGCCTGTAGAGAGCACGGGGGGTGGGGGGCTAGAGGATGCTTGTAGAGAGCACAGGCGGGGCTGGAGGATGCTTGAAGAGAGCACAGGGGGGCTGAAGGATGCTTGTAGAGAGCACAGGGGGGCTGGAGGATGTTTGAAGAGAGCACAGGGGGGCTGGAGGATGCCTGTAGAGAGCATGGGGGGGGGGGGGCTGGAGCATGCTTGTGGAGAGCACAGGGGCTGGAGGATGCTTGTAGGGTGTATAGGGGCCTGGAGGATGCTTGTAGAGAGCACAGGGTTCTGGGGGATGCTAATAGGGTGTATAGGGGCCTGGAGGATGTTTGTAGAGAGCACAGGGGTCTGGAGCATGCTTGTAGGGTGTATAGGGGCCTGAAGGATGCTTGAAAACAGCACAGAAGGGCTGGATGATGCTTATAGAGAGCAAAAGGGGGACTGGAGGATGCTTGTGGAGAGCACAGGGGCTGGAGGATGCTTGTAGGGTGTATAGGGGCCTGGAGGATGCTTGTAGAGAGCACAGGCGTCTGGAGGATACTTGTAGGGTGTATAGGGGCCTGGAGAATGGTTGTGGAGAGCACAGGAGGGCTGGAAGATGCCTGTAGAGAACATGGGGAGGGGGGGCTGGAGGATGCTTGTAGAGAGCACAGGGTGGTAGGAGGATGCTTGTAGAGAGCACAGGGGGGTTGGAGGATGCTTGTAGAGAGCAGAGGGTTCTGGAGGATGCTTGTAGGGTGTATAGGGGCCTGGAAGATGCTTGTAGAAAGCACAGGGTTCTGGGTGATGCTTGTAGGGTGTATATTGGCCTGGAGGATGCTTGTAGAGAGCACAGAGTTCTGGAGGATGCTTGTAGGGTGTATAGGGGCCTGGAGGATGCTTGTAGAGAGCAAAAGGGGGACTGGAGGATGCTTGTGGAGAGCACAGGGGCTGGAGGATGCTTGTAGGGTGTATAGGGGTTCTGGAGGATGCTTGTAGAGAGCACAGGGGTCTGGAGGATGCTTGTAGGGTATATAGGCTCCTGAAGGATGGTTGTGGAGAACACAGGAGGGCTGGAAGATGCCTGTAGAGAGTATGGGGAGGGGGGGGCTGGAGGATGCTTGTAGAGAGCACAGGGGGGCTGGAGGATGCTTGTAGAGAGCACAGGGTGGTAGGAGGATGCTTGTAGGGTGTATAGGGGCCTGGAGGATGCTTGTAGAGAGCACAGGGGCTGGAGGATGCTTGTAGGGTGTATAGTGGCCTGGCGGTTGCTTGTAGAGAGCACAGGGTTCTGGGGGAAGCTTGTAGGGTGTATAGGGGGCCTGGAGGATGCTTGTAGAAAGCACAGGGTTCTGGGTGATGCTTGTAGGGTGTATATGGGCCTGGAGGATGCTTCTAGAGAGCACAGGGTTCTGGAGGATGCTTTTAGGGTGTATAGGGGCCTGAAGGATGGTTGTAGAGCGCACAGGCTACTGGGGGATGTTTGTAGGGTGTGTAAGGGCCTGAAGGATGGTTGTAGAGAGCACAAGTGGGCTGGAGGATTCTTGTCGGGTGTTTAGGGGCTTGGGGATGCTTGAAAACAGCACAGAAGGGCTGGATGATGCTTGTAGAGAGCAAAAGGGGGACTGGAGGATGCTTGTGGAGAGCACAGGGGCTGGAGGATGCTTGTAGGGTGTATAGGGGTTTGGAGGATGCTTGTAGAGAGCACAGGGGTCTGGAGGATGCTTGTAGGGTGTATAGGCTCCTGGAGGATGGTTGTGGAGAGCACAGGAGGGCTGGAAGATGCCTGTAGAGAGTATGAGGAGGGGGGGGGGGCTGGAGGATGCTTGTAGAGAGTACAGGGGGGATGGAGGATGCTTGTAGAGAGCACAGGGTGGTAGGAGGATGCTTGTAGAGAGCACAGGGGGGTTGGAGGATGCTTGTAAAGAGCAGAGGGTTCTGGAGGATGCTTGTAGGGTGTATAGGGGCCTGCAGGATGCTTGTAGAGAGCACAGGGGCTGGAGGATGCTTGTAGGGTGTATAGCGGCCAGGAGGATGCATGTAGAGAGCACAGGGTTCTGGGGGATGCTTGTAGGGTGTATAGGGGCCAGGAGGATGCTTTTAGAGAGCACAGGGTTCTGGGGGATGCTTGTAGGGTGTATAGGGGGCTGGAGGACGGTTGTGGAGAGCACAGGAGGGCTGGAAGATGCCTGTAGAGAGCATGGGGATGGGGGGGGTGCTGGAGGATGCTTGTAGAGAGCACAGGGTGGTAGGAGGATGCTTCTAGAGAGCACAGAGGGGTTGGAGGATGCTGGTAGGGTGTATAGGGGCCTGGAGGATGCTTGTAGAGAGCACAGGGTTCTGGAGGATGCTGCTAGGGTGTATAGGGGCCTGGAGGATGCTTGTAGAGAGCACAGGGGTCTGGAGGATGCTTGTAGGGTGTATAGGGGCCTGGAGGATGGTTGTGGAGACCACAGGACGGCTAAAGGATGCCTGTAGAGAGTACGGGGATAGGGGCGGCTAGAGGATGCTTGTAGAGAGCACAGGGGGGGCTGGAGGATGCTTGAAGAGAGCACAGGGGGGCTGAAGGATGCTTGTACAGAGCACAAGGGGGCTGGAGGATGTTTGAAGACTGCACAGCGGAGCTAGAGGGTGCTTGTAGAGAGCACGGGTGGGGCTGGAAAATGCTTGTGGGGTTTACAGAGGGCTGAAGGATTCTTTTAGAGAGCACAGAGGGGCTTGGGATGATTTTAGAGAGCACAGAGGGGCTTGTGGATGCTTGAAGACAGCACAGAAGGGCTGGATGATGCTTGTAGAGAGAAAAAGGGGGTCTGGAGGATGCTTGTAGAGAGCACAAGAGGGCTGGAGGATGCTTGTATGGTGTTTAGGGGCCTGGAGGATGCTTGCAGAGAGCACAGGGTTCTGGGAGATGCTTGTAGGGTGTATAGGGGCCTGGAGAATGCTTGTGGAGAGCACAGGGGCTGGAGGATGCTTGTAGGGTGTATAGGGGCCTGGAGGATGCTTGTAGAGAGCACAGGGGTCTGGAGGATGCTTGTAGGGTGTATAGGGGCCTGGAGGATGCTTGTAGAGAGCACAGGGGGGCTGGATGATGCTTGTAGAGAGCACAGGGGGGCTGGAGGATGCTTATGGAGTTACAGGGGACTTGAGGATGCTTGTAGAGAGCTCAGGGGGGCTGGAAGATTCTTATAGGGTGTACTGGGGTGCTGGAGAATGCTTATAGAAAGCACAGGCGACGGAGAGAATGCTTGAAGAAAGCACAATGGGACTGAAAGGGATGCTTGTCGAGAGCACAGGGAGCTAGAGGATGCTTGTAGTGTATATAGGGGGACTGGAGAAGGCTTGTACAGAGCACAAGGGGGCTGGAGGATGTTTGAAGACTGCACAGCGGAGCTAGAGGATGCTTGTAGAGAGCACGGGTGAGGCTGGAAAATGATTGTGGGATTTACAGGGGGCTGAAGGATGCTTTTAGAGAGCGCAGAGGGGCTTGGGGATGCTTGAAAACATCACAGAAGGGCTGGATGATGCTTGTAGAGAGCAAAAGGGGGACTGGAGGATGCTTGTAGAGAGCACAAGAGGGCTGGAGGATGCTTGTAGGGTGTTTAGGGGCTTGGGGATGCTTGAAAACAGCACAGAAGGGCTGGATGATGCTTGTAGAGAGCAAAAGGGGGACTGGAGGATGCTTCTGGAGAGCACAGGGGCTGGAGGAAGCTTGTAGGGTGTATAGGGGCCTGAAGGATGCTTGTAGAGAACACAGGGGTCTGGAGGATGCTTGTAGAGAGCACAGGGTGGTAGGAGGATGCTTGTAGAGAGCACAGGGTGGTAGGAGGATGCTTGTAGAGAGCACAGGGTGGTAGGAGGATGCTTGTAGAGAGCACAGGGTGGTAGGAGGATGCTTGTAGAGAGCACAGGGGGGTTGGAGGATGCTTGTAAAGAGCAGAGGGTTCTGGAGGATGCTTGTAGGGTGTATAGGGGTTGGAGGATGCTTGTAGAGAGCACAGGGGCTGGAGGATGCTTGTAGGGTGTATAGCGGCCAGGAGGATGCATGTAGAGAGCACAGGGTTCTGGGGGATGCTTGTAGGGTGTATAGGGGGCTGGAGGACGGTTGTGGAGAGCACAGGATGGCTGGAAGATGCCTGTAGAGAGCATGGGGATGGGGGGGGGGCTGGAGGATGCTTGTAGAGAGCACAGGGTGGTAGGAGGATGCTTGTAGAGAGCACAGAGGGGTTGGAGGATGCTGGTAGGGTGTATAGGGGCCTGGAGGATGCTTGTAGAGAGCACAGGGTTCTGGAGGATGCTGCTAGGGTGTATAGGGGCCTGGAGGATGCTTGTAGAGAGCACAGGGGTCTGGAGGATGCTTGTAGGGTGTATAGGGGCCTGGAGGATGGTTGTTGAGACCACAGGACGGCTAAAGGATGCTTGTAGAGAGCACAGGGGGGGCTGGAGGATGCTTGAAGAGAGCACAGGGGGGCTGAAGGATGCTTGTACAGAGCACAAGGGGGCTGGAGGATGTTTGAAGACTGCACAGCGGAGCTAGATTGTGCTTGTAGAGAGCACGGGTGGGGCTGGAAAATGCTTGTGGGGTGTATAGGGGCCTGGAGAATGCTTGTGGAGAGCACAGGGGCTGGAGGATGCTTGTAGGGTGTATAGGGGCCTGGAGGATGCTTGTAGAGAGCACAGGGGGGCTGGAGGATGCTTGAAGAGAGCACAGGGGGGCTGGAGGATGCCTGTAGAGAGCATGGGGGGGGGGCTGGAGGATGCTTGTGGAGAGCACAGGGGCTGGAGGATGCTTGTAGGGTGTATAGGGGCCTGGAGGATGCTTGTAGAGAGCACAGGGTTCTGGGGGATGCTAATAGGGTGTATAGGGGCCTGGAGGATGTTTGTAGAGAGCACAGGGGTCTGGAGCATGCTTGTAGGGTGTATAGGGGCCTGAAGGATGCTTGAAAACAGCACAGAAGGGCTGGATGATGCTTATAGAGAGCAAAAGGGGGACTGGAGGATGCTTGTGGAGAGCACAGGGGCTGGAGGATGCTTGTAGGGTGTATAGGGGCCTGGATGATGCTTGTAGAGAGCACAGGGGCTGGAGGATACTTGTAGGGTGTATAGGGGCCTGGAGAATGGTTGTGGAGAGCACAGGAGGGCTGGAAGATGCCTGTAGAGAACATAGGGAGGGGGGGCTGGAGGATGCTTGTAGAGAGCACAGGGTGGTAGGAGGATGCTTGTAGAGAGCACAGGGGGGTTGGAGGATGCTTGTAGAGAGCAGAGGGTTCTGGAGGATGCTTGTAGGGTGTATAGGGGCCTGGAAGATGCTTGTAGAAAGCACAGGGTTCTGGTTGATGCTTGTAGGGTGTATATTGGCCTGGAGGATGCTTGTAGAGAGCACAGAGTTGTGGAGGATGCTTGTAGGGTGTATAGGGGCCTGGAGGATGCTTGTAGAGAGCAAAAGGGGGACAGGAGGATGCTTGTGGAGAGCACAGGGGCTGGAGGATGCTTGTAGGGTGTATAGGGGTTTGGAGGATGCTTGTAGAGAGCACAGGGGTCTGGAGGATGCTTGTAGGGTATATAGGCTCCTGGAGGATGGTTGTGGAGAGCACAGGAGGGCTGGAAGATGCCTGTAGAGAGTATGGGGAGGGGGGGCTGGAGGATGCTTGTAGAGAGCACAGGGGGGCTGGAGGATGCTTGTAGAGAGCACAGGGTGGTAGGAGGATGCTTGTAGAGAGCACAGGGGGGTTGGAGGATGCTTGTAAAGAGCAGAGGGTTCTGGGGGATGCTTGTAGGGTGTATAGGGGCCTGGAGGATGCTTGTAGAGAGCACAGGGGCTGGAGGATGCTTGTAGGGTGTATAGGGGCCTGGCGGTTGCTTGTAGAGAGCACAGGGTTCTGGGGGAAGCTTGTAGGGTGTATAGGGACCTGGAGGATGCTTGTAGAAAGCACAGGGTTCTGGGTGATGCTTGTAGGGTGTATATGGGCCTGGAGGATGCTTGTAGAGAGCACAGGGTTCTGGAGGATGCTTTTAGGGTGTATAGGGGCCTGAAGGATGCTTGTAGAGAGCACAGGCTTCTGGGGGATGCTTGTAGGGTGTATAAGGGCCTGAAGGATGGTTGTGGAGAGCATAGGAGGGCTGGAGGATGCCTGTAGAGAGCACGGGGGGTGGGGGGGCTAGAGGATGCTTGTAGAGAGCACAGGCGGGGCTGGAGGATGCTTGAAGAGAGCACAGGGGGGCTGAAGGATGCTTGTAGAGAGCACAGGGGGGCTGGAGGATGCTTGAAGAGAGCACAGGGGGGCTGAAGGATGCTTGTAGAGAGCACAGGGGGGCTGGAGGATGCTTGAAGAGAGCACAGGGGGGCTGGAGGATGCCTGTAGAGAGCATGGGGGGGGGGGGGGCTGGAGGATGCTTGTGGAGAGCACAGGGGCTGGAGGATGCTTGTAGGGTGTATAGGGGCCTGGAGGATGCTTGTAGAGAGCACAGGGTTCTGGGGGATGCTAATAGGGTGTATAGGGGCCTGGAGGATGTTTGTAGAGAGCACCGGGGTCTGGAGCATGCTTGTAGGGTGTATAGGGGCCTGAAGGATGCTTGAAAACAGCACAGAAGGGCTGGATGATGCTTATAGAGAGCAAAAGGGGGACTGGAGGATGCTTGTGGAGAGCACAGGGGCTGGAGGATGCTTGTAGGGTGTATAGGGGCCTGGAGGATGCTTGTAGAGAGCACAGGCGTCTGGAGGATACTTGTAGGGTGTGTAGGGGCCTGGAGAATGGTTGTGGAGAGCACAGAAGGGCTGGAAGATGCCTGTAGAGAACATGGGGAGGGGGGCTGGAGGATGCTTGTAGAGAGCACAGGGTGGTAGGAGGATGCTTGTAGAGAGCACAGGGGGGATGGAGGATGCTTGTAGAGAGCAGAGGGTTCTGGAGGATGCTTGTAGGGTGTATAGGGGCCTGGAAGATGCTTGTAGAAAGCACAGCGTTCTGGGTGATGCTTGTAGGGTGTATATTGGCCTGGAGGATGCTTGTAGAGAGCACAGAGTTCTGGAGGATGCTTGTAGGGTGTATAGGGGCCTGGAGGATGCTTGTAGAGAGCAAAAGGGGGACTGGAGGATGCTTGTGGAGAGCACAGGGGCTGGAGGATGCTTGTAGGGTGTATAGGGGTTTGGAGGATGCTTGTAGAGAGCACAGGGGTCTGGAGGATGCTTGTAGGGTATATAGGCTCCTGAAGGATGGTTGTGGAGAGCACAGGAGGGCTGGAAGATGCCTGTAGAGAGTATGGGGAGGGGGGGGCTGGAGGATGCTTGTAGAGAGCACAGGGGGGCTGGAGGATGCTTGTAGAGAGCACAGGGTTCTGGAGGATGCTTGTAGGGTGTATAGGGGCCTGGAGGATGCTTGTAGAGAGCACAGGGGCTGGAGGATGCTTGTAGGGTGTATAGGGGCCTGGCGGTTGCTTGTAGAGAGCACAGGGTTCTGGGGGAAGCTTGTAGTATGTATAGGGGGCCTGGAGGATGCTTGTAGAAAGCACAGGGTTCTGGGTGATGCTTGTAGGGTGTATATGGGCCTGGAGGATGCTTGTAGAGAGCACAGGGTTCTGGAGGATGCTTTTAGGGTGTATAGGGGCCTGAAGGATGCTTGTAGAGAGCACAGGCTTCTGGGGGATGCTTGTAGGGTGTATAAGGGCCTGAAGGATGGTTGTGGAGAGCATAGGAGGGCTGGAGGATGCCTGTAGAGAGCACGGGGGGTGGGGGGCTAGAGGATGCTTGTAGAGAGCACAGGCGGGGCTGGAGGATGCTTGAAGAGAGCACAGGGGGGCTGAAGGATGCTTGTAGAGAGCACAGGGGGGCTGGAGGATGTTTGAAGAGAGCACAGGGGGGCTGGAGGATGCCTGTAGAGAGCATGGGGGGGGGGGGGCTGGAGCATGCTTGTGGAGAGCACAGGGGCTGGAGGATGCTTGTAGGGTGTATAGGGGCCTGGAGGATGCTTGTAGAGAGCACAGGGTTCTGGGGGATGCTAATAGGGTGTATAGGGGCCTGGAGGATGTTTGTAGAGAGCACAGGGGTCTGGAGCATGCTTGTAGGGTGTATAGGGGCCTGAAGGATGCTTGAAAACAGCACAGAAGGGCTGGATGATGCTTATAGAGAGCAAAAGGGGGACTGGAGGATGCTTGTGGAGAGCACAGGGGCTGGAGGATGCTTGTAGGGTGTATAGGGGCCTGGAGAATGCTTGTAGAGAGCACAGGCGTCTGGAGGATACTTGTAGGGTGTATAGGGGCCTGGAGAATGGTTGTGGAGAGCACAGGAGGGCTGGAAGATGCCTGTAGAGAACATGGGGAGGGGGGGCTGGAGGATGCTTGTAGAGAGCACAGGGTGGTAGGAGGATGCTTGTAGAGAGCACAGGGGGGTTGGAGGATGCTTGTAGAGAGCAGAGGGTTCTGGAGGATGCTTGTAGGGTGTATAGGGGCCTGGAAGATGCTTGTAGAAAGCACAGGGTTCTGGGTGATGCTTGTAGGGTGTATATTGGCCTGGAGGATGCTTGTAGAGAGCACAGAGTTCTGGAGGATGCTTGTAGGGTGTATAGGGGCCTGGAGGATGCTTGTAGAGAGCAAAAGGGGGACTGGAGGATGCTTGTGGAGAGCACAGGGGCTGGAGGATGCTTGTAGGGTGTATAGGGGTTTGGAGGATGCTTGTAGAGAGCACAGGGGTCTGGAGGATGCTTGTAGGGTATATAGGCTCCTGAAGGATGGTTGTGGAGAACACAGGAGGGCTGGAAGATGCCTGTAGAGAGTATGGGGAGGGGGGGGGCTGGAGGATGCTTGTAGAGAGCACAGGGGGGCTGGAGGATGCTTGTAGAGAGCACAGGGTGGTAGGAGGATGCTTGTAGGGTGTATAGGGGCCTGGAGGATGCTTGTAGAGAGCACAGGGGCTGGAGGATGCTTGTAGGGTGTATAGTGGCCTGGCGGTTGCTTGTAGAGAGCACAGGGTTCTGGGGGAAGCTTGTAGGGTGTATAGGGGGCCTGGAGGATGCTTGTAGAAAGCACAGGGTTCTGGGTGATGCTTGTAGGGTGTATATGGGCCTGGAGGATGCTTCTAGAGAGCACAGGGTTCTGGAGGATGCTTTTAGGGTGTATAGGGGCCTGAAGGATGGTTGTAGAGCGCACAGGCTACTGGGGGATGTTTGTAGGGTGTGTAAGGGCCTGAAGGATGGTTGTAGAGAGCACAAGTGGGCTGGAGGATTCTTGTCGGGTGTTTAGGGGCTTGGGGATGCTTGAAAACAGCACAGAAGGGCTGGATGATGCTTGTAGAGAGCAAAAGGGGGACTGGAGGATGCTTGTGGAGAGCACAGGGGCTGGAGGATGCTTGTAGGGTGTATAGGGGTTTGGAGGATGCTTGTAGAGAGCACAGGGGTCTGGAGGATGCTTGTAGGGTGTATAGGCTCCTGGAGGATGGTTGTGGAGAGCACAGGAGGGCTGGAAGATGCCTGTAGAGAGTATGAGGAGGGGGGGGGGGCTGGAGGATGCTTGTAGAGAGTACAGGGGGGATGGAGGATGCTTGTAGAGAGCACAGGGTGGTAGGAGGATGCTTGTAGAGAGCACAGGGGGGTTGGAGGATGCTTGTAAAGAGCAGAGGGTTCTGGAGGATGCTTGTAGGGTGTATAGGGGCCTGCAGGATGCTTGTAGAGAGCACAGGGGCTGGAGGATGCTTGTAGGGTGTATAGCGGCCAGGAGGATGCATGTAGAGAGCACAGGGTTCTGGGGGATGCTTGTAGGGTGTATAGGGGCCAGGAGGATGCTTTTAGAGAGCACAGGGTTCTGGGGGATGCTTGTAGGGTGTATAGGGGGCTGGAGGACGGTTGTGGAGAGCACAGGAGGGCTGGAAGATGCCTGTAGAGAGCATGGGGATGGGGGGGGTGCTGGAGGATGCTTGTAGAGAGCACAGGGTGGTAGGAGGATGCTTCTAGAGAGCACAGAGGGGTTGGAGGATGCTGGTAGGGTGTATAGGGGCCTGGAGGATGCTTGTAGAGAGCACAGGGTTCTGGAGGATGCTGCTAGGGTGTATAGGGGCCTGGAGGATGCTTGTAGAGAGCACAGGGGTCTGGAGGATGCTTGTAGGGTGTATAGGGGCCTGGAGGATGGTTGTGGAGACCACAGGACGGCTAAAGGATGCCTGTAGAGAGTACGGGGATAGGGGCGGCTAGAGGATGCTTGTAGAGAGCACAGGGGGGGCTGGAGGATGCTTGAAGAGAGCACAGGGGGGCTGAAGGATGCTTGTACAGAGCACAAGGGGGCTGGAGGATGTTTGAAGACTGCACAGCGGAGCTAGAGGGTGCTTGTAGAGAGCACGGGTGGGGCTGGAAAATGCTTGTGGGGTTTACAGAGGGCTGAAGGATTCTTTTAGAGAGCACAGAGGGGCTTGGGATGATTTTAGAGAGCACAGAGGGGCTTGTGGATGCTTGAAGACAGCACAGAAGGGCTGGATGATGCTTGTAGAGAGAAAAAGGGGGTCTGGAGGATGCTTGTAGAGAGCACAAGAGGGCTGGAGGATGCTTGTATGGTGTTTAGGGGCCTGGAGGATGCTTGCAGAGAGCACAGGGTTCTGGGAGATGCTTGTAGGGTGTATAGGGGCCTGGAGAATGCTTGTGGAGAGCACAGGGGCTGGAGGATGCTTGTAGGGTGTATAGGGGCCTGGAGGATGCTTGTAGAGAGCACAGGGGTCTGGAGGATGCTTGTAGGGTGTATAGGGGCCTGGAGGATGCTTGTAGAGAGCACAGGGGGGCTGGATGATGCTTGTAGAGAGCACAGGGGGGCTGGAGGATGCTTATGGAGTTACAGGGGACTTGAGGATGCTTGTAGAGAGCTCAGGGGGGCTGGAAGATTCTTATAGGGTGTACTGGGGTGCTGGAGAATGCTTATAGAAAG
Organism: Eleutherodactylus coqui; assembly: GCF_035609145.1. Taxonomy (NCBI): domain Eukaryota; kingdom Metazoa; phylum Chordata; class Amphibia; order Anura; family Eleutherodactylidae; genus Eleutherodactylus; species Eleutherodactylus coqui. The sequence goes on from NC_089840.1 coordinate 157,940,007, forward strand.
CACAGGCGACGGAGAGAATGCTTGAAGAAAGCACAATGGGACTGAAAGGGATGCTTGTCGAGAGCACAGGGAGCTAGAGGATGCTTGTAGTGTATATAGGGGGACTGGAGAAGGCTTGTACAGAGCACAAGGGGGCTGGAGGATGTTTGAAGACTGCACAGCGGAGCTAGAGGATGCTTGTAGAGAGCACGGGTGAGGCTGGAAAATGATTGTGGGATTTACAGGGGGCTGAAGGATGCTTTTAGAGAGCGCAGAGGGGCTTGGGGATGCTTGAAAACATCACAGAAGGGCTGGATGATGCTTGTAGAGAGCAAAAGGGGGACTGGAGGATGCTTGTAGAGAGCACAAGAGGGCTGGAGGATGCTTGTAGGGTGTTTAGGGGCTTGGGGATGCTTGAAAACAGCACAGAAGGGCTGGATGATGCTTGTAGAGAGCAAAAGGGGGACTGGAGGATGCTTCTGGAGAGCACAGGGGCTGGAGGAAGCTTGTAGGGTGTATAGGGGCCTGAAGGATGCTTGTAGAGAACACAGGGGTCTGGAGGATGCTTGTAGAGAGCACAGGGTGGTAGGAGGATGCTTGTAGAGAGCACAGGGTGGTAGGAGGATGCTTGTAGAGAGCACAGGGTGGTAGGAGGATGCTTGTAGAGAGCACAGGGTGGTAGGAGGATGCTTGTAGAGAGCACAGGGGGGTTGGAGGATGCTTGTAAAGAGCAGAGGGTTCTGGAGGATGCTTGTAGGGTGTATAGGGGTTGGAGGATGCTTGTAGAGAGCACAGGGGCTGGAGGATGCTTGTAGGGTGTATAGCGGCCAGGAGGATGCATGTAGAGAGCACAGGGTTCTGGGGGATGCTTGTAGGGTGTATAGGGGGCTGGAGGACGGTTGTGGAGAGCACAGGATGGCTGGAAGATGCCTGTAGAGAGCATGGGGATGGGGGGGGGGGCTGGAGGATGCTTGTAGAGAGCACAGGGTGGTAGGAGGATGCTTGTAGAGAGCACAGAGGGGTTGGAGGATGCTGGTAGGGTGTATAGGGGCCTGGAGGATGCTTGTAGAGAGCACAGGGTTCTGGAGGATGCTGCTAGGGTGTATAGGGGCCTGGAGGATGCTTGTAGAGAGCACAGGGGTCTGGAGGATGCTTGTAGGGTGTATAGGGGCCTGGAGGATGGTTGTTGAGACCACAGGACGGCTAAAGGATGCTTGTAGAGAGCACAGGGGGGGCTGGAGGATGCTTGAAGAGAGCACAGGGGGGCTGAAGGATGCTTGTACAGAGCACAAGGGGGCTGGAGGATGTTTGAAGACTGCACAGCGGAGCTAGATTGTGCTTGTAGAGAGCACGGGTGGGGCTGGAAAATGCTTGTGGGGTGTATAGGGGCCTGGAGAATGCTTGTGGAGAGCACAGGGGCTGGAGGATGCTTGTAGGGTGTATAGGGGCCTGGAGGATGCTTGTAGAGAGCACAGGGGTCTGGAGGATGCTTGTAGGGTGTATAGGGGCCTGGAGGATGCTTGTAGAGAGCACAGGGGGGCTGGATGATGCTTGTAGAGAGCACAGGGGGGCTGGAGGATGCTTATGGAGTTACAGGGGACTTGAGGATGCTTGTAGAGAGCTCAGGGGGGCTGGAAGATTCTTATAGGGTGTACTGGGGTGCTGGAGAATGCTTATAGAAAGCACAGGCGACGGAGAGAATGCTTGAAGAAAGCACAATGGGACTGAAAGGGATGCTTGTCGAGAGCACAGGGAGCTAGAGGATGCTTGTAGTGTATATAGGGGGACTGGAGAAGGCTTGTACAGAGCACAAGGGGGCTGGAGGATGTTTGAAGACTGCACAGCGGAGCTAGAGGATGCTTGTAGAGAGCACGGGTGGGGCTGGAAAATGCTTGTGGGATTTACAGGGGGCTGAAGGATGCTTTTAGAGAGCACAGAGGGGCTTGGGATGCTTTTAGAGAGCGCAGAGGGGCTTGGGGATGCTTGAAAACAGCACAGAAGGGCTGGATGATGCTTGTAGAGAGCAAAGGGGGACTGGAGGATGCTTGTAGAGAGCACAAGAGGGCTGGAGGATGCTTGTAGGGTGTTTAGGGGCTTGGGGATGCTTGAAAACAGCACAGAAGGGCTGGATGATGCTTGTAGAGAGCAAAAGGGGGACTGGAGGATGCTTCTGGAGAGCACAGGGGCTGGAGGAAGCTTGTAGGGTGTATAGGGGCCTGGAGGATGCTTGTAGAGAACACAGGGGTCTGGAGGATGCTTGTAGAGAGCACAGGGTGGTAGAAGGATGCTTGTAGAGAGCACAGGGTGGTAGGAGGATGCTTGTAGAGAGCACAGGGGGGTTGGAGGATGCTTGTAAAGAGCAGAGGGTTCTGGAGGATGCTTGTAGGGTGTATAGGGGCCTGGAGGATGCTTGTAGAGAGCACAGGGGCTGGAAGATGCTTGTAGGGTGTATAGGGGCCTGGCGGTTGCTTGTAGAGAGCACAGGGTTCTGGGGGAAGCTTGTAGGGTGTATAGGGGCCTGGAGGATGCTTGTAGAAAGCACAGGGTTCTGGGTGATGCTTGTAGGGTGTATATGGGCCTGAAGGATGCTTGTAGAGAGAACAGGGTTCTGGAGGATGCTTGTATAGAGCACAGGGGGCTGGAGGATGCTTGTAGAGAGCACAGGGTGGTAGGAGGATGCTTGTAGAGAGCACAGGGGGGTTGGAGGATGCTTGTAAAGAGCAGAGGGTTCTGGAGGATGCTTGTAGGGTGTATAGGGGCCTGGAGGATGCTTGTAGAGAGCACAGGGGCTGGAGGATGCTTGTAGGGTGTATAGGGGCCTGGCGGTTGCTTGTAGAGAGCACAGGGTTCTGGGGGAAGCTTGTAGGGTGTATAGGGACCTGGAGGATGCTTGTAGAAAGCACAGGGTTCTGGGTGATGCTTGTAGGGTGTATATGGGCCTGGAGGATGCTTGTAGAGAGCACAGGGTTCTGGAGGATGCTTTTAGGGTGTATAGGGGCCTGAAGGATGCTTGTAGAGAGCACAGGCTTCTGGGGGATGCTTGTAGGGTGTATAAGGGCCTGAAGGATGGTTGTGGAGAGCATATGAGGGCTGGAGGATGCCTGTAGAGAGCACGGGGGGTGGGGGGGCTAGAGGATGCTTGTAGAGAGCACAGGCGGGGCTGGAGGATGCTTGAAGAGAGCACAGGGGGGCTGAAGGATGCTTGTAGAGAGCACAGGGGGGCTGGAGGATGCTTGAAGAGAGCACAGGGGGGCTGGAGGATGCCTGTAGAGAGCATGGGGGGGGGGCTGGAGGATGCTTGTGGAGAGCACAGGGGCTGGAGGATGCTTGTAGGGTGTATAGGGGCCTGGAGGATGCTTGTAGAGAGCACAGGGTTCTGGGGGATGCTAATAGGGTGTATAGGGGCCTGGAGGATGTTTGTAGAGAGCACAGGGGTCTGGAGCATGCTTGTAGGGTGTATAGGGGCCTGAAGGATGCTTGAAAACAGCACAGAAGGGCTGGATGATGCTTATAGAGAGCAAAAGGGGGACTGGAGGATGCTTGTGGAGAGCACAGGGGCTGGAGGATGCTTGTAGGGTGTATAGGGGCCTGGATGATGCTTGTAGAGAGCACAGGGGCTGGAGGATACTTGTAGGGTGTATAGGGGCCTGGAGAATGGTTGTGGAGAGCACAGGAGGGCTGGAAGATGCCTGTAGAGAACATGGGGAGGGGGGGGGGGGCTGGAGGATGCTTGTAGAGAGCACAGGGTGGTAGGAGGATGCTTGTAGAGAGCACAGGGGGGTTGGAGGATGCTTGTAGAGAGCAGAGGGTTCTGGAGGATGCTTGTATGGTGTATAGGGGCCTGGAAGATGCTTGTAGAAAGCACAGGGTTCTGGTTGATGCTTGTAGGGTGTATATTGGCCTGGAGGATGCTTGTAGAGAGCACAGAGTTGTCGAGGATGCTTGTAGGGTGTATAGGGGCCTGGAGGATGCTTGTAGAGAGCAAAACGGGGACAGGAGCATGCTTGTGGAGAGCACAGGGGCTGGAGGATGCTTGTAGGGTGTATAGGGGTTTGGAGGATGCTTGTAGAGAGCACAGGGGTCTGGAGGATGCTTGTAGGGTATATAGGCTCCTGAAGGATGCTTGAAGAGAGCACAGGGGGGCTGGAGGATGCCTGTAGAGAGCATGGGGGGGGGGGCTGGAGGATGCTTGTGGAGAGCACAGGGGCTGGAGGATGCTTGTAGGGTGTATAGGGGCCTAGAGGATGCTTGTAGAGAGCACAGGGTTCTGGGGGATGCTAATAGGGTGTATAGGGGCCTGGAGGATGTTTGTAGAGAGCACAGGGGTCTGGAGCATGCTTGTAGGGTGTATAGGGGCCTGAAGGATGCTTGAAAACAGCACAGAAGGGCTGGATGATGCTTATAGAGAGCAAAAGGGGGACTGGAGGATGCTTGTGGAGAGCACAGGGGCTGGAGGATGCTTGTAGGGTGTATAGGGGCCTGGAGGATGCTTGTAGAGAGCACAGGCGTCTGGAGGATACTTGTAGGGTGTATAGGGGCCTGGAGAATGGTTGTGGAGAGCACAGGAGGGCTGGAAGATGCCTGTAGAGAACATGGGGAGGGGGGGCTGGAGGATGCTTGTAGAGAGCACAGGGTGGTAGGAGGATGCTTGTAGAGAGCACAGGGGGGTTGGAGGATGCTTGTAAAGAGCAGAGGGTTCTGGGGGATGCTTGTAGGGTGTATAGGGGCCTGGAGGATGCTTGTAGAGAGCACAGGGGCTGGAGGATGCTTGTAGGGTGTATAGGGGCCTGGCGGTTGCTTGTAGAGAGCACAGGGTTCTGGGGGAAGCTTGTAGGGTGTATAGGGACCTGGAGGATGCTTGTAGAAAGCACAGGGTTCTGGGTGATGCTTGTAGGGTGTATATGGGCCTGGAGGATGCTTGTAGGGAGCACAGGGTTCTGGAGGATGCTTTTAGGGTGTATAGGGGCCTGAAGGATGCTTGTAGAGAGCACAGGCTTCTGGGGGATGCTTGTAGGGTGTATAAGGGCCTGAAGGATGGTTGTGGAGAGCATAGGAGGGCTGGAGGATGCCTGTAGAGAGCACGGGGGGTGGGGGGGGCTAGAGGATGCTTGTAGAGAGCACAGGCGGGGCTGGAGGATGCTTGAAGAGAGCACAGGGGGGCTGAAGGATGCTTGTAGAGAGCACAGGGGGGCTGGAGGATGCTTGAAGAGAGCACAGGGGGGCTGGAGGATGCCTGTAGAGAGCATGGGGGGGGGGGGGGCTGGAGGATGCTTGTGGAGAGCACAGGGGCTGGAGGATGCTTGTAGGGTGTATAGGGGCCTGCAGGATGCTTGTAGAGAGCACAGGGGCTGGAGGATGCTTGTAGGGTGTATAGCGGCCAGGAGGATGCATGTAGAGAGCACAGGGTTCTGGGGGATGCTTGTAGGGTGTATAGGGGCCAGGAGGATGCTTTTAGAGAGCACAGGGTTCTGGGGGATGCTTGTAGGGTGTATAGGGGGCTGGAGGACGGTTGTGGAGAGCACAGGAGGGCTGGAAGATGCCTGTAGAGAGCATGGGGATGGGGGGGGTGCTGGAGGATGCTTGTAGAGAGCACAGGGTGGTAGGAGGATGCTTCTAGAGAGCACAGAGGGGTTGGAGGATGCTGGTAGGGTGTATAGGGGCCTGGAGGATGCTTGTAGAGAGCACAGGGTTCTGGAGGATGCTGCTAGGGTGTATAGGGGCCTGGAGGATGCTTGTAGAGAGCACAGGGGTCTGGAGGATGCTTGTAGGGTGTATAGGGGCCTGGAGGATGGTTGTGGAGACCACAGGACGGCTAAAGGATGCCTGTAGAGAGTACGGGGATAGGGGCGGCTAGAGGATGCTTGTAGAGAGCACAGGGGGGGCTGGAGGATGCTTGAAGAGAGCACAGGGGGGCTGAAGGATGCTTGTACAGAGCACAAGGGGGCTGGAGGATGTTTGAAGACTGCACAGCGGAGCTAGAGGGTGCTTGTAGAGAGCACGGGTGGGGCTGGAAAATGCTTGTGGGGTTTACAGAGGGCTGAAGGATTCTTTTAGAGAGCACAGAGGGGCTTGGGATGATTTTAGAGAGCACAGAGGGGCTTGTGGATGCTTGAAGACAGCACAGAAGGGCTGGATGATGCTTGTAGAGAGAAAAAGGGGGTCTGGAGGATGCTTGTAGAGAGCACAAGAGGGCTGGAGGATGCTTGTATGGTGTTTAGGGGCCTGGAGGATGCTTGCAGAGAGCACAGGGTTCTGGGAGATGCTTGTAGGGTGTATAGGGGCCTGGAGAATGCTTGTGGAGAGCACAGGGGCTGGAGGATGCTTGTAGGGTGTATAGGGGCCTGGAGGATGCTTGTAGAGAGCACAGGGGTCTGGAGGATGCTTGTAGGGTGTATAGGGGCCTGGAGGATGCTTGTAGAGAGCACAGGGGGGCTGGATGATGCTTGTAGAGAGCACAGGGGGGCTGGAGGATGCTTATGGAGTTACAGGGGACTTGAGGATGCTTGTAGAGAGCTCAGGGGGGCTGGAAGATTCTTATAGGGTGTACTGGGGTGCTGGAGAATGCTTATAGAAAGCACAGGCGACGGAGAGAATGCTTGAAGAAAGCACAATGGGACTGAAAGGGATGCTTGTCGAGAGCACAGGGAGCTAGAGGATGCTTGTAGTGTATATAGGGGGACTGGAGAAGGCTTGTACAGAGCACAAGGGGGCTGGAGGATGTTTGAAGACTGCACAGCGGAGCTAGAGGATGCTTGTAGAGAGCACGGGTGGGGCTGGAAAATGCTTGTGGGATTTACAGGGGGCTGAAGGATGCTTTTAGAGAGCACAGAGGGGCTTGGGATGCTTTTAGAGAGCGCAGAGGGGCTTGGGGATGCTTGAAAACAGCACAGAAGGGCTGGATGATGCTTGTAGAGAGCAAAGGGGGACTGGAGGATGCTTGTAGAGAGCACAAGAGGGCTGGAGGATGCTTGTAGGGTGTTTAGGGGCTTGGGGATGCTTGAAAACAGCACAGAAGGGCTGGATGATGCTTGTAGAGAGCAAAAGGGGGACTGGAGGATGCTTCTGGAGAGCACAGGGGCTGGAGGAAGCTTGTAGGGTGTATAGGGGCCTGGAGGATGCTTGTAGAGAACACAGGGGTCTGGAGGATGCTTGTAGAGAGCACAGGGTGGTAGAAGGATGCTTGTAGAGAGCACAGGGTGGTAGGAGGATGCTTGTAGAGAGCACAGGGGGGTTGGAGGATGCTTGTAAAGAGCAGAGGGTTCTGGAGGATGCTTGTAGGGTGTATAGGGGCCTGGAGGATGCTTGTAGAGAGCACAGGGGCTGGAAGATGCTTGTAGGGTGTATAGGGGCCTGGCGGTTGCTTGTAGAGAGCACAGGGTTCTGGGGGAAGCTTGTAGGGTGTATAGGGGCCTGGAGGATGCTTGTAGAAAGCACAGGGTTCTGGGTGATGCTTGTAGGGTGTATATGGGCCTGAAGGATGCTTGTAGAGAGAACAGGGTTCTGGAGGATGCTTGTATAGAGCACAGGGGGCTGGAGGATGCTTGTAGAGAGCACAGGGTGGTAGGAGGATGCTTGTAGAGAGCACAGGGGGGTTGGAGGATGCTTGTAAAGAGCAGAGGGTTCTGGAGGATGCTTGTAGGGTGTATAGGGGCCTGGAGGATGCTTGTAGAGAGCACAGGGGCTGGAGGATGCTTGTAGGGTGTATAGGGGCCTGGCGGTTGCTTGTAGAGAGCACAGGGTTCTGGGGGAAGCTTGTAGGGTGTATAGGGACCTGGAGGATGCTTGTAGAAAGCACAGGGTTCTGGGTGATGCTTGTAGGGTGTATATGGGCCTGGAGGATGCTTGTAGAGAGCACAGGGTTCTGGAGGATGCTTTTAGGGTGTATAGGGGCCTGAAGGATGCTTGTAGAGAGCACAGGCTTCTGGGGGATGCTTGTAGGGTGTATAAGGGCCTGAAGGATGGTTGTGGAGAGCATATGAGGGCTGGAGGATGCCTGTAGAGAGCACGGGGGGTGGGGGGGCTAGAGGATGCTTGTAGAGAGCACAGGCGGGGCTGGAGGATGCTTGAAGAGAGCACAGGGGGGCTGAAGGATGCTTGTAGAGAGCACAGGGGGGCTGGAGGATGCTTGAAGAGAGCACAGGGGGGCTGGAGGATGCCTGTAGAGAGCATGGGGGGGGGCTGGAGGATGCTTGTGGAGAGCACAGGGGCTGGAGGATGCTTGTAGGGTGTATAGGGGCCTGGAGGATGCTTGTAGAGAGCACAGGGTTCTGGGGGATGCTAATAGGGTGTATAGGGGCCTGGAGGATGTTTGTAGAGAGCACAGGGGTCTGGAGCATGCTTGTAGGGTGTATAGGGGCCTGAAGGATGCTTGAAAACAGCACAGAAGGGCTGGATGATGCTTATAGAGAGCAAAAGGGGGACTGGAGGATGCTTGTGGAGAGCACAGGGGCTGGAGAATGCTTGTAGGGTGTATAGGGGCCTGGATGATGCTTGTAGAGAGCACAGGGGCTGGAGGATACTTGTAGGGTGTATAGGGGCCTGGAGAATGGTTGTGGAGAGCACAGGAGGGCTGGAAGATGCCTGTAGAGAACATGGGGAGGGGGGGGGGGCTGGAGGATGCTTGTAGAGAGCACAGGGTGGTAGGAGGATGCTTGTAGAGAGCACAGGGGGGTTGGAGGATGCTTGTAGAGAGCAGAGGGTTCTGGAGGATGCTTGTATGGTGTATAGGGGCCTGGAAGATGCTTGTAGAAAGCACAGGGTTCTGGTTGATGCTTGTAGGGTGTATATTGGCCTGGAGGATGCTTGTAGAGAGCACAGAGTTGTGGAGGATGCTTGTAGGGTGTATAGGGGCCTGGAGGATGCTTGTAGAGAGCAAAACGGGGACAGGAGCATGCTTGTGGAGAGCACAGGGGCTGGAGGATGCTTGTAGGGTGTATAGGGGTTTGGAGGATGCTTGTAGAGAGCACAGGGGTCTGGAGGATGCTTGTAGGGTATATAGGCTCCTGAAGGATGCTTGAAGAGAGCACAGGGGGGCTGGAGGATGCCTGTAGAGAGCATGGGGGGGGGGGGGCTGGAGGATGCTTGTGGAGAGCACAGGGGCTGGAGGATGCTTGTAGGGTGTATAGGGGCCTAGAGGATGCTTGTAGAGAGCACAGGGTTCTGGGGGATGCTAATAGGGTGTATAGGGGCCTGGAGGATGTTTGTAGAGAGCACAGGGGTCTGGAGCATGCTTGTAGGGTGTATAGGGGCCTGAAGGATGCTTGAAAACAGCACAGAAGGGCTGGATGATGCTTATAGAGAGCAAAAGGGGGACTGGAGGATGCTTGTGGAGAGCACAGGGGCTGGAGGATGCTTGTAGGGTGTATAGGGGCCTGGAGGATGCTTGTAGAGAGCACAGGCGTCTGGAGGATACTTGTAGGGTGTATAGGGGCCTGGAGAATGGTTGTGGAGAGCACAGGAGGGCTGGAAGATGCCTGTAGAGAACATGGGGAGGGGGGGCTGGAGGATGCTTGTAGAGAGCACAGGGTGGTAGGAGGATGCTTGTAGAGAGCACAGGGGGGTTGGAGGATGCTTGTAAAGAGCAGAGGGTTCTGGGGGATGCTTGTAGGGTGTATAGGGGCCTGGAGGATGCTTGTAGAGAGCACAGGGGCTGGAGGATGCTTGTAGGGTGTATAGGGGCCTGGCGGTTGCTTGTAGAGAGCACAGGGTTCTGGGGGAAGCTTGTAGGGTGTATAGGGACCTGGAGGATGCTTGTAGAAAGCACAGGGTTCTGGGTGATGCTTGTAGGGTGTATATGGGCCTGGAGGATGCTTGTAGAGAGCACAGGGTTCTGGAGGATGCTTTTAGGGTGTATAGGGGCCTGAAGGATGCTTGTAGAGAGCACAGGCTTCTGGGGGATGCTTGTAGGGTGTATAAGGGCCTGAAGGATGGTTGTGGAGAGCATAGGAGGGCTGGAGGATGCCTGTAGAGAGCACGGGGGGTGGGGGGGGCTAGAGGATGCTTGTAGAGAGCACAGGCGGGGCTGGAGGATGCTTGAAGAGAGCACAGGGGGGCTGAAGGATGCTTGTAGAGAGCACAGGGGGGCTGGAGGATGCTTGAAGAGAGCACAGGGGGGCTGGAGGATGCCTGTAGAGAGCATGGGGGGGGGGGCTGGAGGATGCTTGTGGAGAGCACAGGGGCTGGAGGATGCTTGTAGGGTGTATAGGGGCCTGCAGGATGCTTGTAGAGAGCACAGGGGCTGGAGGATGCTTGTAGGGTGTATAGCGGCCAGGAGGATGCATGTAGAGAGCACAGGGTTCTGGGGGATGCTTGTAGGGTGTATAGGGGCCAGGAGGATGCTTTTAGAGAGCACAGGGTTCTGGGGGATGCTTGTAGGGTGTATAGGGGGCTGGAGGACGGTTGTGGAGAGCACAGGAGGGCTGGAAGATGCCTGTAGAGAGCATGGGGATGGGGGGGGGGTGCTGGAGGATGCTTGTAGAGAGCACAGGGTGGTAGGAGGATGCTTCTAGAGAGCACAGAGGGGTTGGAGGATGCTGGTAGGGTGTATAGGGGCCTGGAGGATGCTTGTAGAGAGCACAGGGTTCTGGAGGATGCTGCTAGGGTGTATAGGGGCCTGGAGGATGCTTGTAGAGAGCACAGGGGTCTGGAGGATGCTTGTAGGGTGTATAGGGGCCTGGAGGATGGTTGTGGAGACCACAGGACGGCTAAAGGATGCCTGTAGAGAGTACGGGGATAGGGGCGGCTAGAGGATGCTTGTAGAGAGCACAGGGGGGGCTGGAGGATGCTTGAAGAGAGCACAGGGGGGCTGAAGGATGCTTGTACAGAGCACAAGGGGGCTGGAGGATGTTTGAAGACTGCACAGCGGAGCTAGAGGGTGCTTGTAGAGAGCACGGGTGGGGCTGGAAAATGCTTGTGGGGTTTACAGAGGGCTGAAGGATTCTTTTAGAGAGCACAGAGGGGCTTGGGATGATTTTAGAGAGCACAGAGGGGCTTGTGGATGCTTGAAGACAGCACAGAAGGGCTGGATGATGCTTGTAGAGAGAAAAAGGGGGTCTGGAGGATGCTTGTAGAGAGCACAAGAGGGCTGGAGGATGCTTGTATGGTGTTTAGGGGCCTGGAGGATGCTTGCAGAGAGCACAGGGTTCTGGGAGATGCTTGTAGGGTGTATAGGGGCCTGGAGAATGCTTGTGGAGAGCACAGGGGCTGGAGGATGCTTGTAGGGTGTATAGGGGCCTGGAGGATGCTTGTAGAGAGCACAGGGGTCTGGAGGATGCTTGTAGGGTGTATAGGGGCCTGGAGGATGCTTGTAGAGAGCACAGGGGGGCTGGATGATGCTTGTAGAGAGCACAGGGGGGCTGGAGGATGCTTATGGAGTTACAGGGGACTTGAGGATGCTTGTAGAGAGCTCAGGGGGGCTGGAAGATTCTTATAGGGTGTACTGGGGTGCTGGAGAATGCTTATAGAAAGCACAGGCGACGGAGAGAATGCTTGAAGAAAGCACAATGGGACTGAAAGGGATGCTTGTCGAGAGCACAGGGAGCTAGAGGATGCTTGTAGTGTATATAGGGGGACTGGAGAAGGCTTGTACAGAGCACAAGGGGGCTGGAGGATGTTTGAAGACTGCACAGCGGAGCTAGAGGATGCTTGTAGAGAGCACGGGTGAGGCTGGAAAATGATTGTGGGATTTACAGGGGGCTGAAGGATGCTTTTAGAGAGCACAGAGGGGCTTGGGATGCTTTTAGAGAGCGCAGAGGGGCTTGGGGATGCTTGAAAACATCACAGAAGGGCTGGATGATGCTTGTAGAGAGCAAAAGGGGGACTGGAGGATGCTTGTAGAGAGCACAAGAGGGCTGGAGGATGCTTGTAGGGTGTTTAGGGGCTTGGGGATGCTTGAAAACAGCACAGAAGGGCTGGATGATGCTTGTAGAGAGCAAAAGGGGGACTGGAGGATGCTTCTGGAGAGCACAGGGGCTGGAGGAAGCTTGTAGGGTGTATACGGGCCTGAAGGATGCTTGTAGAGAACACAGGGGTCTGGAGGATGCTTGTAGAGAGCACAGGGTGGTAGGAGGATGCTTGTAGAGAGCACAGGGTGGTAGGAGGATGCTTGTAGAGAGCACAGGGTGGTAGGAGGATGCTTGTAGAGAGCACAGGGGGGTTGGAGGATGCTTGTAAAGAGCAGAGGGTTCTGGAGGATGCTTGTAGGGTGTATAGGGGCTGGAGGATGCTTGTAGAGAGCACAGGGGCTGGAGGATGCTTGTAGGGTGTATAGCGGCCAGGAGGATGCATGTAGAGAGCACAGGGTTCTGGGGGATGCTTGTAGGGTGTATAGGGGCCAGGAGGATGCTTTTAGAGAGCACAGGGTTCTGGGGGATGCTTGTAGGGTGTATAGGGGGCTGGAGGACGGTTGTGGAGAGCACAGGATGGCTGGAAGATGCCTGTAGAGAGCATGGGGATGGGGGGGGGGGGCTGGAGGATGCTTGTAGAGAGCACAGGGTGGTAGGAGGATGCTTGTAGAGAGCACAGAGGGGTTGGAGGATGCTGGTAGGGTGTATAGGGGCCTGGAGGATGCTTGTAGAGAGCACAGGGTTCTGGAGGATGCTGCTAGGGTGTATAGGGGCCTGGAGGATGCTTGTAGAGAGCACAGGGGTCTGGAGGATGCTTGTAGGGTGTATAGGGGCCTGGAGGATGGTTGTTGAGACCACAGGACGGCTAAAGGATGCTTGTAGAGAGCACAGGGGGGGCTGGAGGATGCTTGAAGAGAGCACAGGGGGGCTGAAGGATGCTTGTACAGAGCACAAGGGGGCTGGAGGATGTTTGAAGACTGCACAGCGGAGCTAGATTGTGCTTGTAGAGAGCACGGGTGGGGCTGGAAAATGCTTGTGGGGTGTATAGGGGCCTGGAGAATGCTTGTGGAGAGCACAGGGGCTGGAGGATGCTTGTAGGGTGTATAGGGGCCTGGAGGATGCTTGTAGAGAGCACAGGGGTCTGGAGGATGCTTGTAGGGTGTATAGGGGCCTGGAGGATGCTTGTAGAGAGCACAGGGGGGCTGGATGATGCTTGTAGAGAGCACAGGGGGGCTGGAGGATGCTTATGGAGTTACAGGGGACTTGAGGATGCTTGTAGAGAGCTCAGGGGGGCTGGAAGATTCTTATAGGGTGTACTGGGGTGCTGGAGAATGCTTATAGAAAGCACAGGCGACGGAGAGAATGCTTGAAGAAAGCACAATGGGACTGAAAGGGATGCTTGTCGAGAGCACAGGGAGCTAGAGGATGCTTGTAGTGTATATAGGGGGACTGGAGAAGGCTTGTACAGAGCACAAGGGGGCTGGAGGATGTTTGAAGACTGCACAGCGGAGCTAGAGGATGCTTGTAGAGAGCACGGGTGGGGCTGGAAAATGCTTGTGGGATTTACAGGGGGCTGAAGGATGCTTTTAGAGAGCACAGAGGGGCTTGGGATGCTTTTAGAGAGCGCAGAGGGGCTTGGGGATGCTTGAAAACAGCACAGAAGGGCTGGATGATGCTTGTAGAGAGCAAAGGGGGACTGGAGGATGCTTGTAGAGAGCACAAGAGGGCTGGAGGATGCTTGTAGGGTGTTTAGGGGCTTGGGGATGCTTGAAAACAGCACAGAAGGGCTGGATGATGCTTGTAGAGAGCAAAAGGGGGACTGGAGGATGCTTCTGGAGAGCACAGGGGCTGGAGGAAGCTTGTAGGGTGTATAGGGGCCTGGAGGATGCTTGTAGAGAACACAGGGGTCTGGAGGATGCTTGTAGAGAGCACAGGGTGGTAGGAGGATGCTTGTAGAGAGCACAGGGTGGTAGGAGGATGCTTGTAGAGAGCACAGGGGGGTTGGAGGATGCTTGTAAAGAGCAGAGGGTTCTGGAGGATGCTTGTAGGGTGTATAGGGGCCTGGAGGATGCTTGTAGAGAGCACAGGGGCTGGAAGATGCTTGTAGGGTGTATAGGGGCCTGGCGGTTGCTTGTAGAGAGCACAGGGTTCTGGGGGAAGCTTGTAGGGTGTATAGGGGCCTGGAGGATGCTTGTAGAAAGCACAGGGTTCTGGGTGATGCTTGTAGGGTGTATATGGGCCTGAAGGATGCTTGTAGAGAGAACAGGGTTCTGGAGGATGCTTGTATAGAGCACAGGGGGCTGGAGGATGCTTGTAGAGAGCACAGGGTGGTAGGAGGATGCTTGTAGAGAGCACAGGGGGGTTGGAGGATGCTTGTAAAGAGCAGAGGGTTCTGGAGGATGCTTGTAGGGTGTATAGGGGCCTGGAGGATGCTTGTAGAGAGCACAGGGGCTGGAGGATGCTTGTAGGGTGTATAGGGGCCTGGCGGTTGCTTGTAGAGAGCACAGGGTTCTGGGGGAAGCTTGTAGGGTGTATAGGGACCTGGAGGATGCTTGTAGAAAGCACAGGGTTCTGGGTGATGCTTGTAGGGTGTATATGGGCCTGGAGGATGCTTGTAGAGAGCACAGGGTTCTGGAGGATGCTTTTAGGGTGTATAGGGGCCTGAAGGATGCTTGTAGAGAGCACAGGCTTCTGGGGGATGCTTGTAGGGTGTATAAGGGCCTGAAGGATGGTTGTGGAGAGCATAGGAGGGCTGGAGGATGCCTGTAGAGAGCACGGGGGGTGGGGGGGCTAGAGGATGCTTGTAGAGAGCACAGGCGGGGCTGGAGGATGCTTGAAGAGAGCACAGGGGGGCTGAAGGATGCTTGTAGAGAGCACAGGGGGGCTGGAGGATGCTTGAAGAGAGCACAGGGGGGCTGGAGGATGCCTGTAGAGAGCATGGGGGGGGGGGCTGGAGGATGCTTGTGGAGAGCACAGGGGCTGGAGGATGCTTGTAGGGTGTATAGGGGCCTGGAGGATGCTTGTAGAGAGCACAGGGTTCTGGGGGATGCTAATAGGGTGTATAGGGGCCTGGAGGATGTTTGTAGAGAGCACAGGGGTCTGGAGCATGCTTGTAGGGTGTATAGGGGCCTGAAGGATGCTTGAAAACAGCACAGAAGGGCTGGATGATGCTTATAGAGAGCAAAAGGGGGACTGGAGGATGCTTGTGGAGAGCACAGGGGCTGGAGGATGCTTGTAGGGTGTATAGGGGCCTGGATGATGCTTGTAGAGAGCACAGGGGCTGGAGGATACTTGTAGGGTGTATAGGGGCCTGGAGAATGGTTGTGGAGAGCACAGGAGGGCTGGAAGATGCCTGTAGAGAACATGGGGAGGGGGGGGGGGGCTGGAGGATGCTTGTAGAGAGCACAGGGTGGTAGGAGGATGCTTGTAGAGAGCACAGGGGGGTTGGAGGATGCTTGTAGAGAGCAGAGGGTTCTGGAGGATGCTTGTAGGGTGTATAGGGGCCTGGAAGATGCTTGTAGAAAGCACAGGGTTCTGGTTGATGCTTGTAGGGTGTATATTGGCCTGGAGGATGCTTGTAGAGAGCACAGAGTTGTGGAGGATGCTTGTAGGGTGTATAGGGGCCTGGAGGATGCTTGTAGAGAGCAAAACGGGGACAGGAGCATGCTTGTGGAGAGCACAGGGGCTGGAGGATGCTTGTAGGGTGTATAGGGGTTTGGGGGATGCTTGTAGAGAGCACAGGGGTCTGGAGGATGCTTGTAGGGTATATAGGCTCCTGAAGGATGCTTGAAGAGAGCACAGGGGGGCTGGAGGATGCCTGTAGAGAGCATGGGGGGGGGGGGGGGGCTGGAGGATGCTTGTGGAGAGCACAGGGGCTGGAGGCTGCTTGTAGGGTGTATAGGGGCCTAGAGGATGCTTGTAGAGAGCACAGGGTTCTGGGGGATGCTTGTAGGGTGTATAGGGGCCTGGAGGATGCTTGTAGAGAGCACAAGGGTCTGGAGCATGCTTGTAGGGTGTATAGGGGCCTGAAGGATGCTTGAAAACAGCACAGAAGGGCTGGATGATGCTTATAGAGAGCAAAAGGGGGACTGGAGGATGCTTGTGGAGAGCACAGGGGCTGGAGGATGCTTGTAGGGTGTATAGGGGCCTGGAGGATGCTTGTAGAGAGCACAGGCGTCTGGAGGATACTTGTAGGGTGTATAGGGGCCTGGAGAATGGTTGTGGAGAGCACAGGAGGGCTGGAAGATGCCTGTAGAGAACATGGGGAGGGGGGCTGGAGGATGCTTGTAGAGAGCACAGGGGGGCTGGAGGATGCCTGTAGAGAGCATGGGGGGGGGGGGGGCTGGAGGATGCTTGTGGAGAGCACAGGGGCTGGAGGATGCTTGTAGGGTGTATAGGGGCCTGGAGGATGCTTGTAGAGAGCACAGGGTTCTGGGGGATGCTAATAGGGTGTATAGGGGCCTGGAGGATGTTTGTAGAGAGCACAGGGGTCTGGAGCATGCTTGTAGGGTGTATAGGGGCCTGAAGGATGCTTGAAAACAGCACAGAAGGGCTGGATGATGCTTATAGAGAGCAAAAGGGGGACTGGAGGATGCTTGTGGAGAGCACAGGGGCTGGAGGATGCTTGTAGGGTGTATAGGGGCCTGGATGATGCTTGTAGAGAGCACAGGGGCTGGAGGATACTTGTAGGGTGTATAGGGGCCTGGAGAATGGTTGTGGAGAGCACAGGAGGGCTGGAAGATGCCTGTAGAGAACATGGGGAGGGGGGGCTGGAGGATGCTTGTAGAGAGCACAGGGTGGTAGGAGGATGCTTGTAGAGAGCACAGGGGGGTTGGAGGATGCTTGTAGAGAGCAGAGGGTTCTGGAGGATGCTTGTAGGGTGTATAGGGGCCTGGAAGATGCTTGTAGAAAGCACAGGGTTCTGGTTGATGCTTGTAGGGTGTATATTGGCCTGGAGGATGCTTGTAGAGAGCACAGAGTTGTGGAGGATGCTTGTAGGGTGTATAGGGGCCTGGAGGATGCTTGTAGAGAGCAAAAGGGGGACAGGAGGATGCTTGTGGAGAGCACAGGGGCTGGAGGATGCTTGTAGGGTGTATAGGGGTTTGGAGGATGCTTGTAGAGAGCACAGGGGTCTGGAGGATGCTTGTAGGGTATATAGGCTCCTGAAGGATGGTTGTGGAGAGCACAGGAGGGCTGGAAGATGCCTGTAGAGAGTATGGGGAGGGGGGGGCTGGAGGATGCTTGTAGAGAGCACAGGGGGGCTGGAGGATGCTTGTAGAGAGCACAGGGTGGTAGGAGGATGCTTGTAGGGTGTATAGGGGCATGGAGGATGCTTGTAGAGAGCACAGGGGCTGGAGGATGCTTGTAGGGTGTATAGTGGCCTGGCGGTTGTTTGTAGAGAGCACAGGGTTCTGGGGGAAGCTTGTAGGGTGTATAGGGGGCCTGGAGGATGCTTGTAGAAAGCACAGGGTTCTGGGTGATGCTTGTAGGGTGTATATGGGCCTGGAGGATGCTTCTAGAGAGCACAGGGTTCTGGAGGATGCTTTTAGGGTGTATAGGGGCCTGAAGGATGGTTGTAGAGCGCACAGGCTACTGGGGGATGTTTGTAGGGTGTATAGGGGCCTGGAGGATGCTTGTAGAGAGCACAGGGGCTGGAGGATGCTTGTAGGGTGTATAGGGGCCTGGCGGTTGCTTGTAGAGAGCACAGGGTTCTGGGGGAAGCTTGTAGGGTGTATAGGGACCTGGAGGATGCTTGTAGAAAGCACAGGGTTCTGGGTGATGCTTGTAGGGTGTATATGGGCCTGGAGGATGCTTGTAGAGAGCACAGGGTTCTGGAGGATGCTTTTAGGGTGTATAGGGGCCTGAAGGATGCTTGTAGAGAGCACAGGCTTCTGGGGGATGCTTGTAGGGTGTATAAGGGCCTGAAGGATGGTTGAGGAGAGCATAGGAGGGCTGGAAGATGCCTGTAGAGAGTATGGGGAGGTGGGGGGGCTGGAGAATGCTTGTAGAGAGCACAGGGGGGCTGGAGGATGCTTGTAGAGAGCACAGGGTGGTAGGAGGATGCTTGTAGGGTGTATAGGGGCATGGAGGATGCTTGTAGAGAGCACAGGGGCTGGAGGATGCTTGTAGGGTGTATAGTGGCCTG
Organism: Eleutherodactylus coqui; assembly: GCF_035609145.1. Taxonomy (NCBI): domain Eukaryota; kingdom Metazoa; phylum Chordata; class Amphibia; order Anura; family Eleutherodactylidae; genus Eleutherodactylus; species Eleutherodactylus coqui. Next base: position 157,957,974 of record NC_089840.1, read on the forward strand.
GCGGTTGCTTGTAGAGAGCACAGGGTTCTGGGGGAAGCTTGTAGGGTGTATAGGGGGCCTGGAGGATGCTTGTAGAAAGCACAGGGTTCTGGGTGATGCTTGTAGGGTGTATATGGGCCTGGAGGATGCTTCTAGAGAGCACAGGGTTCTGGAGGATGCTTTTAGGGTGTATAGGGGCCTGAAGGATGGTTGTAGAGCGCACAGGCTACTGGGGGATGCTTGTAGGGTGTATAGGGGCCTGGAGGATGCTTGTAGAGAGCACAGGGGCTGGAGGATGCTTGTAGGGTGTATAGGGGCCTGGCGGTTGCTTGTAGAGAGCACAGGGTTCTGGGGGAAGCTTGTAGGGTGTATAGGGACCTGGAGGATGCTTGTAGAAAGCACAGGGTTCTGGGTGATGCTTGTAGGGTGTATATGGGCCTGGAGGATGCTTGTAGAGAGCACAGGGTTCTGGAGGATGCTTTTAGGGTGTATAGGGGCCTGAAGGATGCTTGTAGAGAGCACAGGCTTCTGGGGGATGCTTGTAGGGTGTATAAGGGCCTGAAGGATGGTTGTGGAGAGCATAGGAGGGCTGGAGGATGCCTGTAGAGAGCACGGGGGGTGGGGGGCTAGAGGATGCTTGTAGAGAGCACAGGCGGGGCTGGAGGATGCTTGAAGAGAGCACAGGGGGGCTGAAGGATGCTTGTAGAGAGCACAGGGGGGCTGGAGGATGCTTGAAGAGAGCACAGGGGGGCTGGAGGATGCCTGTAGAGAGCATGGGGGGGGGGCTGGAGGATGCTTGTGGAGAGCACAGGGGCTGGAGGATGCTTGTAGGGTGTATAGGGGCCTAGAGGATGCTTGTAGAGAGCACAGGGTTCTGGGGGATGCTAATAGGGTGTATAGGGGCCTGGAGGATGTTTGTAGAGAGCACAGGGGTCTGGAGCATGCTTGTAGGGTGTATAGGGGCCTGAAGGATGCTTGAAAACAGCACAGAAGGGCTGGATGATGCTTATAGAGAGCAAAAGGGGGACTGGAGGATGCTTGTGGAGAGCACAGGGGCTGGAGGATGCTTGTAGGGTGTATAGGGGCCTGGAGGATGCTTGTAGAGAGCACAGGCGTCTGGAGGATACTTGTAGGGTGTATAGGGGCCTGGAGAATGGTTGTGGAGAGCACAGGAGGGCTGGAAGATGCCTGTAGAGAACATGGGGAGGGGGGGCTGGAGGATGCTTGTAGAGAGCACAGGGTGGTAGGAGGATGCTTGTAGAGAGCACAGGGGGGTTGGAGGATGCTTGTAGAGAGCAGAGGGTTCTGGAGGATGCTTGTAGGGTGTATAGGGGCCTGGAAGATGCTTGTAGAAAGCACAGGGTTCTGGGTGATGCTTGTAGGGTGTATATTGGCCTGAAGAATGCTTGTAGAGAGCACAGAGTTGTGGAGGATGCTTGTAGGGTGTATAGGGGCCTGGAGGATGCTTGTAGAGAGCAAAAGGGGGACTGGAGGATGCTTGTGGAGAGCACAGGGGCTGGAGGATGCTTGTAGGGTGTATAGGGGTTTGGAGGATGCTTGTAGAGAGCACAGGGGTCTGGAGGATGCTTGTAGGGTATATAGGCTCCTGAAGGATGGTTGTGGAGAGCACAGGAGGGCTGGAAGATGCCTGTAGAGAGTATGGGGAGGGGGGGGGCTGGAGGATGCTTGTAGAGAGCACAGGGGGGCTGGAGGATGCTTCTAGAGAGCACAGGGTGGTAGGAGGATGCTTGTAGGGTGTATAGGGGCCTGGAGGATGCTTGTAGAGAGCACAGGGGCTGGAGGATGCTTGTAGGGTGTATAGTGGCCTGGCGGTTGCTTGTAGAGAGCACAGGGTTCTGGGGGAAGCCTGTAGGGTGTATAGGGGGCCAGGAGGATGCTTGTAGAAAGCACAGGGTTCTGGGTGATGCTTGTAGGGTGTATAGGGGCCTGGAGGATGCTTCTAGAGAGCACAGGGTTCTGGAGGATGCTTTTAGGGTGTATAGGGGCCTGAAGGATGGTTGTAGAGCGCACAGGCTACTGGGGGATGTTTGTAGGGTGTATAAGGGCCTGAAGGATGGTTGTAGAGAGCACAAGTGGGCTGGAGGATTCTTGTCGGGTGTTTAGGGGCTTGGGGATGCTTGAAAACAGCACAGAAGGGCTGGATGATGCTTGTAGAGAGCAAAAGGGGGACTGGAGGATGCTTGTGGAGAGCACAGGGGCTGGAGGATGCTTGTAGGGTGTATAGGGGCCTGGAGGATGCTTGTAGAGAGCACAGGGGTGTGGAGGATGCTTGTAGGGTGTATAGGCTCCTGGAGGATGGTTGTGGAGAGCACAGGAGGGCTGGAAGATGCCTGTAGAGAGTATGAGGAGGGGGGGGGGCTGGAGGATGCTTGTAGAGAGTACAGGGGGGATGGAGGATGCTTGTAGAGAGCACAGGGTGGTAGGAGGATGCTTGTAGAGAGCACAGGGTGGTAGGAGGATGCTTGTAGAGAGCACAGGGGGGTTGGAGGATGCTTGTAAAGAGCAGAGGGTTCTGGAGGATGCTTGTAGGGTGTATAGGGGCCTGCAGGATGCTTGTAGAGAGCACAGGGGCTGGAGGATGCTTGTAGGGTGTATAGCGGCCAGGAGGATGCATGTAGAGAGCACAGGGTTCTGGGGGATGCTTGTAGGGTGTATAGGGGCCAGGAGGATGCTTTTAGAGAGCACAGGGTTCTGGGGGATGCTTGTAGGGTGTATAGGGGGCTGGAGGACGGTTGTGGAGAGCACAGGAGGGCTGGAAGATGCCTGTAGAGAGCATGGGGATGGGGGGGGGGTGCTGGAGGATGCTTGTAGAGAGCACAGGGTGGTAGGAGGATGCTTCTAGAGAGCACAGAGGGGTTGGAGGATGCTGGTAGGGTGTATAGGGGCCTGGAGGATGCTTGTAGAGAGCACAGGGTTCTGGAGGATGCTGCTAGGGTGTATAGGGGCCTGGAGGATGCTTGTAGAGAGCACAGGGGTCTGGAGGATGCTTGTAGGGTGTATAGGGGCCTGGAGGATGGTTGTGGAGACCACAGGACGGCTAAACGATGCCTGTAGAGAGTACGGGGATAGGGGCGGCTAGAGGATGCTTGTAGAGAGCACAGGGGGGGCTGGAGGATGCTTGAAGAGAGCACAGGGGGGCTGAAGGATGCTTGTACAGAGCACAAGGGGGCTGGAGGATGTTTGAAGACTGCACAGCGGAGCTAGAGGGTGCTTGTAGAGAGCACGGGTGGGGCTGGAAAATGCTTGTGGGGTTTACAGAGGGCTGAAGGATTCTTTTAGAGAGCACAGAGGGGCTTGGGATGATTTTAGAGAGCACAGAGGGGCTTGTGGATGCTTGAAGACAGCACAGAAGGGCTGGATGATGTTTGTAGAGAGAAAAAGGGGGTCTGGAGGATGCTTGTAGAGAGCAGAAGAGGGCTGGAGGATGCTTGTATGGTGTTTAGGGGCCTGGAGGATGCTTGCAGAGAGCACAGGGTTCTGGGAGATGCTTGTAGGGTGTATAGGGGCCTGGAGAATGCTTGTGGAGAGCACAGGGGCTGGAGGATGCTTGTAGGGTGTATAGGGGCCTGGAGGATGCTTGTAGAGAGCACAGGGGTCTGGAGGATGCTTGTAGGGTGTATAGGGGCCTGGAGGATGCTTGTAGAGAGCACAGGGGGGCTGGATGATGCTTGTAGAGAGCACAGGGGGGCTGGAGGATGCTTATGGAGATACAGGGGACTTGAGGATGCTTGTAGAGAGCTCAGGGGGGCTGGAAGATTCTTATAGGGTGTACTGGGGTGCTGGAGAATGCTTATAGAAAGCACAGGCGACGGAGAGAATGCTTGAAGAAAGCACAATGGGACTGAAAGGGATGCTTGTCGAGAGCACAGGGAGCTAGAGGATGCTTGTAGTGTATATAGGGGGACTGGAGAAGGCTTGTACAGAGCACAAGGGGGCTGGAGGATGTTTGAAGACTGCACAGCGGAGCTAGAGGATGCTTGTAGAGAGCACGGGTGAGGCTGGAAAATGATTGTGGGATTTACAGGGGGCTGAAGGATGCTTTTAGAGAGCACAGAGGGGCTTGGGATGCTTTTAGAGAGCGCAGAGGGGCTTGGGGATGCTTGAAAACATCACAGAAGGGCTGGATGATGCTTGTAGAGAGCAAAAGGGGGACTGGAGGATGCTTGTAGAGAGCACAAGAGGGCTGGAGGATGCTTGTAGGGTGTTTAGGGGCTTGGGGATGCTTGAAAACAGCACAGAAGGGCTGGATGATGCTTGTAGAGAGCAAAAGGGGGACTGGAGGATGCTTCTGGAGAGCACAGGGGCTGGAGGAAGCTTGTAGGGTGTATAGGGGCCTGAAGGATGCTTGTAGAGAACACAGGGGTCTGGAGGATGCTTGTAGAGAGCACAGGGTGGTAGGAGGATGCTTGTAGAGAGCACAGGGTGGTAGGAGGATGCTTGTAGAGAGCACAGGGTGGTAGGAGGATGCTTGTAGAGAGCACAGGGGGGTTGGAGGATGCTTGTAAAGAGCAGAGGGTTCTGGAGGATGCTTGTAGGGTGTATAGGGGCTGGAGGATGCTTGTAGAGAGCACAGGGGCTGGAGGATGCTTGTAGGGTGTATAGCGGCCAGGAGGATGCATGTAGAGAGCACAGGGTTCTGGGGGATGCTTGTAGGGTGTATAGGGGCCAGGAGGATGCTTTTAGAGAGCACAGGGTTCTGGGGATGCTTGTAGGGTGTATAGGGGGCTGGAGGACGGTTGTGGAGAGCACAGGATGGCTGGAAGATGCCTGTAGAGAGCATGGGGATGGGGGGGGGGGGCTGGAGGATGCTTGTAGAGAGCACAGGGTGGTAGGAGGATGCTTGTAGAGAGCACAGAGGGGTTGGAGGATGCTGGTAGGGTGTATAGGGGCCTGGAGGATGCTTGTAGAGAGCACAGGGTTCTGGAGGATGCTGCTAGGGTGTATAGGGGCCTGGAGGATGCTTGTAGAGAGCACAGGGGTCTGGAGGATGCTTGTAGGGTGTATAGGGGCCTGGAGGATGGTTGTTGAGACCACAGGACGGCTAAAGGATGCTTGTAGAGAGCACAGGGGGGGCTGGAGGATGCTTGAAGAGAGCACAGGGGGGCTGAAGGATGCTTGTACAGAGCACAAGGGGGCTGGAGGATGTTTGAAGACTGCACAGCGGAGCTAGAGGGTGCTTGTAGAGAGCACGGGTGGGGCTGGAAAATGCTTGTGGGGTGTATAGGGGCCTGGAGAATGCTTGTGGAGAGCACAGGGGCTGGAGGATGCTTGTAGGGTGTATAGGGGCCTGGAGGATGCTTGTAGAGAGCACAGGGGTCTGGAGGATGCTTGTAGGGTGTATAGGGGCCTGGAGGATGCTTGTAGAGAGCACAGGGGGGCTGGATGATGCTTGTAGAGAGCACAGGGGGGCTGGAGGATGCTTATGGAGTTACAGGGGACTTGAGGATGCTTGTAGAGAGCTCAGGGGGGCTGGAAGATTCTTATAGGGTGTACTGGGGTGCTGGAGAATGCTTATAGAAAGCACAGGCGACGGAGAGAATGCTTGAAGAAAGCACAATGGGACTGAAAGGGATGCTTGTCGAGAGCACAGGGAGCTAGAGGATGCTTGTAGTGTATATAGGGGGACTGGAGAAGGCTTGTACAGAGCACAAGGGGGCTGGAGGATGTTTGAAGACTGCACAGCGGAGCTAGAGGATGCTTGTAGAGAGCACGGGTGGGGCTGGAAAATGCTTGTGGGATTTACAGGGGGCTGAAGGATGCTTTTAGAGAGCACAGAGGGGCTTGGGATGCTTTTAGAGAGCGCAGAGGGGCTTGGGGATGCTTGAAAACAGCACAGAAGGGCTGGATGATGCTTGTAGAGAGCAAAGGGGGACTGGAGGATGCTTGTAGAGAGCACAAGAGGGCTGGAGGATGCTTGTAGGGTGTTTAGGGGCTTGGGGATGCTTGAAAACAGCACAGAAGGGCTGGATGATGCTTGTAGAGAGCAAAAGGGGGACTGGAGGATGCTTCTGGAGAGCACAGGGGTCTGGAGGATGCTTGTAGAGAGCACAGGGGTCTGGAGGATGCTTGTAGAGAGCACAGGGTGGTAGGAGGATGCTTGTAGAGAGCACAGGGTGGTAGGAGGATGCTTGTAGAGAGCACAGGGGGGTTGGAGGATGCTTGTAAAGAGCAGAGGGTTCTGGAGGATGCTTGTAGGGTGTATAGGGGTCTGGAGGATGCTTGTAGAGAGCACAGGGGCTGGAAGATGCTTGTAGGGTGTATAGGGGCCTGGAGGATGCTTGTAGAGAACACAGGGGTCTGGAGGATGCTTGTAGAGAGCACAGGGTGGTAGGAGGATGCTTGTAGAGAGCACAGGGTGGTAGGAGGATGCTTGTAGAGAGCACAGGGGGGTTGGAGGATGCTTGTAAAGAGCAGAGGGTTCTGGAGGATGCTTGTAGGGTGTATAGGGGTCTGGAGGATGCTTGTAGAGAGCACAGGGGCTGGAAGATGCTTGTAGGGTGTATAGGGGCCTGGCGGTTGCTTGTAGAGAGCACAGGGTTCTGGGGGAAGCTTGTAGGGTGTATAGGGGCCTGGAGGATGCTTGTAGAAAGCACAGGGTTCTGGGTGATGCTTGTAGGGTGTATATGGGCCTGAAGGATGCTTGTAGAGAGAACAGGGTTCTGGAGGATGCTTGTATAGAGCACAGGGGGCTGGAGGATGCTTGTAGAGAGCACAGGGTGGTAGGAGGATGCTTGTAGAGAGCACAGGGGGGTTGGAGGATGCTTGTAAAGAGCAGAGGGTTCTGGAGGATGCTTGTAGGGTGTATAGGGGCCTGGAGGATGCTTGTAGAGAGCACAGGGGCTGGAGGATGCTTGTAGGGTGTATAGGGGCCTGGCGGTTGCTTGTAGAGAGCACAGGGTTCTGGGGGAAGCTTGTAGGGTGTATAGGGACCTGGAGGATGCTTGTAGAAAGCACAGGGTTCTGGGTGATGCTTGTAGGGTGTATATGGGCCTGGAGGATGCTTGTAGAGAGCACAGGGTTCTGGAGGATGCTTTTAGGGTGTATAGGGGCCTGAAGGATGCTTGTAGAGAGCACAGGCTTCTGGGGGATGCTTGTAGGGTGTATAAGGGCCTGAAGGATGGTTGTGGAGAGCATAGGAGGGCTGGAGGATGCCTGTAGAGAGCACGGGGGGTGGGGGGGCTAGAGGATGCTTGTAGAGAGCACAGGGTGGTAGGAGGATGCTTGTAGAGAGCACAGGGTGGTAGGAGGATGCTTGTAGAGAGCACAGGGGGGTTGGAGGATGCTTGTAAAGAGCAGAGGGTTCTGGAGGATGCTTGTAGGGTGTATAGGGGTCTGGAGGATGCTTGTAGAGAGCACAGGGGCTGGAAGATGCTTGTAGGGTGTATAGGGGCCTGGCGGTTGCTTGTAGAGAGCACAGGGTTCTGGGGGAAGCTTGTAGGGTGTATAGGGGCCTGGAGGATGCTTGTAGAAAGCACAGGGTTCTGGGTGATGCTTGTAGGGTGTATATGGGCCTGAAGGATGCTTGTAGAGAGAACAGGGTTCTGGAGGATGCTTGTATAGAGCACAGGGGGCTGGAGGATGCTTGTAGAGAGCACAGGGTGGTAGGAGGATGCTTGTAGAGAGCACAGGGGGGTTGGAGGATGCTTGTAAAGAGCAGAGGGTTCTGGAGGATGCTTGTAGGGTGTATAGGGGCCTGGAGGATGCTTGTAGAGAGCACAGGGGCTGGAGGATGCTTGTAGGGTGTATAGGGGCCTGGCGGTTGCTTGTAGAGAGCACAGGGTTCTGGGGGAAGCTTGTAGGGTGTATAGGGACCTGGAGGATGCTTGTAGAAAGCACAGGGTTCTGGGTGATGCTTGTAGGGTGTATATGGGCCTGGAGGATGCTTGTAGAGAGCACAGGGTTCTGGAGGATGCTTTTAGGGTGTATAGGGGCCTGAAGGATGCTTGTAGAGAGCACAGGCTTCTGGGGGATGCTTGTAGGGTGTATAAGGGCCTGAAGGATGGTTGTGGAGAGCATAGGAGGGCTGGAGGATGCCTGTAGAGAGCACGGGGGGTGGGGGGGCTAGAGGATGCTTGTAGAGAGCACAGGCGGGGCTGGAGGATGCTTGAAGAGAGCACAGGGGGGCTGAAGGATGCTTGTAGAGAGCACAGGGGGGCTGGAGGATGCTTGAAGAGAGCACAGGGGGGCTGGAGGATGCCTGTAGAGAGCATGGGGGGGGGGCTGGAGGATGCTTGTGGAGAGCACAGGGGCTGGAGGATGCTTGTAGGGTGTATAGGGGCCTGGAGGATGCTTGTAGAGAGCACAGGGTTCTGGGGGATGCTAATAGGGTGTATAGGGGCCTGGAGGATGTTTGTAGAGAGCACAGGGGTCTGGAGCATGCTTGTAGGGTGTATAGGGGCCTGAAGGATGCTTGAAAACAGCACAGAAGGGCTGGATGATGCTTATAGAGAGCAAAAGGGGGACTGGAGGATGCTTGTGGAGAGCACAGGGGCTGGAGGATGCTTGTAGGGTGTATAGGGGCCTGGATGATGCTTGTAGAGAGCACAGGGGCTGGAGGATACTTGTAGGGTGTATAGGGGCCTGGAGAATGGTTGTGGAGAGCACAGGAGGGCTGGAAGATGCCTGTAGAGAACATGGGGAGGGGGGGGGGCTGGAGGATGCTTGTAGAGAGCACAGGGTGGTAGGAGGATGCTTGTAGAGAGCACAGGGGGGTTGGAGGATGCTTGTAGAGAGCAGAGGGTTCTGGAGGATGCTTGTAGGGTGTATAGGGGCCTGGAAGATGCTTGTAGAAAGCACAGGGTTCTGGTTGATGCTTGTAGGGTGTATATTGGCCTAGAGGATGCTTGTAGAGAGCACAGAGTTGTGGAGGATGCTTGTAGGGTGTATAGGGGCCTGGAGGATGCTTGTAGAGAGCAAAACGGGGACAGGAGCATGCTTGTGGAGAGCACATGGGCTGGAGGATGCTTGTAGGGTGTATAGGGGTTTGGAGGATGCTTGTAGAGAGCACAGGGGTCTGGAGGATGCTTGTAGGGTATATAGGCTCCTGAAGGATGCTTGAAGAGAGCACAGGGGGGCTGGAGGATGCCTGTAGAGAGCATGGGGGGGGGGCTGGAGGATGCTTGTGGAGAGCACAGGGGCTGGAGGATGCTTGTAGGGTGTATAGGGGCCTAGAGGATGCTTGTAGAGAGCACAGGGTTCTGGGGGATGCTAATAGGGTGTATAGGGGCCTGGAGGATGTTTGTAGAGAGCACAGGGGTCTGGAGCATGCTTGTAGGGTGTATAGGGGCCTGAAGGATGCTTGAAAACAGCACAGAAGGGCTGGATGATGCTTATAGAGAGCAAAAGGGGGACTGGAGGATGCTTGTGGAGAGCACAGGGGCTGGAGGATGCTTGTAGGGTGTATAGGGGCCTGGAGGATGCTTGTAGAGAGCACAGGCGTCTGGAGGATACTTGTAGGGTGTATAGGGGCCTGGAGAATGGTTGTGGAGAGCACAGGAGGGCTGGAAGATGCCTGTAGAGAACATGGGGAGGGGTGGCTGGAGGATGCTTGTAGAAAGCACAGGGTTCTGGGTGATGCTTGTAGGGTGTATATTGGCCTGAAGGATGCTTGTAGAGAGCAGAGGGTTCTGGAGTATGCTTGTAGGGTGTATAGGGGCCTGGAGGATGCTTGTAGAGAGCAAAAGGGGGACTGGAGGATGCTTGTGGAGAGCACAGGGGCTGGAGGATGCTTGTAGGGTGTATAGGGGTTTGGAGGATGCTTGTAGAGAGCACAGGGGTCTGAAGGATGCTTGTAGGGTATATAGGCTCCTGAAGGATGGTTGTGGAGAGCACAGGAGGGCTGGAAGATGCCAGTAGAGAGTATGGGGAGGGGGGGGGGCTGGAGGATGCTTGTAGAGAGCACAGGGGGGCTGGAGGATGCTTGTAGAGAGCACAGGGTGGTAGGAGGATGCTTGTAGGGTGTATAGGGGCCTGGGGGATGCTTGTAGAGAGCACAGGGGCTGGAGGATGCTTGTAGGGTGTATAGTGGCCTGGCGGTTGCTTGTAGAGAGCACAGGGTTCTGGGGGAAGCTTGTAGGGTGTATAGGGGGCCAGGAGGATGCTTGTAGAAAGCACAGGGTTCTGGGTGATGCTTGTAGGGTGTATATGGGCCTGGAGGATGCTTCTAGAGAGCACAGGGTTCTGGAGGATGCTTTTAGGGTGTATAGGGGCCTGAAGGATGGTTGTAGAGCGCACAGGCTACTGGGGGATGTTTGTAGGGTGTATAAGGGCCTGAAGGATGGTTGTAGAGAGCACAAGTGGGCTGGAGGATTCTTGTCGGGTGTTTAGGGGCTTGGGGATGCTTGAAAACAGCACAGAAGGGCTGGATGATGCTTGTAGAGAGCAAAAGGGGGACTGGAGGATGCTTGTGGAGAGCACAGGGGCTGGAGGATGCTTGTAGGGTGTATAGGGGCCTGGAGGATGCTTGTAGAGAGCACAGGGGTCTGGAGGATGCTTGTAGGGTGTATAGGCTCCTGGAGGATGGTTGTGGAGAGCACAGGAGGGCTGGAAGATGCCTGTAGAGAGTATGAGGAGGGGGGGGCTGGAGGATGCTTGTAGAGAGTACAGGGGGGATGGAGGATGCTTGTAGAGAGCACAGGGTGGTAGGAGGATGCTTGTAGAGAGCACAGGGGGGTTGGAGGATGCTTGTAAAGAGCAGAGGGTTCTGGAGGATGCTTGTAGGGTGTATAGGGGCCTACAGGATGCTTGTAGAGAGCACAGGGGCTGGAGGATGCTTGTAGGGTGTATAGCGGCCAGGAGGATGCATGTAGAGAGCACAGGGTTCTGGGGGATGCTTGTAGGGTGTATAGGGGCCAGGAGGATGCTTTTAGAGAGCACAGGGTTCTGGGGGATGCTTGTAGGGTGTATAGGGGGCTGGAGGACGGTTGTGGAGAGCACAGGATGGCTGGAAGATGCCTGTAGAGAGCATGGGGATGGGGGGGGGGGGGGCTGGAGGATGCTTGTAGAGAGCACAGGGTGGTAGGAGGATGCTTGTAGAGAGCACAGAGGGGTTGGAGGATGCTGGTAGGGTGTATAGGGGCCTGGAGGATGCTTGTAGAGAGCACAGGGTTCTGGAGGATGCTGCTAGGGTGTATAGGGGCCTGGAGGATGCTTGTAGAGAGCACAGGGGTCTGGAGGATGCTTGTAGGGTGTATAGGGGCCTGGAGGATGGTTGTTGAGACCACAGGACGGCTAAAGGATGCTTGTAGAGAGCACAGGGGGGGCTGGAGGATGCTTGAAGAGAGCACAGGGGGGCTGAAGGATGCTTGTACAGAGCACAAGGGGGCTGGAGGATGTTTGAAGACTGCACAGCGGAGCTAGATTGTGCTTGTAGAGAGCACGGGTGGGGCTGGAAAATGCTTGTGGGGTGTATAGGGGCCTGGAGAATGCTTGTGGAGAGCACAGGGGCTGGAGGATGCTTGTAGGGTGTATAGGGGCCTGGAGGATGCTTGTAGAGAGCACAGGGGTCTGGAGGATGCTTGTAGGGTGTATAGGGGCCTGGAGGATGCTTGTAGAGAGCACAGGGGGGCTGGATGATGCTTGTAGAGAGCACAGGGGGGCTGGAGGATGCTTATGGAGTTACAGGGGACTTGAGGATGCTTGTAGAGAGCTCAGGGGGGCTGGAAGATTCTTATAGGGTGTACTGGGGTGCTGGAGAATGCTTATAGAAAGCACAGGCGACGGAGAGAATGCTTGAAGAAAGCACAATGGGACTGAAAGGGATGCTTGTCGAGAGCACAGGGAGCTAGAGGATGCTTGTAGTGTATATAGGGGGACTGGAGAAGGCTTGTACAGAGCACAAGGGGGCTGGAGGATGTTTGAAGACTGCACAGCGGAGCTAGAGGATGCTTGTAGAGAGCACGGGTGGGGCTGGAAAATGCTTGTGGGATTTACAGGGGGCTGAAGGATGCTTTTAGAGAGCACAGAGGGGCTTGGGATGCTTTTAGAGAGCGCAGAGGGGCTTGGGGATGCTTGAAAACAGCACAGAAGGGCTGGATGATGCTTGTAGAGAGCAAAGGGGGACTGGAGGATGCTTGTAGAGAGCACAAGAGGGCTGGAGGATGCTTGTAGGGTGTTTAGGGGCTTGGGGATGCTTGAAAACAGCACAGAAGGGCTGGATGATGCTTGTAGAGAGCAAAAGGGGGACTGGAGGATGCTTCTGGAGAGCACAGGGGCTGGAGGAAGCTTGTAGGGTGTATAGGGGCCTGGAGGATGCTTGTAGAGAACACAGGGGTCTGGAGGATGCTTGTAGAGAGCACAGGGTGGTAGGAGGATGCTTGTAGAGAGCACAGGGTGGTAGGAGGATGCTTGTAGAGAGCACAGGGGGGTTGGAGGATGCTTGTAAAGAGCAGAGGGTTCTGGAGGATGCTTGTAGGGTGTATAGGGGCCTGGAGGATGCTTGTAGAGAGCACAGGGGCTGGAAGATGCTTGTAGGGTGTATAGGGGCCTGGCGGTTGCTTGTAGAGAGCACAGGGTTCTGGGGGAAGCTTGTAGGGTGTATAGGGGCCTGGAGGATGCTTGTAGAAAGCACAGGGTTCTGGGTGATGCTTGTAGGGTGTATATGGGCCTGAAGGATGCTTGTAGAGAGAACAGGGTTCTGGAGGATGCTTGTATAGAGCACAGGGGGCTGGAGGATGCTTGTAGAGAGCACAGGGTGGTAGGAGGATGCTTGTAGAGAGCACAGGGGGGTTGGAGGATGCTTGTAAAGAGCAGAGGGTTCTGGAGGATGCTTGTAGGGTGTATAGGGGCCTGGAGGATGCTTGTAGAGAGCACAGGGGCTGGAGGATGCTTGTAGGGTGTATAGGGGCCTGGCGGTTGCTTGTAGAGAGCACAGGGTTCTGGGGGAAGCTTGTAGGGTGTATAGGGACCTGGAGGATGCTTGTAGAAAGCACAGGGTTCTGGGTGATGCTTGTAGGGTGTATATGGGCCTGGAGGATGCTTGTAGAGAGCACAGGGTTCTGGAGGATGCTTTTAGGGTGTATAGGGGCCTGAAGGATGCTTGTAGAGAGCACAGGCTTCTGGGGGATGCTTGTAGGGTGTATAAGGGCCTGAAGGATGGTTGTGGAGAGCATAGGAGGGCTGGAGGATGCCTGTAGAGAGCACGGGGGGTGGGGGGGCTGGAGGATGCTTGTAGAGAGCACAGGCGGGGCTGGAGGATGCTTGAAGAGAGCACAGGGGGGCTGAAGGATGCTTGTAGAGAGCACAGGGGGGCTGGAGGATGCTTGAAGAGAGCACAGGGGGGCTGGAGGATGCCTGTAGAGAGCATGGGGGGGGGGCTGGAGGATGCTTGTGGAGAGCACAGGGGCTGGAGGATGCTTGTAGGGTGTATAGGGGCCTGGAGGATGCTTGTAGAGAGCACAGGGTTCTGGGGGATGCTAATAGGGTGTATAGGGGCCTGGAGGATGTTTGTAGAGAGCACAGGGGTCTGGAGCATGCTTGTAGGGTGTATAGGGGCCTGAAGGATGCTTGAAAACAGCACAGAAGGGCTGGATGATGCTTATAGAGAGCAAAAGGGGGACTGGAGGATGCTTGTGGAGAGCACAGGGGCTGGAGGATGCTTGTAGGGTGTATAGGGGCCTGGAGGATGCTTGTAGAGAGCACAGGCGTCTGGAGGATACTTGTAGGGTGTATAGGGGCCTGGAGAATGGTTGTGGAGAGCACAGGAGGGCTGGAAGATGCCTGTAGAGAACATGGGGAGGGGGGGCTGGAGGATGCTTGTAGAGAGCACAGGGTGGTAGGAGGATGCTTGTAGAGAGCACAGGGGGGTTGGAGGATGCTTGTAAAGAGCAGAGGGTTCTGGGGGATGCTTGTAGGGTGTATATGGGCCTGGAGGATGCTTGTAGAGAGCACAGGGTTCTGGAGGATGCTTTTAGGGTGTATAGGGGCCTGAAGGATGCTTGTAGAGAGCACAGGCTTCTGGGGGATGCTTGTAGGGTGTATAAGGGCCTGAAGGATGGTTGTGGAGAGCATAGGAGGGCTGGAGGATGCCTGTAGAGAGCACGGGGGGTGGGGGGGCTAGAGGATGCTTGTAGAGAGCACAGGCGGGGCTGGAGGATGCTTGAAGAGAGCACAGGGGGGCTGAAGGATGCTTGTAGAGAGCACAGGGGGGCTGGAGGATGCTTGAAGAGAGCACAGGGGGGCTGGAGGATGCCTGTAGAGAGCATGGGGGGGGGGGCTGGAGGATGCTTGTGGAGAGCACAGGGGCTGGAGGATGCTTGTAGGGTGTATAGGGGCCTGGAGGATGCTTGTAGAGAGCACAGGGTTCTGGGGGATGCTAATAGGGTGTATAGGGGCCTGGAGGATGTTTGTAGAGAGCACAGGGGTCTGGAGCATGCTTGTAGGGTGTATAGGGGCCTGAAGGATGCTTGAAAACAGCACAGAAGGGCTGGATGATGCTTATAGAGAGCAAAAGGGGGACTGGAGGATGCTTGTGGAGAGCACAGGGGCTGGAGGATGCTTGTAGGGTGTATAGGGGCCTGGAGGATGCTTGTAGAGAGCACAGGCGTCTGGAGGATACTTGTAGGGTGTATAGGGGCCTGGAGAATGGTTGTGGAGAGCACAGGAGGGCTGGAAGATGCCTGTAGAGAACATGGGGAGGGGGGGCTGGAGGATGCTTGCAGAGAGCACAGGGTGGTAGGAGGATGCTTGTAGAGAGCACAGGGGGGTTGGAGGATGCTTGTAAAGAGCAGAGGGTTCTGGGGGATGCTTGTAGGGTGTATAGGGGCCTGGAGGATGCTTGTAGAGAGCACAGGGGCTGGAGGATGCTTGTAGGGTGTATAGGGGCCTGGCGGTTGCTTGTAGAGAGCACAGGGTTCTGGGGGAAGCTTGTAGGGTGTATAGGGACCTGGAGGATGCTTGTAGAAAGCACAGGGTTCTGGGTGATGCTTGTAGGGTGTATATGGGCCTGGAGGATGCTTGTAGAGAGCACAGGGTTCTGGAGGATGCTTTTAGGGTGTATAGGGGCCTGAAGGATGCTTGTAGAGAGCACAGGCTGCTGGGGGATGCTTGTAGGGTGTATAAGGGCCTGAAGGATGGTTGTGGAGAGCATAGGAGGGCTGGAGGATGCCTGTAGAGAGCACGGGGGGTGGGGGGGCTAGAGGATGCTTGTAGAGAGCACAGGCGGGGCTGGAGGATGCTTGAAGAGAGCACAGGGGGGCTGAAGGATGCTTGTAGAGAGCACAGGGGGGCTGGAGGATGCTTGAAGAGAGCACAGGGGGGCTGGAGGATGCCTGTAGAGAGCATGGGGGGGGGGGGCTGGAGGATGCTTGTGGAGAGCACAGGGGCTGGAGGATGCTTGTAGGGTGTATAGGGGCCTGGAGGATGCTTGTAGAGAGCACAGGGTTCTGGGGGATGCTAATAGGGTGTATAGGGGCCTGGAGGATGTTTGTAGAGAGCACAGGGGTCTGGAGCATGCTTGTAGGGTGTATAGGGGCCTGAAGGATGCTTGAAAACAGCACAGAAGGGCTGGATGATGCTTATAGAGAGCAAAAGGGGGACTGGAGGATGCTTGTGGAGAGCACAGGGGCTGGAGGATGCTTGTAGGGTGTATAGGGGCCTGGATGATGCTTGTAGAGAGCACAGGGGCTGGAGGATACTAGTAGGGTGTATAGGGGCCTGGAGAATGGTTGTGGAGAGCACAGGAGGGCTGGAAGATGCCTGTAGAGAACATGGGGAGGGGGGGCTGGAGGATGCTTGTAGAGAGCACAGGGTGGTAGGAGGATGCTTGTAGAGAGCACAGGGGGGTTGGAGGATGCTTGTAGAGAGCAGAGGGTTCTGGAGGATGCTTGTAGGGTGTATAGGGGCCTGGAAGATGCTTGTAGAAAGCACAGGGTTCTGGTTGATGCTTGTAGGGTGTATATTGGCCTGGAGGATGCTTGTAGAGAGCACAGAGTTGTGGAGGATGCTTGTAGGGTGTATAGGGGCCTGGAGGATGCTTGTAGAGAGCAAAAGGGGGACAGGAGGATGCTTGTGGAGAGCACAGGGGCTGGAGGATGCTTGTAGGGTGTATAGGGGTTTGGAGGATGCTTGTAGAGAGCACAGGGGTCTGGAGGATGCTTGTAGGTATATAGGCTCCTGAAGGATGGTTGTGGAGAGCACAGGAGGGCTGGAAGATGCCTGTAGAGAGTATGGGGAGGGGGGGGCTGGAGGATGCTTGTAGAGAGCACAGGGGGGCTGGAGGATGCTTGTAGAGAGCACAGGGTGGTAGGAGGATGCTTGTAGGGTGTATAGGGGCATGGAGGATGCTTGTAGAGAGCACAGGGGCTGGAGGATGCTTGTAGGGTGTATAGTGGCCTGGCGGTTGCTTGTAGAGAGCACAGGGTTCTGGGGGAAGCTTGTAGGGTGTATAGGGGGCCTGGAGGATGCTTGTAGAAAGCACAGGGTTCTGGGTGATGCTTGTAGGGTGTATATGGGCCTGGAGGATGCTTCTAGAGAGCACAGGGTGGTAGGAGGATGCTTTTAGGGTGTATAGGGGCCTGAAGGATGGTTGTAGAGCGCACAGGCTACTGGGGGATGTTTGTAGGGTGTATAGGGGCCTGGAGGATGCTTGTAGAGAGCACAGGGGCTGGAGGATGCTTGTAGGGTGTATAGGGGCCTGGCGGTTGCTTGTAGAGAGCACAGGGTTCTGGGGGAAGCTTGTAGGGTGTATAGGGACCTGGAGGATGCTTGTAGAAAGCACAGGGTTCTGGGTGATGCTTGTAGGGTGTATATGGGCCTGGAGGATGCTTGTAGAGAGCACAGGGTTCTGGAGGATGCTTTTAGGGTGTATAGGGGCCTGAAGGATGCTTGTAGAGAGCACAGGCTTCTGGGGGATGCTTGTAGGGTGTATAAGGGCCTGAAGGATGGTTGTGGAGAGCATAGGAGGGCTGGAGGATGCCTGTAGAGAGCACGGGGGGTGGGGGGCTAGAGGATGCTTGTAGAGAGCACAGGCGGGGCTGGAGGATGCTTGAAGAGAGCACAGGGGGGCTGAAGGATGCTTGTAGAGAGCACAGGGGGGCTGGAGGATGCTTGAAGAGAGCACAGGGGGGCTGGAGGATGCCTGTAGAGAGCATGGGGGGGGGGGCTGGAGGATGCTTGTGGAGAGCACAGGGGCTGGAGGATGCTTGTAGGGTGTATAGGGGCCTGGAGGATGCTTGTAGAGAGCACAGGGTTCTGGGGGATGCTAATAGGGTGTATAGGGGCCTGGAGGATGTTTGTAGAGAGCACAGGGGTCTGGAGCATGCTTGTAGGGTGTATAGGGGCCTGAAGGATGCTTGAAAACAGCACAGAAGGGCTGGATGATGCTTATAGAGAGCAAAAGGGGGACTGGAGGATGCTTGTGGAGAGCACAGGGGCTGGAGGATGCTTGTAGGGTGTATAGGGGCCTGGAGGATGCTTGTAGAGAGCACAGGCGTCTGGAGGATACTTGTAGGGTGTATAGGGGCCTGGAGAATGGTTGTGGAGAGCACAGGAGGGCTGGAAGATGCCTGTAGAGAACATGGGGAGGGGGGGCTGGAGGATGCTTGTAGAGAGCACAGGGTGGTAGGAGGATGCTTGTAGAGAGCACAGGGGGGTTGGAGGATGCTTGTAGAGAGCAGAGGGTTCTGGAGGATGCTTGTAGGGTGTATAGGGGCCTGGAAGATGCTTGTAGAAAGCACAGGGTTCTGGGTGATGCTTGTAGGGTGTATATTGGCCTGAAGAATGCTTGTAGAGAGCACAGAGTTGTGGAGGATGCTTGTAGGGTGTATAGGGGCCTGGAGGATGCTTGTAGAGAGCAAAAGGGGGACTGGAGGATGCTTGTGGAGAGCACAGGGGCTGGAGGATGCTTGTAGGGTGTATAGGGGTTTGGAGGATGCTTGTAGAGAGCACAGGGGTCTGGAGGATGCTTGTAGGGTATATAGGCTCCTGAAGGATGGTTGTGGAGAGCACAGGAGGGCTGGAAGATGCCTGTAGAGAGTATGGGGAGGGGGGGGGGCTGGAGGATGCTTGTAGAGAGCACAGGGGGGCTGGAGGATGCTTCTAGAGAGCACAGGGTGGTAGGAGGATGCTTGTAGGGTGTATAGGGGCCTGGAGGATGCTTGTAGAGAGCACAGGGGCTGGAGGATGCTTGTAGGGTGTATAGTGGCCTGGCGGTTGCTTGTAGAGAGCACAGGGTTCTGGGGGAAGCCTGTAGGGTGTATAGGGGGCCAGGAGGATGCTTGTAGAAAGCACAGGGTTCTGGGTGATGCTTGTAGGGTGTATAGGGGCCTGGAGGATGCTTCTAGAGAGCACAGGGTTCTGGAGGATGCTTTTAGGGTGTATAGGGGCCTGAAGGATGGTTGTAGAGCGCACAGGCTACTGGGGGATGTTTGTAGGGTGTATAAGGGCCTGAAGGATGGTTGTAGAGAGCACAAGTGGGCTGGAGGATTCTTGTCGGGTGTTTAGGGGCTTGGGGATGCTTGAAAACAGCACAGAAGGGCTGGATGATGCTTGTAGAGAGCAAAAGGGGGACTGGAGGATGCTTGTGGAGAGCACAGGGGCTGGAGGATGCTTGTAGGGTGTATAGGGGCCTGGAGGATGCTTGTAGAGAGCACAGGGGTGTGGAGGATGCTTGTAGGGTGTATAGGCTCCTGGAGGATGGTTGTGGAGAGCACAGGAGGGCTGGAAGATGCCTGTAGAGAGTATGAGGAGGGGGGGGGGGGCTGGAGGATGCTTGTAGAGAGTACAGGGGGGATGGAGGATGCTTGTAGAGAGCACAGGGTGGTAGGAGGATGCTTGTAGAGAGCACAGGGTGGTAGGAGGATGCTTGTAGAGAGCACAGGGGGGTTGGAGGATGCTTGTAAAGAGCAGAGGGTTCTGGAGGATGCTTGTAGGGTGTATAGGGGCCTGCAGGATGCTTGTAGAGAGCACAGGGGCTGGAGGATGCTTGTAGGGTGTATAGCGGCCAGGAGGATGCATGTAGAGAGCACAGGGTTCTGGGGGATGCTTGTAGGGTGTATAGGGGCCAGGAGGATGCTTTTAGAGAGCACAGGGTTCTGGGGGATGCTTGTAGGGTGTATAGGGGGCTGGAGGACGGTTGTGGAGAGCACAGGAGGGCTGGAAGATGCCTGTAGAGAGCATGGGGATGGGGGGGGGGTGCTGGAGGATGCTTGTAGAGAGCACAGGGTGGTAGGAGGATGCTTCTAGAGAGCACAGAGGGGTTGGAGGATGCTGGTAGGGTGTATAGGGGCCTGGAGGATGCTTGTAGAGAGCACAGGGTTCTGGAGGATGCTGCTAGGGTGTATAGGGGCCTGGAGGATGCTTGTAGAGAGCACAGGGGTCTGGAGGATGCTTGTAGGGTGTATAGGGGCCTGGAGGATGGTTGTGGAGACCACAGGACGGCTAAAGGATGCCTGTAGAGAGTACGGGGATAGGGGCGGCTAGAGGATGCTTGTAGAGAGCACAGGGGGGGCTGGAGGATGCTTGAAGAGAGCACAGGGGGGCTGAAGGATGCTTGTACAGAGCACAAGGGGGCTGGAGGATGTTTGAAGACTGCACAGCGGAGCTAGAGGGTGCTTGTAGAGAGCACGGGTGGGGCTGGAAAATGCTTGTGGGGTTTACAGAGGGCTGAAGGATTCTTTTAGAGAGCACAGAGGGGCTTGGGATGATTTTAGAGAGCACAGAGGGGCTTGTGGATGCTTGAAGACAGCACAGAAGGGCTGGATGATGTTTGTAGAGAGCAGAAGAGGGCTGGAGGATGCTTGTATGGTGTTTAGGGGCCTGGAGGATGCTTGCAGAGAGCACAGGGTTCTGGGAGATGCTTGTAGGGTGTATAGGGGCCTGGAGAATGCTTGTGGAGAGCACAGGGGCTGGAGGATGCTTGTAGGGTGTATAGGGGCCTGGAGGATGCTTGTAGAGAGCACAGGGGTCTGGAGGATGCTTGTAGGGTGTATAGGGGCCTGGAGGATGCTTGTAGAGAGCACAGGGGGGCTGGATGATGCTTGTAGAGAGCACAGGGGGGCTGGAGGATGCTTATGGAGTTACAGGGGACTTGAGGATGCTTGTAGAGAGCTCAGGGGGGCTGGAAGATTCTTATAGGGTGTACTGGGGTGCTGGAGAATGCTTATAGAAAGCACAGGCGACGGAGAGAATGCTTGAAGAAAGCACAATGGGACTGAAAGGGATGCTTGTCGAGAGCACAGGGAGCTAGAGGATGCTTGTAGTGTATATAGGGGGACTGGAGAAGGCTTGTACAGAGCACAAGGGGGCTGGAGGATGTTTGAAGACTGCACAGCGGAGCTAGAGGATGCTTGTAGAGAGCACGGGTGAGGCTGGAAAATGATTGTGGGATTTACAGGGGGCTGAAGGATGCTTTTAGAGAGCACAGAGGGGCTTGGGATGCTTTTAGAGAGCGCAGAGGGGCTTGGGGATGCTTGAAAACATCACAGAAGGGCTGGATGATGCTTGTAGAGAGCAAAAGGGGGACTGGAGGATGCTTGTAGAGAGCACAAGAGGGCTGGAGGATGCTTGTAGGGTGTTTAGGGGCTTGGGGATGCTTGAAAACAGCACAGAAGGGCTGGATGATGCTTGTAGAGAGCAAAAGGGGGACTGGAGGATGCTTCTGGAGAGCACAGGGGCTGGAGGAAGCTTGTAGGGTGTATAGGGGCCTGAAGGATGCTTGTAGAGAACACAGGGGTCTGGAGGATGCTTGTAGAGAGCACAGGGTGGTAGGAGGATGCTTGTAGAGAGCACAGGGTGGTAGGAGGATGCTTGTAGAGAGCACAGGGTGGTAGGAGGATGCTTGTAGAGAGCACAGGGGGGTTGGAGGATGCTTGTAAAGAGCAGAGGGTTCTGGAGGATGCTTGTAGGGTGTATAGGGGCTGGAGGATGCTTGTAGAGAGCACAGGGTGGTAGGAGGATGCTTGTAGAGAGCACAGAGGGGTTGGAGGATGCTGGTAGGGTGTATAGGGGCCTGGAGGATGCTTGTAGAGAGCACAGGGTTCTGGAGGATGCTGCTAGGGTGTATAGGGGCCTGGAGGATGCTTGTAGAGAGCACAGGGGTCTGGAGGATGCTTGTAGGGTGTATAGGGGCCTGGAGGATGGTTGTTGAGACCACAGGACGGCTAAAGGATGCTTGTAGAGAGCACAGGGGGGGCTGGAGGATGCTTGAAGAGAGCACAGGGGGGCTGAAGGATGCTTGTACAGAGCACAAGGGGGCTGGAGGATGTTTGAAGACTGCACAGCGGAGCTAGAGGGTGCTTGTAGAGAGCACGGGTGGGGCTGGAAAATGCTTGTGGGGTGTATAGGGGCCTGGAGAATGCTTGTGGAGAGCACAGGGGCTGGAGGATGCTTGTAGGGTGTATAGGGGCCTGGAGGATGCTTGTAGAGAGCACAGGGGTCTGGAGGATGCTTGTAGGGTGTATAGGGGCCTGGAGGATGCTTGTAGAGAGCACAGGGGGGCTGGATGATGCTTGTAGAGAGCACAGGGGGGCTGGAGGATGCTTATGGAGTTACAGGGGACTTGAGGATGCTTGTAGAGAGCTCAGGGGGGCTGGAAGATTCTTATAGGGTGTACTGGGGTGCTGGAGAATGCTTATAGAAAGCACAGGCGACGGAGAGAATGCTTGAAGAAAGCACAATGGGACTGAAAGGGATGCTTGTCGAGAGCACAGGGAGCTAGAGGATGCTTGTAGTGTATATAGGGGGACTGGAGAAGGCTTGTACAGAGCACAAGGGGGCTGGAGGATGTTTGAAGACTGCACAGCGGAGCTAGAGGATGCTTGTAGAGAGCACGGGTGGGGCTGGCAAATGCTTGTGGGATTTACAGGGGGCTGAAGGATGCTTTTAGAGAGCACAGAGGGGCTTGGGATGCTTTTAGAGAGCGCAGAGGGGCTTGGGGATGCTTGAAAACAGCACAGAAGGGCTGGATGATGCTTGTAGAGAGCAAAGGGGGACTGGAGGATGCTTGTAGAGAGCACAAGAGGGCTGGAGGATGCTTGTAGGGTGTTTAGGGGCTTGGGGATGCTTGAAAACAGCACAGAAGGGCTGGATGATGCTTGTAGAGAGCAAAAGGGGGACTGGAGGATGCTTCTGGAGAGCACAGGGGTCTGGAGGATGCTTGTAGAGAGCACAGGGGTCTGGAGGATGCTTGTAGAGAGCACAGGGTGGTAGGAGGATGCTTGTAGAGAGCACAGGGTGGTAGGAGGATGCTTGTAGAGAGCACAGGGGGGTTGGAGGATGCTTGTAAAGAGCAGAGGGTTCTGGAGGATGCTTGTAGGGTGTATAGGGGTCTGGAGGATGCTTGTAGAGAGCACAGGGGCTGGAAGATGCTTGTAGGGTGTATAGGGGCCTGGAGGATGCTTGTAGAGAACACAGGGGTCTGGAGGATGCTTGTAGAGAGCACAGGGTGGTAGGAGGATGCTTGTAGAGAGCACAGGGTGGTAGGAGGATGCTTGTAGAGAGCACAGGGGGGTTGGAGGATGCTTGTAAAGAGCAGAGGGTTCTGGAGGATGCTTGTAGGGTGTATAGGGGTCTGGAGGATGCTTGTAGAGAGCACAGGGGCTGGAAGATGCTTGTAGGGTGTATAGGGGCCTGGCGGTTGCTTGTAGAGAGCACAGGGTTCTGGGGGAAGCTTGTAGGGTGTATAGGGGCCTGGAGGATGCTTGTAGAAAGCACAGGGTTCTGGGTGATGCTTGTAGGGTGTATATGGGCCTGAAGGATGCTTGTAGAGAGAACAGGGTTCTGGAGGATGCTTGTATAGAGCACAGGGGGCTGGAGGATGCTTGTAGAGAGCACAGGGTGGTAGGAGGATGCTTGTAGAGAGCACAGGGGGGTTGGAGGATGCTTGTAAAGAGCAGAGGGTTCTGGGGGATGCTTGTAGGGTGTATAGGGGCCTGGAGGATGCTTGTAGAGAGCACAGGGGCTGGAGGCTGCTTGTAGGGTGTATAGGGGCCTAGAGGATGCTTGTAGAGAGCACAGGGTTCTGGGGGATGCTTGTAGGGTGTATAGGGGCCTGGAGGATGTTTGTAGAGAGCACAGGGGTCTGGAGCATGCTTGTAGTGTGTATAGGGGCCTGAAGGATGCTTGAAAACAGCACAGAAGGGCTGGATGATGCTTATAGAGAGCAAAAGGGGGACTGGAGGATGCTTGTGGAGAGCACAGGGGCTGGAGGATGCTTGTAGGGTGTATAGGGGCCTGGAGGATGCTTGTAGAGAGCACAGGCGTCTGGAGGATACTTGTAGGGTGTATAGGGGCCTGGAGAATGGTTGTGGAGAGCACAGGAGGGCTGGAAGATGCCTGTAGAGAACATGGGGAGGGGGGCTGGAGGATGCTTGTAGAGAGCACAGGGTGGTAGGAGGATGCTTGTAGAGAGCACAGGGGGGTTGGAGGATGCTTGTAAAGAGCAGAGGGTTCTGGGGGATGCTTGTAGGGTGTATAGGGGCCTGGAGGATGCTTGTAGAGAGCACAGGGGCTGGAGGATGCTTGTAGGGTGTATAGGGGCCTGGCGGTTGCTTGTAGAGAGCACAGGGTTCTGGGGGAAGCTTGTAGGGTGTATAGGGACCTGGAGGATGCTTGTAGAAAGCACAGGGTTCTGGGTGATGCTTGTAGGGTGTATATGGGCCTGGAGGATGCTTGTAGAGAGCACAGGGTTCTGGAGGATGCTTTTAGGGTGTATAGGGGCCTGAAGGATGCTTGTAGAGAGCACAGGCTTCTGGGGGATGCTTGTAGGGTGTATAAGGGCCTGAAGGATGGTTGTGGAGAGCATAGGAGGGCTGGAGGATGCCTGTAGAGAGCACGGGGGGTGGGGGGGCTAGAGGATGCTTGTAGAGAGCACAGGCGGGGCTGGAGGATGCTTGAAGAGAGCACAGGGGGGCTGAAGGATGCTTGTAGAGAGCACAGGGGGGCTGGAGGATGCCTGTAGAGAGCATGGGGGGGGGGGGCTGGAGGATGCTTGTGGAGAGCACAGGGGCTGGAGGATGCTTGTAGGGTGTATAGGGGCCTGGAGGATGCTTGTAGAGAGCACAGGGTTCTGGGGGATGCTAATAGGGTGTATAGGGGCCTGGAGGATGTTTGTAGAGAGCACAGGGGTCTGGAGCATGCTTGTAGGGTGTATAGGGGCCTGAAGGATGCTTGAAAACAGCACAGAAGGGCTGGATGATGCTTATAGAGAGCAAAAGGGGGACTGGAGGATGCTTGTGGAGAGCACAGGGGCTGGAGGATGCTTGTAGGGTGTATAGGGGCCTGGATGATGCTTGTTGAGAGCACAGGGGCTGGAGGATACTAGTAGGGTGTATAGGGGCCTGGAGAATGGTTGTGGAGAGCACAGGAGGGCTGGAAGATGCCTGTAGAGAACATGGGGAGGGGGGGCTGGAGGATGCTTGTAGAGAGCACAGGGTGGTAGGAGGATGCTTGTAGAGAGCACAGGGGGGTTGGAGGATGCTTGTAGAGAGCAGAGGGTTCTGGAGGATGCTTGTAGGGTGTATAGGGGCCTGGAAGATGCTTGTAGAAAGCACAGGGTTCTGGTTGATGCTTGTAGGGTGTATATTGGCCTGGAGGAGGCTTGTAGAGAGCACAGAGTTGTGGAGGATGCTTGTAGGGTGTATAGGGGCCTGGAGGATGCTTGTAGAGAGCAAAAGGGGGACAGGAGGATGCTTGTGGAGAGCACAGGGGCTGGAGGATGCTTGTAGGGTGTATAGGGGTTTGGAGGATGCTTGTAGAGAGCACAGGGGTCTGGAGGATGCTTGTAGGTATATAGGCTCCTGAAGGATGGTTGTGGAGAGCACAGGAGGGCTGGAAGATGCCTGTAGAGAGTATGGGGAGGGGGGGGCTGGAGGATGCTTGTAGAGAGCACAGGGGGGCTGGAGGATGCTTGTAGAGAGCACAGGGTGGTAGGAGGATGCTTGTAGGGTGTATAGGGGCATGGAGGATGCTTGTAGAGAGCACAGGGGCTGGAGGATGCTTGTAGGGTGTATAGTGGCCTGGCGGTTGCTTGTAGAGAGCACAGGGTTCTGGGGGAAGCTTGTAGGGTGTATAGGGGGCCTGGAGGATGCTTGTAGAAAGCACAGGGTTCTGGGTGATGCTTGTAGGGTGTATATGGGCCTGGAGGATGCTTCTAGAGAGCACAGGGTGGTAGGAGGATGCTTTTAGGGTGTATAGGGGCCTGAAGGATGGTTGTAGAGCGCACAGGCTACTGGGGGATGTTTGTAGGGTGTATAGGGGCCTGGAGGATGCTTGTAGAGAGCACAGGGGCTGGAGGATGCTTGTAGGGTGTATAGGGGCCTGGCGGTTGCTTGTAGAGAGCACAGGGTTCTGGGGGAAGCTTGTAGGGTGTATAGGGACCTGGAGGATGCTTGTAGAAAGCACAGGGTTCTGGGTGATGCTTGTAGGGTGTATATGGGCCTGGAGGATGCTTGTAGAGAGCACAGGGTTCTGGAGGATGCTTTTAGGGTGTATAGGGGCCTGAAGGATGCTTGTAGAGAGCACAGGCTTCTGGGGGATGCTTGTAGGGTGTATAAGGGCCTGAAGGATGGTTGTGGAGAGCATAGGAGGGCTGGAGGATGCCTGTAGAGAGCACGGCGGGTGGGGGGCTAGAGGATGCTTGTAGAGAGCACAGGCGGGGCTGGAGGATGCTTGAAGAGAGCACAGGGGGGCTGAAGGATGCTTGTAGAGAGCACAGGGGGGCTGGAGGATGCTTGAAGAGAGCACAGGGGGGCTGGAGGATGCCTGTAGAGAGCATGGGGGGGGGGGGGCTGGAGGATGCTTGTGGAGAGCACAGGGGCTGGAGGATGCTTGTAGGGTGTATAGGGGCCTAGAGGATGCTTGTAGAGAGCACAGGGTTCTGGGGGATGCTAATAGGGTGTATAGGGGCCTGGAGGATGTTTGTAGAGAGCACAGGGGTCTGGAGCATGCTTGTAGGGTGTATAGGGGCCTGAAGGATGCTTGAAAACAGCACAGAAGGGCTGGATGATGCTTATAGAGAGCAAAAGGGGGACTGGAGGATGCTTGTGGAGAGCACAGGGGCTGGAGGATGCTTGTAGGGTGTATAGGGGCCTGGAGGATGCTTGTAGAGAGCACAGGCGTCTGGAGGATACTTGTAGGGTGTATAGGGGCCTGGAGAATGGTTGTGGAGAGCACAGGAGGGCTGGAAGATGCCTGTAGAGAACATGGGGAGGGGGGGCTGGAGGATGCTTGTAGAGAGCACAGGGTGGTAGGAGGATGCTTGTAGAGAGCACAGGGGGGTTGGAGGATGCTTGTAGAGAGCAGAGGTTTCTGGAGGATGCTTGTAGGGTGTATAGGGGCCTGGAAGATGCTTGTAGAAAGCACAGGGTTCTGGGTGATGCTTGTAGGGTGTATATTGGCCTGAAGAATGCTTGTAGAGAGCACAGAGTTGTGGAGGATGCTTGTAGGGTGTATAGGGGCCTGGAGGATGCTTGTAGAGAGCAAAAGGGGGACTGGAGGATGCTTGTGGAGAGCACAGGGGCTGGAGGATGCTTGTAGGGTGTATAGGGGTTTGGAGGATGCTTGTAGAGAGCACAGGGGTCTGGAGGATGCTTGTAGGGTATATAGGCTCCTGAAGGATGGTTGTGGAGAGCACAGGAGGGCTGGAAGATGCCTGTAGAGAGTATGGGGAGGGGGGGGGGCTGGAGGATGCTTGTAGAGAGCACAGGGGGGCTGGAGGATGCTTCTAGAGAGCACAGGGTGGTAGGAGGATGCTTGTAGGGTGTATAGGGGCCTGGAGGATGCTTGTAGAGAGCACAGGGGCTGGAGGATGCTTGTAGGGTGTATAGTGGCCTGGCGGTTGCTTGTAGAGAGCACAGGGTTCTGGGGGAAGCCTGTAGGGTGTATAGGGGGCCAGGAGGATGCTTGTAGAAAGCACAGGGTTCTGGGTGATGCTTGTAGGGTGTATAGGGGCCTGGAGGATGCTTCTAGAGAGCACAGGGTTCTGGAGGATGCTTTTAGGGTGTATAGGGGCCTGAAGGATGGTTGTAGAGCGCACAGGCTACTGGGGGATGTTTGTAGGGTGTATAAGGGCCTGAAGGATGGTTGTAGAGAGCACAAGTGGGCTGGAGGATTCTTGTCGGGTGTTTAGGGGCTTGGGGATGCTTGAAAACAGCACAGAAGGGCTGGATGATGCTTGTAGAGAGCAAAAGGGGGACTGGAGGATGCTTGTGGAGAGCACAGGGGCTGGAGGATGCTTGTAGGGTGTATAGGGGCCTGGAGGATGCTTGTAGAGAGCACAGGGGTGTGGAGGATGCTTGTAGGGTGTATAGGCTCCTGGAGGATGGTTGTGGAGAGCACAGGAGGGCTGGAAGATGCCTGTAGAGAGTATGAGGAGGGGGGGGGGCTGGAGGATGCTTGTAGAGAGTACAGGGGGGATGGAGGATGCTTGTAGAGAGCACAGGGTGGTAGGAGGATGCTTGTAGAGAGCACAGGGTGGTAGGAGGATGCTTGTAGAGAGCACAGGGGGGTTGGAGGATGCTTGTAAAGAGCAGAGGGTTCTGGATGATGCTTGTAGGGTGTATAGGGGCCTGCAGGATGCTTGTAGAGAGCACAGGGGCTGGAGGATGCTTGTAGGGTGTATAGCGGCCAGGAGGATGCATGTAGAGAGCACAGGGTTCTGGGGGATGCTTGTAGGGTGTATAGGGGCCAGGAGGATGCTTTTAGAGAGCACAGGGTTCTGGGGGATGCTTGTAGGGTGTATAGGGGGCTGGAGGACGGTTGTGGAGAGCACAGGAGGGCTGGAAGATGCCTGTAGAGAGCATGGGGATGGGGGGGGTGCTGGAGGATGCTTGTAGAGAGCACAGGGTGGTAGGAGGATGCTTCTAGAGAGCACAGAGGGGTTGGAGGATGCTGGTAGGGTGTATAGGGGCCTGGAGGATGCTTGTAGAGAGCACAGGGTTCTGGAGGATGCTGCTAGGGTGCATAGGGGCCTGGAGGATGCTTGTAGAGAGCACAGGGGTCTGGAGGATGCTTGTAGGGTGTATAGGGGCCTGGAGGATGGTTGTGGAGACCACAGGACGGCTAAAGGATGCCTGTAGAGAGTACGGGGATAGGGGCGGCTAGAGGATGCTTGTAGAGAGCACAGGGGGGGCTGGAGGATGCTTGAAGAGAGCACAGGGGGGCTGAAGGATGCTTGTACAGAGCACAAGGGGGCTGGAGGATGTTTGAAGACTGCACAGCGGAGCTAGAGGGTGCTTGTAGAGAGCACGGGTGGGGCTGGAAAATGCTTGTGGGGTTTACAGAGGGCTGAAGGATTCTTTTAGAGAGCACAGAGGGGCTTGGGATGATTTTAGAGAGCACAGAGGGGCTTGTGGATGCTTGAAGACAGCACAGAAGGGCTGGATGATGTTTGTAGAGAGAAAAAGGGGGTCTGGAGGATGCTTGTAGAGAGCAGAAGAGGGCTGGAGGATGCTTGTATGGTGTTTAGGGGCCTGGAGGATGCTTGCAGAGAGCACAGGGTTCTGGGAGATGCTTGTAGGGTGTATAGGGGCCTGGAGAATGCTTGTGGAGAGCACAGGGGCTGGAGGATGCTTGTAGGGTGTATAGGGGCCTGGAGGATGCTTGTAGAGAGCACAGGGGTCTGGAGGATGCTTGTAGGGTGTATAGGGGCCTGGAGGATGCTTGTAGAGAGCACAGGGGGGCTGGATGATGCTTGTAGAGAACACAGGGGGGCTGGAGGATGCTTATGGAGTTACAGGGGACTTGAGGATGCTTGTAGAGAGCTCAGGGGGGCTGGAAGATTCTTATAGGGTGTACTGGGGTGCTGGAGAATGCTTATAGAATGCACAGGCGACGGAGAGAATGCTTGAAGAAAGCACAATGGGACTGAAAGGGATGCTTGTCGAGAGCACAGGGAGCTAGAGGATGCTTGTAGTGTATATAGGGGGACTGGAGAAGGCTTGTACAGAGCACAAGGGGGCTGGAGGATGTTTGAAGACTGCACAGCGGAGCTAGAGGATGCTTGTAGAGAGCACGGGTGAGGCTGGAAAATGATTGTGGGATTTACAGGGGGCTGAAGGATGCTTTTAGAGAGCACAGAGGGGCTTGGGATGCTTTTAGAGAGCGCAGAGGGGCTTGGGGATGCTTGAAAACATCACAGAAGGGCTGGATGATGCTTGTAGAGAGCAAAAGGGGGACTGGAGGATGCTTGTAGAGAGCACAAGAGGGCTGGAGCATGCTTGTAGGGTGTTTAGGGGCTTGGGGATGCTTGAAAACAGCACAGAAGGGCTGGATGATGCTTGTAGAGAGCAAAAGGGGGACTGGAGGATGCTTCTGGAGAGCACAGGGGCTGGAGGAAGCTTGTAGGGTGTATAGGGGCCTGAAGGATGCTTGTAGAGAACACAGGGGTCTGGAGGATGCTTGTAGAGAGCACAGGGTGGTAGGAGGATGCTTGTAGAGAGCACAGGGTGGTAGGAGGATGCTTGTAGAGAGCACAGGGTGGTAGGAGGATGCTTGTAGAGAGCACAGGGGGGTTGGAGGATGCTTGTAAAGAGCAGAGGGTTCTGGAGGATGCTTGTAGGGTGTATAGGGGCTGGAGGATGCTTGTAGAGAGCACAGGGGCTGGAGGATGCTTGTAGGGTGTATAGCGGCCAGGAGGATGCATGTAGAGAGCACAGGGTTCTGGGGGATGCTTGTAGGGTGTATAGGGGCCAGGAGGATGCTTTTAGAGAGCACAGGGTTCTGGGGATGCTTGTAGGGTGTATAGGGGGCTGGAGGACGGTTGTGGAGAGCACAGGATGGCTGGAAGATGCCTGTAGAGAGCATGGGGATGGGGGGGGGGGGGCTGGAGGATGCTTGTAGAGAGCACAGGGTGGTAGGAGGATGCTTGTAGAGAGCACAGAGGGGTTGGAGGATGCTGGTAGGGTGTATAGGGGCCTGGAGGATGCTTGTAGAGAGCACAGGGTTCTGGAGGATGCTGCTAGGGTGTATAGGGGCCTGGAGGATGCTTGTAGAGAGCACAGGGGTCTGGAGGATGCTTGTAGGGTGTATAGGGGCCTGGAGGATGGTTGTTGAGACCACAGGACGGCTAAAGGATGCTTGTAGAGAGCACAGGGGGGGCTGGAGGATGCTTGAAGAGAGCACAGGGGGGCTGAAGGATGCTTGTACAGAGCACAAGGGGGCTGGAGGATGTTTGAAGACTGCACAGCGGAGCTAGAGGGTGCTTGTAGAGAGCACGGGTGGGGCTGGAAAATGCTTGTGGGGTGTATAGGGGCCTGGAGAATGCTTGTGGAGAGCACAGGGGCTGGAGGATGCTTGTAGGGTGTATAGGGGCCTGGAGGATGCTTGTAGAGAGCACAGGGGTCTGGAGGATGCTTGTAGGGTGTATAGGGGCCTGGAGGATGCTTGTAGAGAGCACAGGGGGGCTGGATGATGCTTGTAGAGAGCACAGGGGGGCTGGAGGATGCTTATGGAGTTACAGGGGACTTGAGGATGCTTGTAGAGAGCTCAGGGGGGCTGGAAGATTCTTATAGGGTGTACTGGGGTGCTGGAGAATGCTTATAGAAAGCACAGGCGACGGAGAGAATGCTTGAAGAAAGCACAATGGGACTGAAAGGGATGCTTGTCGAGAGCACAGGGAGCTAGAGGATGCTTGTAGTGTATATAGGGGGACTGGAGAAGGCTTGTACAGAGCACAAGGGGGCTGGAGGATGTTTGAAGACTGCACAGCGGAGCTAGAGGATGCTTGTAGAGAGCACGGGTGGGGCTGGAAAATGCTTGTGGGATTTACAGGGGGCTGAAGGATGCTTTTAGAGAGCACAGAGGGGCTTGGGATGCTTTTAGAGAGCGCAGAGGGGCTTGGGGATGCTTGAAAACAGCACAGAAGGGCTGGATGATGCTTGTAGAGAGCAAAGGGGGACTGGAGGATGCTTGTAGAGAGCACAAGAGGGCTGGAGGATGCTTGTAGGGTGTTTAGGGGCTTGGGGATGCTTGAAAACAGCACAGAAGGGCTGGATGATGCTTGTAGAGAGCAAAAGGGGGACTGGAGGATGCTTCTGGAGAGCACAGGGGTCTGGAGGATGCTTGTAGAGAGCACAGGGGTCTGGAGGATGCTTGTAGAGAGCACAGGGTGGTAGGAGGATGCTTGTAGAGAGCACAGGGTGGTAGGAGGATGCTTGTAGAGAGCACAGGGGGGTTGGAGGATGCTTGTAAAGAGCAGAGGGTTCTGGAGGATGCTTGTAGGGTGTATAGGGGTCTGGAGGATGCTTGTAGAGAGCACAGGGGCTGGAAGATGCTTGTAGGGTGTATAGGGGCCTGGAGGATGCTTGTAGAGAACACAGGGGTCTGGAGGATGCTTGTAGAGAGCACAGGGTGGTAGGAGGATGCTTGTAGAGAGCACAGGGTGGTAGGAGGATGCTTGTAGAGAGCACAGGGGGGTTGGAGGATGCTTGTAAAGAGCAGAGGGTTCTGGAGGATGCTTGTAGGGTGTATAGGGGTCTGGAGGATGCTTGTAGAGAGCACAGGGGCTGGAAGATGCTTGTAGGGTGTATAGGGGCCTGGCGGTTGCTTGTAGAGAGCACAGGGTTCTGGGGGAAGCTTGTAGGGTGTATAGGGGCCTGGAGGATGCTTGTAGAAAGCACAGGGTTCTGGGTGATGCTTGTAGGGTGTATATGGGCCTGAAGGATGCTTGTAGAGAGAACAGGGTTCTGGAGGATGCTTGTATAGAGCACAGGGGGCTGGAGGATGCTTGTAGAGAGCACAGGGTGGTAGGAGGATGCTTGTAGAGAGCACAGGGGGGTTGGAGGATGCTTGTAAAGAGCAGAGGGTTCTGGAAGATGCTTGTAGGGTGTATAGGGGCCTGGAGGATGCTTGTAGAGAGCACAGGGGCTGGAGGATGCTTGTAGGGTGTATAGGGGCCTGGCGGTTGCTTGTAGAGAGCACAGGGTTCTGGGGGAAGCTTGTAGGGTGTATAGGGACCTGGAGGATGCTTGTAGAAAGCACAGGGTTCTGGGTGATGCTTGTAGGGTGTATATGGGCCTGGAGGATGCTTGTAGAGAGCACAGGGTTCTGGAGGATGCTTTTAGGGTGTATAGGGGCCTGAAGGATGCTTGTAGAGAGCACAGGCTTCTGGGGGATGCTTGTAGGGTGTATAAGGGCCTGAAGGATGGTTGTGGAGAGCATAGGAGGGCTGGAGGATGCCTGTAGAGAGCACGGGGGGTGGGGGGGCTAGAGGATGCTTGTAGAGAGCACAGGCGGGGCTGGAGGATGCTTGAAGAGAGCACAGGGGGGCTGAAGGATGCTTGTAGAGAGCACAGGGGGGCTGGAGGATGCTTGAAGAGAGCACAGGGGGGCTGGAGGATGCCTGTAGAGAGCATGGGGGGGGGGGCTGGAGGATGCTTGTGGAGAGCACAGGGGCTGGAGGATGCTTGTAGGGTGTATAGGGGCCTGGAGGATGCTTGTAGAGAGCACAGGGTTCTGGGGGATGCTAATAGGGTGTATAGGGGCCTGGAGGATGTTTGTAGAGAGCACAGGGGTCTGGAGCATGCTTGTAGGGTGTATAGGGGCCTGAAGGATGCTTGAAAACAGCACAGAAGGGCTGGATGATGCTTATAGAGAGCAAAAGGGGGACTGGAGGATGCTTGTGGAGAGCACAGGGGCTGGAGGATGCTTGTAGGGTGTATAGGGGCCTGGATGATGCTTGTAGAGAGCACAGGGGCTGGAGGATACTTGTAGGGTGTATAGGGGCCTGGAGAATGGTTGTGGAGAGCACAGGAGGGCTGGAAGATGCCTGTAGAGAACATGGGGAGGGGGGGGGGGCTGGAGGATGCTTGTAGAGAGCACAGGGTGGTAGGAGGATGCTTGTAGAGAGCACAGGGGGGTTGGAGGATGCTTGTAGAGAGCAGAGGGTTCTGGAGGATGCTTGTAGGGTGTATAGGGGCCTGGAAGATGCTTGTAGAAAGCACAGGGTTCTGGTTGATGCTTGTAGGGTGTATATTGGCCTGGAGGATGCTTGTAGAGAGCACAGAGTTGTGGAGGATGCTTGTAGGGTGTATAGGGGCCTGGAGGATGCTTGTAGAGAGCAAAACGGGGACAGGAGCATGCTTGTGGAGAGCACAGGGGCTGGAGGATGCTTGTAGGGTGTATAGGGGTTTGGAGGATGCTTGTAGAGAGCACAGGGGTCTGGAGGATGCTTGTAGGGTATATAGGCTCCTGAAGGATGCTTGAAGAGAGCACAGGGGGGCTGGAGGATGCCTGTAGAGAGCATGGGGGGGGGGGGCTGGAGGATGCTTGTGGAGAGCACAGGGGCTGGAGGATGCTTGTAGGGTGTATAGGGGCCTAGAGGATGCTTGTAGAGAGCACAGGGTTCTGGGGGATGCTAATAGGGTGTATAGGGGCCTGGAGGATGTTTGTAGAGAGCACAGGGGTCTGGAGCATGCTTGTAGGGTGTATAGGGGCCTGAAGGATGCTTGAAAACAGCACAGAAGGGCTGGATGATGCTTATAGAGAGCAAAAGGGGGACTGGAGGATGCTTGTGGAGAGCACAGGGGTCTGGAGGATGCTTGTAGGGTATATAGGCTCCTGAAGGATGCTTGAAGAGAGCACAGGAGGGCTGGAAGATGCCTGTAGAGAACATGGGGAGGGGGGGGCTGGAGGATGCTTGTAGAGAGCACAGGGTGGTAGGAGGATGCTTGTAGAGAGCACAGGGGGGTTGGAGGATGCTTGTAGAGAGCAGAGGGTTCTGGAGGATGCTTGTAGGGTGTATAGGGGCCTGGAAGATGCTTGTAGAAAGCACAGGGTTCTGGTTGATGCTTGTAGGGTGTATATTGGCCTGGAGGATGCTTGTAGAGAGCACAGAGTTGTGGAGGATGCTTGTAGGGTGTATAGGGGCCTGGAGGATGCTTGTAGAGAGCAAAACGGGGACAGGAGCATGCTTGTGGAGAGCACAGGGGCTGGAGGATCCTTGTAGGGTGTATAGGGGTTTGGAGGATGCTTGTAGAGAGCACAGGGGTCTGGAGGATGCTTGTAGGGTATATAGGCTCCTGAAGGATGCTTGAAGAGAGCACAGGGGGGCTGGAGGATGCCTGTAGAGAGCATGGGGGGGGGGGGGCTGGAGGATGCTTGTGGAGAGCACAGGGGCTGGAGGATGCTTGTAGGGTGTATAGGGGCCTAGAGGATGCTTGTAGAGAGCACAGGGTTCTGGGGGATGCTAATAGGGTGTATAGGGGCCTGGAGGATGTTTGTAGAGAGCACAGGGGTCTGGAGCATGCTTGTAGGGTGTATAGGGGCCTGAAGGATGCTTGAAAACAGCACAGAAGGGCTGGATGATGCTTATAGAGAGCAAAAGGGGGACTGGAGGATGCTTGTGGAGAGCACAGGGGCTGGAGGATGCTTGTAGGGTGTATAGGGGCCTGGAGGATGCTTGTAGAGAGCACAGGCGTCTGGAGGATACTTGTAGGGTGTATAGGGGCCTGGAGAATGGTTGTGGAGAGCACAGGAGGGCTGGAAGATGCCTGTAGAGAACATGGGGAGGGGGGGCTGGAGGATGCTTGTAGAAAGCACAGGGTTCTGGTTGATGCTTGTAGGGTGTATATTGGCCTGAAGGATGCTTGTAGAGAGCAGAGGGTTCTGGAGTATGCTTGTAGGGTGTATAGGGGCCTGGAGGATGCTTGTAGAGAGCAAAAGGGGGACTGGAGGATGCTTGTGGAGAGCACAGGGGCTGGAGGATGCTTGTAGGGTGTATAGGGGTTTGGAGGATGCTTGTAGAGAGCACAGGGGTCTGAAGGATGCTTGTAGGGTATATAGGCTCCTGAAGGATGGTTGTGGAGAGCACAGGAGGGCTGGAAGATGCCTGTAGAGAGTATGGGGAGGGGGGGGGGGGGCTGGAGGATGCTTGTAGAGAGCACAGGGTGGTAGGAGGATGCTTGTAGGGTGTATAGGGGCCTGGAGGATGCTTGTAGAGAGCACAGGGGCTGGAGGATGCTTGTAGGGTGTATAGTGGCCTGGCGGTTGCTTGTAGAGAGCACAGGGTTCTGGGGGAAGCTTGTAGGGTGTATAGGGGGCCAGGAGGATGCTTGTAGAAAGCACAGGGTTCTGGGTGATGCTTGTAGGGTGTATATGGGCCTGGAGGATGCTTCTAGAGAGCACAGGGTTCTGGAGGATGCTTTTAGGGTGTATAGGGGCCTGAAGGATGGTTGTAGAGCGCACAGGCTACTGGGGGATGTTTGTAGGGTGTATAAGGGCCTGAAGGATGGTTGTAGAGAGCACAAGTGGGCTGGAGGATTCTTGTCGGGTGTTTAGGGGCTTGGGGATGCTTGAAAACAGCACAGAAGGGCTGGATGATGCTTGTAGAGAGCAAAAGGGGGACTGGAGGATTCTTGTGGAGAGCACAGGGGCTGGAGGATGCTTGTAGGGTGTATAGGGGCCTGGAGGATGCTTGTAGAGAGCACAGGGGTCTGGAGGATGCTTGTAGGGTGTATAGGCTCCTGGAGGATGGTTGTGGAGAGCACAGGAGGGCTGGAAGATGCCTGTAGAGAGTATGAGGAGGGGGGGGGGGGCTGGAGGATGCTTGTAGAGAGTACAGGGGGGATGGAGGATGCTTGTAGAGAGCACAGGGTGGTAGGAGGATGCTTGTAGAGAGCACAGGGGGGTTGGAGGATGCTTGTAAAGAGCAGAGGGTTCTGGAGGATGCTTGTAGGGTGTATAGGGGCCTACAGGATGCTTGTAGAGAGCACAGGGGCTGGAGGATGCTTGTAGGGTGTATAGCGGCCAGGAGGATGCATGTAGAGAGCACAGGGTTCTGGGGGATGCTTGTAGGGTGTATAGGGGCCAGGAGGATGCTTTTAGAGAGCACAGGGTTCTGGGGGATGCTTGTAGGGTGTATAGGGGGCTGGAGGACGGTTGTGGAGAGCACAGGATGGCTGGAAGATGCCTGTAGAGAGCATGGGGATGGGGGGGGGGGGCTGGAGGATGCTTGTAGAGAGCACAGGGTGGTAGGAGGATGCTTGTAGAGAGCACAGAGGGGTTGGAGGATGCTGGTAGGGTGTATAGGGGCCTGGAGGATGCTTGTAGAGAGCACAGGGTTCTGGAGGATGCTGCTAGGGTGTATAGGGGCCTGGAGGATGCTTGTAGAGAGCACAGGGGTCTGGAGGATGCTTGTAGGGTGTATAGGGGCCTGGAGGATGGTTGTTGAGACCACAGGACGGCTAAAGGATGCTTGTAGAGAGCACAGGGGGGGCTGGAGGATGCTTGAAGAGAGCACAGGGGGGCTGAAGGATGCTTGTACAGAGCACAAGGGGGCTGGAGGATGTTTGAAGACTGCACAGCGGAGCTAGATTGTGCTTGTAGAGAGCACGGGTGGGGCTGGAAAATGCTTGTGGGGTGTATAGGGGCCTGGAGAATGCTTGTGGAGAGCACAGGGGCTGGAGGATGCTTGTAGGGTGTATAGGGGCCTGGAGGATGCTTGTAGAGAGCACAGGGGTCTGGAGGATGCTTGTAGGGTGTATAGGGGCCTGGAGGATGCTTGTAGAGAGCACAGGGGGGCTGGATGATGCTTGTAGAGAGCACAGGGGGGCTGGAGGATGCTTATGGAGTTACAGGGGACTTGAGGATGCTTGTAGAGAGCTCAGGGGGGCTGGAAGATTCTTATAGGGTGTACTGGGGTGCTGGAGAATGCTTATAGAAAGCACAGGCGACGGAGAGAATGCTTGAAGAAAGCACAATGGGACTGAAAGGGATGCTTGTCGAGAGCACAGGGAGCTAGAGGATGCTTGTAGTGTATATAGGGGGACTGGAGAAGGCTTGTACAGAGCACAAGGGGGCTGGAGGATGTTTGAAGACTGCACAGCGGAGCTAGAGGATGCTTGTAGAGAGCACGGGTGGGGCTGGAAAATGCTTGTGGGATTTACAGGGGGCTGAAGGATGCTTTTAGAGAGCACAGAGGGTCTTGGGATGCTTTTAGAGAGCGCAGAGGGGCTTGGGGATGCTTGAAAACAGCACAGAAGGGCTGGATGATGCTTGTAGAGAGCAAAGGGGGACTGGAGGATGCTTGTAGAGAGCACAAGAGGGCTGGAGGATGCTTGTAGGGTGTTTAGGGGCTTGGGGATGCTTGAAAACAGCACAGAAGGGCTGGATGATGCTTGTAGAGAGCAAAAGGGGGACTGGAGGATGCTTCTGGAGAGCACAGGGGCTGGAGGAAGCTTGTAGGGTGTATAGGGGCCTGGAGGATGCTTGTAGAGAACACAGGGGTCTGGAGGATGCTTGTAGAGAGCACAGGGTGGTAGGAGGATGCTTGTAGAGAGCACAGGGTGGTAGGAGGATGCTTGTAGAGAGCACAGGGGGGTTGGAGGATGCTTGTAAAGAGCAGAGGGTTCTGGAGGATGCTTGTAGGGTGTATAGGGGCCTGGAGGATGCTTGTAGAGAGCACAGGGGCTGGAAGATGCTTGTAGGGTGTATAGGGGCCTGGCGGTTGCTTGTAGAGAGCACAGGGTTCTGGGGGAAGCTTGTAGGGTGTATAGGGGCCTGGAGGATGCTTGTAGAAAGCACAGGGTTCTGGGTGATGCTTGTAGGGTGTATATGGGCCTGAAGGATGCTTGTAGAGAGAACAGGGTTCTGGAGGATGCTTGTATAGAGCACAGGGGGCTGGAGGATGCTTGTAGAGAGCACAGGGTGGTAGGAGGATGCTTGTAGAGAGCACAGGGGGGTTGGAGGATGCTTGTAAAGAGCAGAGGGTTCTGGAGGATGCTTGTAGGGTGTATAGGGGCCTGGAGGATGCTTGTAGAGAGCACAGGGGCTGGAGGATGCTTGTAGGGTGTATAGGGGCCTGGCGGTTGCTTGTAGAGAGCACAGGGTTCTGGGGGAAGCTTGTAGGGTGTATAGGGACCTGGAGGATGCTTGTAGAAAGCACAGGGTTCTGGGTGATGCTTGTAGGGTGTATATGGGCCTGGAGGATGCTTGTAGAGAGCACAGGGTTCTGGAGGATGCTTTTAGGGTGTATAGGGGCCTGAAGGATGCTTGTAGAGAGCACAGGCTTCTGGGGGATGCTTGTAGGGTGTATAAGGGCCTGAAGGATGGTTGTGGAGAGCATAGGAGGGCTGGAGGATGCCTGTAGAGAGCACGGGGGGTGGGGGGGCTAGAGGATGCTTGTAGAGAGCACAGGCGGGGCTGGAGGATGCTTGAAGAGAGCACAGGGGGGCTGAAGGATGCTTGTAGAGAGCACAGGGGGGCTGGAGGATGCTTGAAGAGAGCACAGGGGGGCTGGAGGATGCCTGTAGAGAGCATGGGGGGGGGGGGCTGGAGGATGCTTGTGGAGAGCACAGGGGCTGGAGGATGCTTGTAGGGTGTATAGGGGCCTGGAGGATGCTTGTAGAGAGCACAGGGTTCTGGGGGATGCTAATAGGGTGTATAGGGGCCTGGAGGATGTTTGTAGAGAGCACAGGGGTCTGGAGCATGCTTGTAGGGTGTATAGGGGCCTGAAGGATGCTTGAAAACAGCACAGAAGGGCTGGATGATGCTTATAGAGAGCAAAAGGGGGACTGGAGGATGCTTGTGGAGAGCACAGGGGCTGGAGGATGCTTGTAGGGTGTATAGGGGCCTGGAGGATGCTTGTAGAGAGCACAGGCGTCTGGAGGATACTTGTAGGGTGTATAGGGGCCTGGAGAATGGTTGTGGAGAGCACAGGAGGGCTGGAAGATGCCTGTAGAGAACATGGGGAGGGGGGGCTGGAGGATGCTTGTAGAGAGCACAGGGTGGTAGGAGGATGCTTGTAGAGAGCACAGGGGGGTTGGAGGATGCTTGTAAAGAGCAGAGGGTTCTGGGGGATGCTTGTAGGGTGTATAGGGGCCTGGAGGATGCTTGTAGAGAGCACAGGGGCTGGAGGATGCTTGTAGGGTGTATAGGGGCCTGGCGGTTGCTTGTAGAGAGCACAGGGTTCTGGGGGAAGCTTGTAGGGTGTATAGGGACCTGGAGGATGCTTGTAGAAAGCACAGGGTTCTGGGTGATGCTTGTAGGGTGTATATGGGCCTGGAGGATGCTTGTAGAGAGCACAGGGTTCTGGAGGATGCTTTTAGGGTGTATAGGGGCCTGAAGGATGCTTGTAGAGAGCACAGGCTTCTGGGGGATGCTTGTAGGGTGTATAAGGGCCTGAAGGTTGGTTGTGGAGAGCATAGGAGGGCTGGAGGATGCCTGTAGAGAGCACGGGGGGTGGGGGGGCTAGAGGATGCTTGTAGAGAGCACAGGCGGGGCTGGAGGATGCTTGAAGAGAGCACAGGGGGGCTGAAGGATGCTTGTAGAGAGCACAGGGGGGCTGGAGGATGCTTGAAGAGAGCACAGGGGGGCTGGAGGATGCCTGTAGAGAGCATGGGGGGGGGGCTGGAGGATGCTTGTGGAGAGCACAGGGGCTGGAGGATGCTTGTAGGGTGTATAGGGGCCTGGAGGATGCTTGTAGAGAGCACAGGGTTCTGGGGGATGCTAATAGGGTGTATAGGGGCCTGGAGGATGTTTGTAGAGAGCACAGGGGTCTGGAGCATGCTTGTAGGGTGTATAGGGGCCTGAAGGATGCTTGAAAACAGCACAGAAGGGCTGGATGATGCTTATAGAGAGCAAAAGGGGGACTGGAGGATGCTTGTGGAGAGCACAGGGGCTGGAGGATGCTTGTAGGGTGTATAGGGGCCTGGAGGATGCTTGTAGAGAGCACAGGCGTCTGGAGGATACTTGTAGGGTGTATAGGGGCCTGGAGAATGGTTGTGGAGAGCACAGGAGGGCTGGAAGATGCCTGTAGAGAACATGGGGAGGGGGGGCTGGAGGATGCTTGTAGAGAGCACAGGGTGGTAGGAGGATGCTTGTAGAGAGCACAGGGGGGTTGGAGGATGCTTGTAAAGAGCAGAGGGTTCTGGGGGATGCTTGTAGGGTGTATAGGGGCCTGGAGGATGCTTGTAGAGAGCACAGGGGCTGGAGGATGCTTGTAGGGTGTATAGGGGCCTGGCGGTTGCTTGTAGAGAGCACAGGGTTCTGGGGGAAGCTTGTAGGGTGTATAGGGACCTGGAGGATGCTTGTAGAAAGCACAGGGTTCTGGGTGATGCTTGTAGGGTGTATATGGGCCTGGAGGATGCTTGTAGAGAGCACAGGGTTCTGGAGGATGCTTTTAGGGTGTATAGGGGCCTGAAGGATGCTTGTAGAGAGCACAGGCTTCTGGGGGATGCTTGTAGGGTGTATAAGGGCCTGAAGGTTGGTTGTGGAGAGCATAGGAGGGCTGGAGGATGCCTGTAGAGAGCACGGGGGGTGGGGGGGCTAGAGGATGCTTGTAGAGAGCACAGGCGGGGCTGGAGGATGCTTGAAGAGAGCACAGGGGGGCTGAAGGATGCTTGTAGAGAGCACAGGGGGGCTGGAGGATGCTTGAAGAGAGCACAGGGGGGCTGGAGGATGCCTGTAGAGAGCATGGGGGGGGGGCTGGAGGATGCTTGTGGAGAGCACAGGGGCTGGAGGATGCTTGTAGGGTGTATAGGGGCCTGGAGGATGCTTGTAGAGAGCACAGGGTTCTGGGGGATGCTAATAGGGTGTATAGGGGCCTGGAGGATGTTTGTAGAGAGCACAGGGGTCTGGAGCATGCTTGTAGGGTGTATAGGGGCCTGAAGGATGCTTGAAAACAGCACAGAAGGGCTGGATGATGCTTATAGAGAGCAAAAGGGGGACTGGAGGATGCTTGTGGAGAGCACAGGGGCTGGAGGATGCTTGTAGGGTGTATAGGGGCCTGGATGATGCTTGTAGAGAGCACAGGGGCTGGAGGATACTAGTAGGGTGTATAGGGGCCTGGAGAATGGTTGTGGAGAGCACAGGAGGGCTGGAAGATGCCTGTAGAGAACATGGGGAGGGGGGGCTGGAGGATGCTTGTAGAGAGCACAGGGTGGTAGGAGGATGCTTGTAGAGAGCACAGGGGGGTTGGAGGATGCTTGTAGAGAGCAGAGGGTTCTGGAGGATGCTTGTAGGGTGTATAGGGGCCTGGAAGATGCTTGTAGAAAGCACAGGGTTCTGGTTGATGCTTGTAGGGTGTATATTGGCCTGGAGGATGCTTGTAGAGAGCACAGAGTTGTGGAGGATGCTTGTAGGGTGTATAGGGGCCTGGAGGATGCTTGTAGAGAGCAAAAGGGGGACAGGAGGATGCTTGTGGAGAGCACAGGGGCTGGAGGATGCTTGTAGGGTGTATAGGGGTTTGGAGGATGCTTGTAGAGAGCACAGGGGTCTGGAGGATGCTTGTAGGGTATATAGGCTCCTGAAGGATGGTTGTGGAGAGCACAGGAGGGCTGGAAGATGCCTGTAGAGAGTATGGGGAGGGGGGGGGCTGGAGGATGCTTGTAGAGAGCACAGGGGGGCTGGAGGATGCTTGTAGAGAGCACAGGGTGGTAGGAGGATGCTTGTAGGGTGTATAGGGGCATGGAGGATGCTTGTAGAGAGCACAGGGGCTGGAGGATGCTTGTAGGGTGTATAGTGGCCTGGCGGTTGCTTGTAGAGAGCACAGGGTTCTGGGGGAAGCTTGTAGGGTGTATAGGGGGCCTGGAGGATGCTTGTAGAAAGCACAGGGTTCTGGGTGATGCTTGTAGGGTGTATATGGGCCTGGAGGATGCTTCTAGAGAGCACAGGGTTCTGGAGGATGCTTTTAGGGTGTATAGGGGCCTGAAGGATGGTTGTAGAGCGCACAGGCTACTGGGGGATGTTTGTAGGGTGTATAGGGGCCTGGAGGATGCTTGTAGAGAGCACAGGGGCTGGAGGATGCTTGTAGGGTGTATAGGGGCCTGGCGGTTGCTTGTAGAGAGCACAGGGTTCTGGGGGAAGCTTGTAGGGTGTATAGGGACCTGGAGGATGCTTGTAGAAAGCACAGGGTTCTGGGTGATGCTTGTAGGGTGTATATGGGCCTGGAGGATGCTTGTAGAGAGCACAGGGTTCTGGAGGATGCTTTTAGGGTGTATAGGGGCCTGAAGGATGCTTGTAGAGAGCACAGGCTTCTGGGGGATGCTTGTAGGGTGTATAAGGGCCTGAAGGATGGTTGTGGAGAGCATAGGAGGGCTGGAGGATGCCTGTAGAGAGCACGGGGGGTGGGGGGCTAGAGGATGCTTGTAGAGAGCACAGGCGGGGCTGGAGGATGCTTGAAGAGAGCACAGGGGGGCTGAAGGATGCTTGTAGAGAGCACAGGGGGGCTGGAGGATGCTTGAAGAGAGCACAGGGGGGCTGGAGGATGCCTGTAGAGAGCATGGGGGGGGGGCTGGAGGATGCTTGTGGAGAGCACAGGGGCTGGAGGATGCTTGTAGGGTGTATAGGGGCCTAGAGGATGCTTGTAGAGAGCACAGGGGTCTGGAGCATGCTTGTAGGGTGTATAGGGGCCTGAAGGATGCTTGAAAACAGCACAGAAGGGCTGGATGATGCTTATAGAGAGCAAAAGGGGGACTGGAGGATGCTTGTGGAGAGCACAGGGGCTGGAGGATGCTTGTAGGGTGTATAGGGGCCTGGAGGATGCTTGTAGAGAGCACAGGCGTCTGGAGGATACTTGTAGGGTGTATAGGGGCCTGGAGAATGGTTGTGGAGAGCACAGGAGGGCTGGAAGATGCCTGTAGAGAACATGGGGAGGGGGGGCTGGAGGATGCTTGTAGAGAGCACAGGGTGGTAGGAGGATGCTTGTAGAGAGCACAGGGGGGTTGGAGGATGCTTGTAGAGAGCAGAGGGTTCTGGAGGATGCTTGTAGGGTGTATAGGGGCCTGGAAGATGCTTGTAGAAAGCACAGGGTTCTGGGTGATGCTTGTAGGGTGTATATTGGCCTGAAGAATGCTTGTAGAGAGCACAGAGTTGTGGAGGATGCTTGTAGGGTGTATAGGGGCCTGGAGGATGCTTGTAGAGAGCAAAAGGGGGACTGGAGGATGCTTGTGGAGAGCACAGGGGCTGGAGGATGCTTGTAGGGTGTATAGGGGTTTGGAGGATGCTTGTAGAGAGCACAGGGGTCTGGAGGATGCTTGTAGGGTATATAGGCTCCTGAAGGATGGTTGTGGAGAGCACAGGAGGGCTGGAAGATGCCTGTAGAGAGTATGGGGAGGGGGGGGGGCTGGAGGATGCTTGTAGAGAGCACAGGGGGGCTGGAGGATGCTTCTAGAGAGCACAGGGTGGTAGGAGGATGCTTGTAGGGTGTATAGGGGCCTGGAGGATGCTTGTAGAGAGCACAGGGGCTGGAGGATGCTTGTAGGGTGTATAGTGGCCTGGCGGTTGCTTGTAGAGAGCACAGGGTTCTGGGGGAAGCCTGTAGGGTGTATAGGGGGCCAGGAGGATGCTTGTAGAAAGCACAGGGTTCTGGGTGATGCTTGTAGGGTGTATAGGGGCCTGGAGGATGCTTCTAGAGAGCACAGGGTTCTGGAGGATGCTTTTAGGGTGTATAGGGGCCTGAAGGATGGTTGTAGAGCGCACAGGCTACTGGGGGATGTTTGTAGGGTGTATAAGGGCCTGAAGGATGGTTGTAGAGAGCACAAGTGGGCTGGAGGATTCTTGTCGGGTGTTTAGGGGCTTGGGGATGCTTGAAAACAGCACAGAAGGGCTGGATGATGCTTGTAGAGAGCAAAAGGGGGACTGGAGGATGCTTGTGGAGAGCACAGGGGCTGGAGGATGCTTGTAGGGTGTATAGGGGCCTGGAGGATGCTTGTAGAGGAGAGCACAGGGGTGTGGAGGATGCTTGTAGGGTGTATAGGCTCCTGGAGGATGGTTGTGGAGAGCACAGGAGGGCTGGAAGATGCCTGTAGAGAGTATGAGGAGGGGGGGGGGCTGGAGGATGCTTGTAGAGAGTACAGGGGGGATGGAGGATGCTTGTAGAGAGCACAGGGTGGTAGGAGGATGCTTGTAGAGAGCACAGGGTGGTAGAAGGATGCTTGTAGAGAGCACAGGGGGGTTGGAGGATGCTTGTAAAGAGCAGAGGGTTCTGGAGGATGCTTGTAGGGTGTATAGGGGCCTGCAGGATGCTTGTAGAGAGCACAGGGGCTGGAGGATGCTTGTAGGGTGTATAGCGGCCAGGAGGATGCATGTAGAGAGCACAGGGTTCTGGGGGATGCTTGTAGGGTGTATAGGGGCCAGGAGGATGCTTTTAGAGAGCACAGGGTTCTGGGGGATGCTTGTAGGGTGTATAGGGGGCTGGAGGACGGT
This sequence comes from Eleutherodactylus coqui, assembly GCF_035609145.1. Classification (NCBI taxonomy): domain Eukaryota; kingdom Metazoa; phylum Chordata; class Amphibia; order Anura; family Eleutherodactylidae; genus Eleutherodactylus; species Eleutherodactylus coqui. Next base: position 158,002,047 of record NC_089840.1, read on the forward strand.
TGTGGAGAGCACAGGAGGGCTGGAAGATGCCTGTAGAGAGCATGGGGATGGGGGGGGGGTGCTGGAGGATGCTTGTAGAGAGCACAGGGTGGTAGGAGGATGCTTCTAGAGAGCACAGAGGGGTTGGAGGATGCTGGTAGGGTGTATAGGGGCCTGGAGGATGCTTGTAGAGAGCACAGGGTTCTGGAGGATGCTGCTAGGGTGTATAGGGGCCTGGAGGATGCTTGTAGAGAGCACAGGGGTCTGGAGGATGCTTGTAGGGTGTATAGGGGCCTGGAGGATGGTTGTGGAGACCACAGGACGGCTAAAGGATGCCTGTAGAGAGTACGGGGATAGGGGCGGCTAGAGGATGCTTGTAGAGAGCACAGGGGGGGCTGGAGGATGCTTGAAGAGAGCACAGGGGGGCTGAAGGATGCTTGTACAGAGCACAAGGGGGCTGGAGGATGTTTGAAGACTGCACAGCGGAGCTAGAGGGTGCTTGTAGAGAGCACGGGTGGGGCTGGAAAATGCTTGTGGGGTTTACAGAGGGCTGAAGGATTCTTTTAGAGAGCACAGAGGGGCTTGGGATGATTTTAGAGAGCACAGAGGGGCTTGTGGATGCTTGAAGACAGCACAGAAGGGCTGGATGATGTTTGTAGAGAGAAAAAGGGGGTCTGGAGGATGCTTGTAGAGAGCAGAAGAGGGCTGGAGGATGCTTGTATGGTGTTTAGGGGCCTGGAGGATGCTTGCAGAGAGCACAGGGTTCTGGGAGATGCTTGTAGGGTGTATAGGGGCCTGGAGAATGCTTGTGGAGAGCACAGGGGCTGGAGGATGCTTGTAGGGTGTATAGGGGCCTGGAGGATGCTTGTAGAGAGCACAGGGGTCTGGAGGATGCTTGTAGGGTGTATAGGGGCCTGGAGGATGCTTGTAGAGAGCACAGGGGGGCTGGATGATGCTTGTAGAGAGCACAGGGGGGCTGGAGGATGCTTATGGAGTTACAGGGGACTTGAGGATGCTTGTAGAGAGCTCAGGGGGGCTGGAAGATTCTTATAGGGTGTACTGGGGTGCTGGAGAATGCTTATAGAAAGCACAGGCGACGGAGAGAATGCTTGAAGAAAGCACAATGGGACTGAAAGGGATGCTTGTCGAGAGCACAGGGAGCTAGAGGATGCTTGTAGTGTATATAGGGGGACTGGAGAAGGCTTGTACAGAGCACAAGGGGGCTGGAGGATGTTTGAAGACTGCACAGCGGAGCTAGAGGATGCTTGTAGAGAGCACGGGTGAGGCTGGAAAATGATTGTGGGATTTACAGGGGGCTGAAGGATGCTTTTAGAGAGCACAGAGGGGCTTGGGATGCTTTTAGAGAGCGCAGAGGGGCTTGGGGATGCTTGAAAACATCACAGAAGGGCTGGATGATGCTTGTAGAGAGCAAAAGGGGGACTGGAGGATGCTTGTAGAGAGCACAAGAGGGCTGGAGGATGCTTGTAGGGTGTTTAGGGGCTTGGGGATGCTTGAAAACAGCACAGAAGGGCTGGATGATGCTTGTAGAGAGCAAAAGGGGGACTGGAGGATGCTTCTGGAGAGCACAGGGGCTGGAGGAAGCTTGTAGGGTGTATAGGGGCCTGAAGGATGCTTGTAGAGAACACAGGGGTCTGGAGGATGCTTGTAGAGAGCACAGGGTGGTAGGAGGATGCTTGTAGAGAGCACAGGGTGGTAGGAGGATGCTTGTAGAGAGCACAGGGTGGTAGGAGGATGCTTGTAGAGAGCACAGGGGGGTTGGAGGATGCTTGTAAAGAGCAGAGGGTTCTGGAGGATGCTTGTAGGGTGTATAGGGGCTGGAGGATGCTTGTAGAGAGCACAGGGGCTGGAGGATGCTTGTAGGGTGTATAGCGGCCAGGAGGATGCATGTAGAGAGCACAGGGTTCTGGGGGATGCTTGTAGGGTGTATAGGGGCCAGGAGGATGCTTTTAGAGAGCACAGGGTTCTGGGGATGCTTGTAGGGTGTATAGGGGGCTGGAGGACGGTTGTGGAGAGCACAGGATGGCTGGAAGATGCCTGTAGAGAGCATGGGGATGGGGGGGGGGGCTGGAGGATGCTTGTAGAGAGCACAGGGTGGTAGGAGGATGCTTGTAGAGAGCACAGAGGGGTTGGAGGATGCTGGTAGAGTGTATAGGGGCCTGGAGGATGCTTGTAGAGAGCACAGGGTTCTGGAGGATGCTGCTAGGGTGTATAGGGGCCTGGAGGATGCTTGTAGAGAGCACAGGGGTCTGGAGGATGCTTGTAGGGTGTATAGGGGCCTGGAGGATGGTTGTTGAGACCACAGGACGGCTAAAGGATGCTTGTAGAGAGCACAGGGGGGGCTGGAGGATGCTTGAAGAGAGCACAGGGGGGCTGAAGGATGCTTGTACAGAGCACAAGGGGGCTGGAGGATGTTTGAAGACTGCACAGCGGAGCTAGAGGGTGCTTGTAGAGAGCACGGGTGGGGCTGGAAAATGCTTGTGGGGTGTATAGGGGCCTGGAGAATGCTTGTGGAGAGCACAGGGGCTGGAGGATGCTTGTAGGGTGTATAGGGGCCTGGAGGATGCTTGTAGAGAGCACAGGGGTCTGGAGGATGCTTGTAGGGTGTATAGGGGCCTGGAGGATGCTTGTAGAGAGCACAGGGGGGCTGGATGATGCTTGTAGAGAGCACAGGGGGGCTGGAGGATGCTTATGGAGTTACAGGGGACTTGAGGATGCTTGTAGAGAGCTCAGGGGGGCTGGAAGATTCTTATAGGGTGTACTGGGGTGCTGGAGAATGCTTATAGAAAGCACAGGCGACGGAGAGAATGCTTGAAGAAAGCACAATGGGACTGAAAGGGATGCTTGTCGAGAGCACAGGGAGCTAGAGGATGCTTGTAGTGTATATAGTGGGACTGGAGAAGGCTTGTACAGAGCACAAGGGGGCTGGAGGATGTTTGAAGACTGCACAGCGGAGCTAGAGGATGCTTGTAGAGAGCACGGGTGGGGCTGGCAAATGCTTGTGGGATTTACAGGGGGCTGAAGGATGCTTTTAGAGAGCACAGAGGGGCTTGGGATGCTTTTAGAGAGCGCAGAGGGGCTTGGGGATGCTTGAAAACAGCACAGAAGGGCTGGATGATGCTTGTAGAGAGCAAAAGGGGGACTGGAGGATGCTTGTAGAGAGCACAAGAGGGCTGGAGGATGCTTGTAGGGTGTTTAGGGGCTTGGGGATGCTTGAAAACAGCACAGAAGGGCTGGATGATGCTTGTAGAGAGCAAAAGGGGGACTGGAGGATGCTTCTGGAGAGCACAGGGGTCTGGAGGATGCTTGTAGAGAGCACAGGGGTCTGGAGGATGCTTGTAGAGAGCACAGGGTGGTAGGAGGATGCTTGTAGAGAGCACAGGGTGGTAGGAGGATGCTTGTAGAGAGCACAGGGGGGTTGGAGGATGCTTGTAAAGAGCAGAGGGTTCTGGAGGATGCTTGTAGGGTGTATAGGGGTCTGGAGGATGCTTGTAGAGAGCACAGGGGCTGGAAGATGCTTGTAGGGTGTATAGGGGCCTGGAGGATGCTTGTAGAGAACACAGGGGTCTGGAGGATGCTTGTAGAGAGCACAGGGTGGTAGGAGGATGCTTGTAGAGAGCACAGGGTGGTAGGAGGATGCTTGTAGAGAGCACAGGGGGGTTGGAGGATGCTTGTAAAGAGCAGAGGGTTCTGGAGGATGCTTGTAGGGTGTATAGGGGTCTGGAGGATGCTTGTAGAGAGCACAGGGGCTGGAAGATGCTTGTAGGGTGTATAGGGGCCTGGCGGTTGCTTGTAGAGAGCACAGGGTTCTGGGGGAAGCTTGTAGGGTGTATAGGGGCCTGGAGGATGCTTGTAGAAAGCACAGGGTTCTGGGTGATGCTTGTAGGGTGTATATGGGCCTGAAGGATGCTTGTAGAGAGAACAGGGTTCTGGAGGATGCTTGTATAGAGCACAGGGGGCTGGAGGATGCTTGTAGAGAGCACAGGGTGGTAGGAGGATGCTTGTAGAGAGCACAGGGGGGTTGGAGGATGCTTGTAAAGAGCAGAGGGTTCTGGAGGATGCTTGTAGGGTGTATAGGGGTCTGGAGGATGCTTGTAGAGAGCACAGGGGCTGGAAGATGCTTGTAGGGTGTATAGGGGCCTGGCGGTTGCTTGTAGAGAGCACAGGGGTCTGGAGGATGCTTGTAGGGTGTATAGGGGCCTGGAGGATGGTTGTTGAGACCACAGGACGGCTAAAGGATGCTTGTAGAGAGCACAGGGGGGGCTGGAGGATGCTTGAAGAGAGCACAGGGGGGCTGAAGGATGCTTGTACAGAGCACAAGGGGGCTGGAGGATGTTTGAAGACTGCACAGCGGAGCTAGAGGGTGCTTGTAGAGAGCACGGGTGGGGCTGGAAAATGCTTGTGGGGTGTATAGGGGCCTGGAGAATGCTTGTGGAGAGCACAGGGGCTGGAGGATGCTTGTAGGGTGTATAGGGGCCTGGAGGATGCTTGTAGAGAGCACAGGGGTCTGGAGGATGCTTGTAGGGTGTATAGGGGCCTGGAGGATGCTTGTAGAGAGCACAGGGGGGCTGGATGATGCTTGTAGAGAGCACAGGGGGGCTGGAGGATGCTTATGGAGTTACAGGGGACTTGAGGATGCTTGTAGAGAGCTCAGGGGGGCTGGAAGATTCTTATAGGGTGTACTGGGGTGCTGGAGAATGCTTATAGAAAGCACAGGCGACGGAGAGAATGCTTGAAGAAAGCACAATGGGACTGAAAGGGATGCTTGTCGAGAGCACAGGGAGCTAGAGGATGCTTGTAGTGTATATAGTGGGACTGGAGAAGGCTTGTACAGAGCACAAGGGGGCTGGAGGATGTTTGAAGACTGCACAGCGGAGCTAGAGGATGCTTGTAGAGAGCACGGGTGGGGCTGGCAAATGCTTGTGGGATTTACAGGGGGCTGAAGGATGCTTTTAGAGAGCACAGAGGGGCTTGGGATGCTTTTAGAGAGCGCAGAGGGGCTTGGGGATGCTTGAAAACAGCACAGAAGGGCTGGATGATGCTTGTAGAGAGCAAAAGGGGGACTGGAGGATGCTTGTAGAGAGCACAAGAGGGCTGGAGGATGCTTGTAGGGTGTTTAGGGGCTTGGGGATGCTTGAAAACAGCACAGAAGGGCTGGATGATGCTTGTAGAGAGCAAAAGGGGGACTGGAGGATGCTTCTGGAGAGCACAGGGGTCTGGAGGATGCTTGTAGAGAGCACAGGGGTCTGGAGGATGCTTGTAGAGAGCACAGGGTGGTAGGAGGATGCTTGTAGAGAGCACAGGGTGGTAGGAGGATGCTTGTAGAGAGCACAGGGGGGTTGGAGGATGCTTGTAAAGAGCAGAGGGTTCTGGAGGATGCTTGTAGGGTGTATAGGGGTCTGGAGGATGCTTGTAGAGAGCACAGGGGCTGGAAGATGCTTGTAGGGTGTATAGGGGCCTGGAGGATGCTTGTAGAGAACACAGGGGTCTGGAGGATGCTTGTAGAGAGCACAGGGTGGTAGGAGGATGCTTGTAGAGAGCACAGGGTGGTAGGAGGATGCTTGTAGAGAGCACAGGGGGGTTGGAGGATGCTTGTAAAGAGCAGAGGGTTCTGGAGGATGCTTGTAGGGTGTATAGGGGTCTGGAGGATGCTTGTAGAGAGCACAGGGGCTGGAAGATGCTTGTAGGGTGTATAGGGGCCTGGCGGTTGCTTGTAGAGAGCACAGGGTTCTGGGGGAAGCTTGTAGGGTGTATAGGGGCCTGGAGGATGCTTGTAGAAAGCACAGGGTTCTGGGTGATGCTTGTAGGGTGTATATGGGCCTGAAGGATGCTTGTAGAGAGAACAGGGTTCTGGAGGATGCTTGTATAGAGCACAGGGGGCTGGAGGATGCTTGTAGAGAGCACAGGGTGGTAGGAGGATGCTTGTAGAGAGCACAGGGGGGTTGGAGGATGCTTGTAAAGAGCAGAGGGTTCTGGAGGATGCTTGTAGGGTGTATAGGGGCCTGGAGGATGCTTGTAGAGAGCACAGGGGCTGGAGGATGCTTGTAGGGTGTATAGGGGCCTGGCGGTTGCTTGTAGAGAGCACAGGGTTCTGGGGGAAGCTTGTAGGGTGTATAGGGACCTGGAGGATGCTTGTAGAAAGCACAGGGTTCTGGGTGATGCTTGTAGGGTGTATATGGGCCTGGAGGATGCTTGTAGAGAGCACAGGGTTCTGGAGGATGCTTTTAGGGTGTATAGGGGCCTGAAGGATGCTTGTAGAGAGCACAGGCTTCTGGGGGATGCTTGTAGGGTGTATAAGGGCCTGAAGGATGGTTGTGGAGAGCATAGGAGGGCTGGAGGATGCCTGTAGAGAGCACGGGGGGTGGGGGGGCTAGAGGATGCTTGTAGAGAGCACAGGCGGGGCTGGAGGATGCTTGAAGAGAGCACAGGGGGGCTGAAGGATGCTTGTAGAGAGCACAGGGGGGCTGGAGGATGCTTGAAGAGAGCACAGGGGGGCTGGAGGATGCCTGTAGAGAGCATGGGGGGGGGGGCTGGAGGATGCTTGTGGAGAGCACAGGGGCTGGAGGATGCTTGTAGGGTGTATAGGGGCCTGGAGGATGCTTGTAGAGAGCACAGGGTTCTGGGGGATGCTAATAGGGTGTATAGGGGCCTGGAGGATGTTTGTAGAGAGCACAGGGGTCTGGAGCATGCTTGTAGGGTGTATAGGGGCCTGAAGGATGCTTGAAAACAGCACAGAAGGGCTGGATGATGCTTATAGAGAGCAAAAGGGGGACTGGAGGATGCTTGTGGAGAGCACAGGGGCTGGAGGATGCTTGTAGGGTGTATAGGGGCCTGGATGATGCTTGTAGAGAGCACAGGGGCTGGAGGATACTTGTAGGGTGTATAGGGGCCTGGAGAATGGTTGTGGAGAGCACAGGAGGGCTGGAAGATGCCTGTAGAGAACATGGGGAGGGGGGGGGCTGGAGGATGCTTGTAGAGAGCACAGGGTGGTAGGAGGATGCTTGTAGAGAGCACAGGGGGGTTGGAGGATGCTTGTAGAGAGCAGAGGGTTCTGGAGGATGCTTGTAGGGTGTATAGGGGCCTGGAAGATGCTTGTAGAAAGCACAGGGTTCTGGTTGATGCTTGTAGGGTGTATATTGGCCTGGAGGATGCTTGTAGAGAGCACAGAGTTGTGGAGGATGCTTGTAGGGTGTATAGGGGCCTGGAGGATGCTTGTAGAGAGCAAAACGGGGACAGGAGCATGCTTGTGGAGAGCACAGGGGCTGGAGGATGCTTGTAGGGTGTATAGGGGTTTGGAGGATGCTTGTAGAGAGCACAGGGGTCTGGAGGATGCTTGTAGGGTTTATAGGCTCCTGAAGGATGCTTGAAGAGAGCACAGGGGGGCTGGAGGATGCCTGTAGAGAGCATGGGGGGGGGGGCTGGAGGATGCTTGTGGAGAGCACAGGGGCTGGAGGATGCTTGTAGGGTGTATAGGGGCCTAGAGGATGCTTGTAGAGAGCACAGGGTTCTGGGGGATGCTAATAGGGTGTATAGGGGCCTGGAGGATGTTTGTAGAGAGCACAGGGGTCTGGAGCATGCTTGTAGGGTGTATAGGGGCCTGAAGGATGCTTGAAAACAGCACAGAAGGGCTGGATGATGCTTATAGAGAGCAAAAGGGGGACTGGAGGATGCTTGTGGAGAGCACAGGGGCTGGAGGATGCTTGTAGGGTGTATAGGGGCCTGGAGGATGCTTGTAGAGAGCACAGGGTTCTGGGGGATGCTAATAGGGTGTATAGGGGCCTGGAGGATGTTTGTAGAGAGCACAGGGGTCTGGAGCATGCTTGTAGGGTGTATAGGGGCCTGAAGGATGCTTGAAAACAGCACAGAAGGGCTGGATGATGCTTATAGAGAGCAAAAGGGGGACTGGAGGATGCTTGTGGAGAGCACAGGGGCTGGAGGATGCTTGTAGGGTGTATAGGGGCCTGGATGATGCTTGTAGAGAGCACAGGGGCTGGAGGATACTTGTAGGGTGTATAGGGGCCTGGAGAATGGTTGTGGAGAGCACAGGAGGGCTGGAAGATGCCTGTAGAGAACATGGGGAGGGGGGGGGCTGGAGGATGCTTGTAGAGAGCACAGGGTGGTAGGAGGATGCTTGTAGAGAGCACAGGGGGGTTGGAGGATGCTTGTAGAGAGCAGAGGGTTCTGGAGGATGCTTGTAGGGTGTATAGGGGCCTGGAAGATGCTTGTAGAAAGCACAGGGTTCTGGTTGATGCTTGTAGGGTGTATATTGGCCTGGAGGATGCTTGTAGAGAGCACAGAGTTGTGGAGGATGCTTGTAGGGTGTATAGGGGCCTGAAGGATGCTTGAAAACAGCACAGAAGGGCTGGATGATGCTTATAGAGAGCAAAAGGGGGACTGGAGGATGCTTGTGGAGAGCACAGGGGCTGGAGGATGCTTGTAGGGTGTATAGGGGCCTGGAGGATGCTTGTAGAGAGCACAGGCGTCTGGAGGATACTTGTAGGGTGTATAGGGGCCTGGAGAATGGTTGTGGAGAGCACAGGAGGGCTGGAAGATGCCTGTAGAGAACATGGGGAGGGGGGGCTGGAGGATGCTTGTAGAAAGCACAGGGTTCTGGGTGATGCTTGTAGGGTGTATATTGGCCTGAAGGATGCTTGTAGAGAGCAGAGGGTTCTGGAGTATGCTTGTAGGGTGTATAGGGGCCTGGAGGATGCTTGTAGAGAGCAAAAGGGGGACTGGAGGATGCTTGTGGAGAGCACAGGGGCTGGAGGATGCTTGTAGGGTGTATAGGGGTTTGGAGGATGCTTGTAGAGAGCACAGGGGTCTGAAGGATGCTTGTAGGGTATATAGGCTCCTGAAGGATGGTTGTGGAGAGCACAGGAGGGCTGGAAGATGCCTGTAGAGAGTATGGGGAGGGGGGGGGGCTGGAGGATGCTTGTAGAGAGCACAGGGGGGCTGGAGGATGCTTGTAGAGAGCACAGGGTGGTAGGAGGATGCTTGTAGGGTGTATAGGGGCCTGGAGGATGCTTGTAGAGAGCACAGGGGCTGGAGGATGCTTGTAGGGTGTATAGTGGCCTGGCGGTTGCTTGTAGAGAGCACAGGGTTCTGGGGGAAGCTTGTAGGGTGTATAGGGGGCCAGGAGGATGCTTGTAGAAAGCACAGGGTTCTGGGTGATGCTTGTAGGGTGTATATGGGCCTGGAGGATGCTTCTAGAGAGCACAGGGTTCTGGAGGATGCTTTTAGGGTGTATAGGGGCCTGAAGGATGGTTGTAGAGCGCACAGGCTACTGGGGGATGTTTGTAGGGTGTATAAGGGCCTGAAGGATGGTTGTAGAGAGCACAAGTGGGCTGGAGGATTCTTGTCGGGTGTTTAGGGGCTTGGGGATGCTTGAAAACAGCACAGAAGGGCTGGATGATGCTTGTAGAGAGCAAAAGGGGGACTGGAGGATGCTTGTGGAGAGCACAGGGGCTGGAGGATGCTTGTAGGGTGTATAGGGGCCTGGAGGATGCTTGTAGAGAGCACAGGGGTCTGGAGGATGCTTGTAGGGTGTATAGGCTCCTGGAGGATGGTTGTGGAGAGCACAGGAGGGCTGGAAGATGCCTGTAGAGAGTATGAGGAGGGGGGGGCTGGAGGATGCTTGTAGAGAGTACAGGGGGGATGGAGGATGCTTGTAGAGAGCACAGGGTGGTAGGAGGATGCTTGTAGAGAGCACAGGGGGGTTGGAGGATGCTTGTAAAGAGCAGAGGGTTCTGGAGGATGCTTGTAGGGTGTATAGGGGCCTACAGGATGCTTGTAGAGAGCACAGGGGCTGGAGGATGCTTGTAGGGTGTATAGCGGCCAGGAGGATGCATGTAGAGAGCACAGGGTTCTGGGGGATGCTTGTAGGGTGTATAGGGGCCAGGAGGATGCTTTTAGAGAGCACAGGGTTCTGGGGGATGCTTGTAGGGTGTATAGGGGGCTGGAGTACGGTTGTGGAGAGCACAGGAGGGCTGGAAGATGCCTGTAGAGAGCATGGGGATGGGGGGGGGGGGCTGGAGGATGCTTGTAGAGAGCACAGGGTGGTAGGAGGATGCTTGTAGAGAGCACAGAGGGGTTGGGGGATGCTGGTAGGGTGTATAGGGGCCTGGAGGATGCTTGTAGAGAGCACAGGGTTCTGGAGGATGCTGCTAGGGTGTATAGGGGCCTGGAGGATGCTTGTAGAGAGCACAGGGGTCTGGAGGATGCTTGTAGGGTGTATAGGGGCCTGGAGGATGGTTGTGGAGACCACAGGACGGCTAAAGGATGCCTGTAGAGAGTACGGGGATAGGGGCGGCTAGAGGATGCTTGTAGAGAGCACAGGGGGGGCTGGAGGATGCTTGAAGAGAGCACAGGGGGGCTGAAGGATGCTTGTACAGAGCACAAGGGGGCTGGAGGATGTTTGAAGACTGCACAGCGGAGCTAGAGGGTGCTTGTAGAGAGCACGGGTGGGGCTGGAAAATGCTTGTGGGGTTTACAGAGGGCTGAAGGATTCTTTTAGAGAGCACAGAGGGGCTTGGGATGATTTTAGAGAGCACAGAGGGGCTTGTGGATGCTTGAAGACAGCACAGAAGGGCTGGATGATGCTTGTAGAGAGAAATAGGGGGTCTGGAGGATGCTTGTAGAGAGCAGAAGAGGGCTGGAGGATGCTTGTATGGTGTTTAGGGGCCTGGAGGATGCTTGCAGAGAGCACAGGGTTCTGGGAGATGCTTGTAGGGTGTATAGGGGCCTGGAGGATGTTGTGGAGACCACAGGACGGCTAAAGGATGCTTGTAGAGAGCACAGGGGGGGCTGGAGGATGCTTGAAGAGAGCACAGGGGGGCTGAAGGATGCTTGTACAGAGCACAAGGGGGCTGGAGGATGTTTGAAGACTGCACAGCGGAGCTAGAGGGTGCTTGTAGAGAGCACGGGTGGGGCTGGAAAATGCTTGTGGGGTGTATAGGGGCCTGGAGAATGCTTGTGGAGAGCACAGGGGCTGGAGGATGCTTGTAGGGTGTATAGGGACCTGGAGGATGCTTGTAGAGAGCACAGGGGTCTGGAGGATGCTTGTAGGGTGTATAGGGGCCTGGAGGATGCTTGTAGAGAGCACAGGGGGGCTGGATGATGCTTGTAGAGAGCACAGAGGGGCTGGAGGATGCTTATGGAGTTACAGGGGACTTGAGGATGGTTGTAGAGAGCTCAGGGGGGCTGGAAGATTCTTATAGGGTGTACTGGGGTGCTGGAGAATGCTTATAGAAAGCACAGGCGACGGAGAGAATGCTTGAAGAAAGCACAATGGGACTGAAAGGGATGCTTGTCGAGAGCACAGGGAGCTAGAGGATGCTTGTAGTGTATATAGGGGGACTGGAGAAGGCTTGTACAGAGCACAAGGGGGCTGGAGGATGTTTGAAGACTGCACAGCGGAGCTAGAGGATGCTTGTAGAGAGCACGGGTGGGGCTGGAAAATGCTTGTGGGATTTACAGGGGGCTGAAGGATGCTTTTAGAGAGCACAGAGGGGCTTGGGATGCTTTTAGAGAGCGCAGAGGGGCTTGGGGATGCTTGAAAACAGCACAGAAGGGCTGGATGATGCTTGTAGAGAGCAAAGGGGGACTGGAGGATGCTTGTAGAGAGCACAAGAGGGCTGGAGGATGCTTGTAGGGTGTTTAGGGGCTTGGGGATGCTTGAAAACAGCACAGAAGGGCTGGATGATGCTTGTAGAGAGCAAAAGGGGGACTGGAGGATGCTTCTGGAGAGCACAGGGGCTGGAGGAAGCTTGTAGGGTGTATAGGGGCCTGGAGGATGCTTGTAGAGAACACAGGGGTCTGGAGGATGCTTGTAGAGAGCACAGGGTGGTAGGAGGATGCTTGTAGAGAGCACAGGGTGGTAGGAGGATGCTTGTAGAGAGCACAGGGGGGTTGGAGGATGCTTGTAAAGAGCAGAGGGTTCTGGAGAATGCTTGTAGGGTGTATAGGGGCCTGGAGGATACTTGTAGAGAGCACAGGGGCTGGAAGATGCTTGTAGGGTGTATAGGGGCCTGGCGGTTGCTTGTAGAGAGCACAGGGTTCTGGGGGAAGCTTGTAGGGTGTATAGGGGCCTGGAGGATGCTTGTAGAAAGCACAGGGTTCTGGGTGATGCTTGTAGGGTGTATATGGGCCTGAAGGATGCTTGTAGAGAGAACAGGGTTCTGGAGGATGCTTGTATAGAGCACAGGGGGCTGGAGGATGCTTGTAGAGAGCACAGGGTGGTAGGAGGATGCTTGTAGAGAGCACAGGGGGGTTGGAGGATGCTTGTAAAGAGCAGAGGGTTCTGGAGGATGCTTGTAGGGTGTATAGGGGCCTGGAGGATGCTTGTAGAGAGCACAGGGGCTGGAGGATGCTTGTAGGGTGTATAGGGGCCTGGCGGTTGCTTGTAGAGAGCACAGGGTTCTGGGGGAAGCTTGTAGGGTGTATAGGGACCTGGAGGATGCTTGTAGAAAGCACAGGGTTCTGGGTGATGCTTGTAGGGTGTATATGGGCCTGGAGGATGCTTGTAGAGAGCACAGGGTTCTGGAGGATGCTTTTAGGGTGTATAGGGGCCTGAAGGATGCTTGTAGAGAGCACAGGCTTCTGGGGGATGCTTGTAGGGTGTATAAGGGCCTGAAGGATGGTTGTGGAGAGCATAGGAGGGCTGGAGGATGCCTGTAGAGAGCACGGGGGGTGGGGGGGCTAGAGGATGCTTGTAGAGAGCACAGGCGGGGCTGGAGGATGCTTGAAGAGAGCACAGGGGGGCTGAAGGATGCTTGTAGAGAGCACAGGGGGGCTGGAGGATGCTTGAAGAGAGCACAGGGGGGCTGGAGGATGCCTGTAGAGAGCATGGGGGGGGGGGCTGGAGGATGCTTGTGGAGAGCACAGGGGCTGAAGGATGCTTGTAGGGTGTATAGGGGCCTGGAGGATGCTTGTAGAGAGCACAGGGTTCTGGGGGATGCTAATAGGGTGTATAGGGGCCTGGAGGATGTTTGTAGAGAGCACAGGGGTCTGGAGCATGCTTGTAGGGTGTATAGGGGCCTGAAGGATGCTTGAAAACAGCACAGAAGGGCTGGATGATGCTTATAGAGAGCAAAAGGGGGACTGGAGGATGCTTGTGGAGAGCACAGGGGCTGGAGGATGCTTGTAGGGTGTATAGGGGCCTGGATGATGCTTGTAGAGAGCACAGGGGCTGGAGGATACTTGTAGGGTGTATAGGGGCCTGGAGAATGGTTGTGGAGAGCACAGGAGGGCTGGAAGATGCCTGTAGAGAACATGGGGAGGGGGGGGCTGGAGGATGCTTGTAGAGAGCACAGGGTGGTAGGAGGATGCTTGTAGAGAGCACAGGGGGGTTGGAGGATGCTTGTAGAGAGCAGAGGGTTCTGGAGGATGCTTGTAGGGTGTATAGGGGCCTGGAAGATGCTTGTAGAAAGCACAGGGTTCTGGTTGATGCTTGTAGGGTGTATATTGGCCTGGAGGATGCTTGTAGAGAGCACAGAGTTGTGGAGGATGCTTGTAGGGTGTATAGGGGCCTGGAGGATGCTTGTAGAGTGCAAAACGGGGACAGGAGCATGCTTGTGGAGAGCACAGGGGCTGGAGGATGCTTGTAGGGTGTATAGGGGTTTGGAGGATGCTTGTAGAGAGCACAGGGGTCTGGAGGATGCTTGTAGGGTATATAGGCTCCTGAAGGATGCTTGAAGAGAGCACAGGGGGGCTGGAGGATGCCTGTAGAGAGCATGGGGGGGGGGGCTGGAGGATGCTTGTGGAGAGCACAGGGGCTGGAGGATGCTTGTAGGGTGTATAGGGGCCTAGAGGATGCTTGTAGAGAGCACAGGGTTCTGGGGGATGCTAATAGGGTGTATAGGGGCCTGGAGGATGTTTGTAGAGAGCACAGGGGTCTGGAGCATGCTTGTAGGGTGTATAGGGGCCTGAAGGATGCTTGAAAACAGCACAGAAGGGCAGGATGATGCTTATAGAGAGCAAAAGGGGGACTGGAGGATGCTTGTGGAGAGCACAGGGGCTGGAGGATGCTTGTAGGGTGTATAGGGGCCTGGAGGATGCTTGTAGAGAGCACAGGGTTCTGGGGGATGCTAATAGGGTGTATAGGGGCCTGGAGGATGTTTGTAGAGAGCACAGGGGTCTGGAGCATGCTTGTAGGGTGTATAGGGGCCTGAAGGATGCTTGAAAACAGCACAGAAGGGCTGGATGATGCTTATAGAGAGCAAAAGGGGGACTGGAGGATGCTTGTGGAGAGCACAGGGGCTGGAGGATGCTTGTAGGGTGTATAGGGGCCTGGATGATGCTTGTAGAGAGCAGAGGGTTCTGGAGGATGCTTGTAGGGTGTATAGGGGCCTGGAAGATGCTTGTAGAAAGCACAGGGTTCTGGTTGATGCTTGTAGGGTGTATATTGGCCTGGAGGATGCTTGTAGAGAGCACAGAGTTGTGGAGGATGCTTGTAGGGTGTATAGGGGCCTGGAGGATGCTTGTAGAGAGCAAAACGGGGACAGGAGCATGCTTGTGGAGAGCACAGGGGCTGGAGGATCCTTGTAGGGTGTATAGGGGTTTGGAGGATGCTTGTAGAGAGCACAGGGGTCTGGAGGATGCTTGTAGGGTATATAGGCTCCTGAAGGATGCTTGAAGAGAGCACAGGGGGGCTGGAGGATGCCTGTAGAGAGCATGGGGGGGGGGGGGGGCTGGAGGATGCTTGTGGAGAGCACAGGGGCTGGAGGATGCTTGTAGGGTGTATAGGGGCCTAGAGGATGCTTGTAGAGAGCACAGGGTTCTGGGGGATGCTAATAGGGTGTATAGGGGCCTGGAGGATGTTTGTAGAGAGCACAGGGGTCTGGAGCATGCTTGTAGGGTGTATAGGGGCCTGAAGGATGCTTGAAAACAGCACAGAAGGGCTGGATGATGCTTATAGAGAGCAAAAGGGGGACTGGAGGATGCTTGTGGAGAGCACAGGGGCTGGAGGATGCTTGTAGGGTGTATAGGGGCCTGGAGGATGCTTGTAGAGAGCACAGGCGTCTGGAGGATACTTGTAGGGTGTATAGGGGCCTGGAGAATGGTTGTGGAGAGCACAGGAGGGCTGGAAGATGCCTGTAGAGAACATGGGGAGGGGGGGCTGGAGGATGCTTGTAGAAAGCACAGGGTTCTGGGTGATGCTTGTAGGGTGTATATTGGCCTGAAGGATGCTTGTAGAGAGCAGAGGGTTCTGGAGTATGCTTGTAGGGTGTATAGGGGCCTGGAGGATGCTTGTAGAGAGCAAAAGGGGGACTGGAGGATGCTTGTGGAGAGCACAGGGGCTGGAGGATGCTTGTAGGGTGTATAGGGGTTTGGAGGATGCTTGTAGAGAGCACAGGGGTCTGAAGGATGCTTGTAGGGTATATAGGCTCCTGAAGGATGGTTGTGGAGAGCACAGGAGGGCTGGAAGATGCCTGTAGAGAGTATGGGGAGGGGGGGGGGGCTGGAGGATGCTTGTAGAGAGCACAGGGGGGCTGGAGGATGCTTGTAGAGAGCACAGGGTGGTAGGAGGATGCTTGTAGGGTGTATAGGGGCCTGGAGGATGCTTGTAGAGAGCACAGGGGCTGGAGGATGCTTGTAGGGTGTATAGTGGCCTGGCGGTTGCTTGTAGAGAGCACAGGGTTCTGGGGGAAGCTTGTAGGGTGTATAGGGGGCCAGGAGGATGCTTGTAGAAAGCACAGGGTTCTGGGTGATGCTTGTAGGGTGTATATGGGCCTGGAGGATGCTTCTAGAGAGCACAGGGTTCTGGAGGATGCTTTTAGGGTGTATAGGGGCCTGAAGGATGGTTGTAGAGCGCACAGGCTACTGGGGGATGTTTGTAGGGTGTATAAGGGCCTGAAGGATGGTTGTAGAGAGCACAAGTGGGCTGGAGGATTCTTGTCGGGTGTTTAGGGGCTTGGGGATGCTTGAAAACAGCACAGAAGGGCTGGATGATGCTTGTAGAGAGCAAAAGGGGGACTGGAGGATGCTTGTGGAGAGCACAGGGGCTGGAGGATGCTTGTAGGGTGTATAGGGGCCTGGAGGATGCTTGTAGAGAGCACAGGGGTCTGGAGGATGCTTGTAGGGTGTATAGGCTCCTGGAGGATGGTTGTGGAGAGCACAGGAGGGCTGGAAGATGCCTGTAGAGAGTATGAGGAGGGGGGGGCTGGAGGATGCTTGTAGAGAGTACAGGGGGGATGGAGGATGCTTGTAGAGAGCACAGGGTGGTAGGAGGATGCTTGTAGAGAGCACAGGGGGGTTGGAGGATGCTTGTAAAGAGCAGAGGGTTCTGGAGGATGCTTGTAGGGTGTATAGGGGCCTACAGGATGCTTGTAGAGAGCACAGGGGCTGGAGGATGCTTGTAGGGTGTATAGCGGCCAGGAGGATGCATGTAGAGAGCACAGGGTTCTGGGGGATGCTTGTAGGGTGTATAGGGGCCAGGAGGATGCTTTTAGAGAGCACAGGGTTCTGGGGGATGCTTGTAGGGTGTATAGGGGGCTGGAGTACGGTTGTGGAGAGCACAGGAGGGCTGGAAGATGCCTGTAGAGAGCATGGGGATGGGGGGGGGGGGGCTGGAGGATGCTTGTAGAGAGCACAGGGTGGTAGGAGGATGCTTGTAGAGAGCACAGAGGGGTTGGAGGATGCTGGTAGGGTGTATAGGGGCCTGGAGGATGCTTGTAGAGAGCACAGGGTTCTGGAGGATGCTGCTAGGGTGTATAGGGGCCTGGAGGATGCTTGTAGAGAGCACAGGGGTCTGGAGGATGCTTGTAGGGTGTATAGGGGCCTGGAGGATGGTTGTGGAGACCACAGGACGGCTAAAGGATGCCTGTAGAGAGTACGGGGATAGGGGCGGCTAGAGGATGCTTGTAGAGAGCACAGGGGGGGCTGGAGGATGCTTGAAGAGAGCACAGGGGGGCTGAAGGATGCTTGTACAGAGCACAAGGGGGCTGGAGGATGTTTGAAGACTGCACAGCGGAGCTAGAGGGTGCTTGTAGAGAGCACGGGTGGGGCTGGAAAATGCTTGTGGGGTTTACAGAGGGCTGAAGGATTCTTTTAGAGAGCACAGAGGGGCTTGGGATGATTTTAGAGAGCACAGAGGGGCTTGTGGATGCTTGAAGACAGCACAGAAGGGCTGGATGATGCTTGTAGAGAGAAATAGGGGGTCTGGAGGATGCTTGTAGAGAGCAGAAGAGGGCTGGAGGATGCTTGTATGGTGTTTAGGGGCCTGGAGGATGCTTGCAGAGAGCACAGGGTTCTGGGAGATGCTTGTAGGGTGTATAGGGGCCTGGAGGATGTTGTGGAGACCACAGGACGGCTAAAGGATGCTTGTAGAGAGCACAGGGGGGGCTGGAGGATGCTTGAAGAGAGCACAGGGGGGCTGAAGGATGCTTGTACAGAGCACAAGGGGGCTGGAGGATGTTTGAAGACTGCACAGCGGAGCTAGAGGGTGCTTGTAGAGAGCACGGGTGGGGCTGGAAAATGCTTGTGGGGTGTATAGGGGCCTGGAGAATGCTTGTGGAGAGCACAGGGGCTGGAGGATGCTTGTAGGGTGTATAGGGACCTGGAGGATGCTTGTAGAGAGCACAGGGGTCTGGAGGATGCTTGTAGGGTGTATAGGGGCCTGGAGGATGCTTGTAGAGAGCACAGGGGGGCTGGATGATGCTTGTAGAGAGCACAGAGGGGCTGGAGGATGCTTATGGAGTTACAGGGGACTTGAGGATGGTTGTAGAGAGCTCAGGGGGGCTGGAAGATTCTTATAGGGTGTACTGGGGTGCTGGAGAATGCTTATAGAAAGCACAGGCGACGGAGAGAATGCTTGAAGAAAGCACAATGGGACTGAAAGGGATGCTTGTCGAGAGCACAGGGAGCTAGAGGATGCTTGTAGTGTATATAGGGGGACTGGAGAAGGCTTGTACAGAGCACAAGGGGGCTGGAGGATGTTTGAAGACTGCACAGCGGAGCTAGAGGATGCTTGTAGAGAGCACGGGTGGGGCTGGAAAATGCTTGTGGGATTTACAGGGGGCTGAAGGATGCTTTTAGAGAGCACAGAGGGGCTTGGGATGCTTTTAGAGAGCGCAGAGGGGCTTGGGGATGCTTGAAAACAGCACAGAAGGGCTGGATGATGCTTGTAGAGAGCAAAGGGGGACTGGAGGATGCTTGTAGAGAGCACAAGAGGGCTGGAGGATGCTTGTAGGGTGTTTAGGGGCTTGGGGATGCTTGAAAACAGCACAGAAGGGCTGGATGATGCTTGTAGAGAGCAAAAGGGGGACTGGAGGATGCTTCTGGAGAGCACAGGGGCTGGAGGAAGCTTGTAGGGTGTATAGGGGCCTGGAGGATGCTTGTAGAGAACACAGGGGTCTGGAGGATGCTTGTAGAGAGCACAGGGTGGTAGGAGGATGCTTGTAGAGAGCACAGGGTGGTAGGAGGATGCTTGTAGAGAGCACAGGGGGGTTGGAGGATGCTTGTAAAGAGCAGAGGGTTCTGGAGGATGCTTGTAGGGTGTATAGGGGCCTGGAGGATACTTGTAGAGAGCACAGGGGCTGGAAGATGCTTGTAGGGTGTATAGGGGCCTGGCGGTTGCTTGTAGAGAGCACAGGGTTCTGGGGGAAGCTTGTAGGGTGTATAGGGGCCTGGAGGATGCTTGTAGAAAGCACAGGGTTCTGGGTGATGCTTGTAGGGTGTATATGGGCCTGAAGGATGCTTGTAGAGAGAACAGGGTTCTGGAGGATGCTTGTATAGAGCACAGGGGGCTGGAGGATGCTTGTAGAGAGCACAGGGTGGTAGGAGGATGCTTGTAGAGAGCACAGGGGGGTTGGAGGATGCTTGTAAAGAGCAGAGGGTTCTGGAGGATGCTTGTAGGGTGTATAGGGGCCTGGAGGATGCTTGTAGAGAGCACAGGGGCTGGAGGATGCTTGTAGGGTGTATAGGGGCCTGGCGGTTGCTTGTAGAGAGCACAGGGTTCTGGGGGAAGCTTGTAGGGTGTATAGGGACCTGGAGGATGCTTGTAGAAAGCACAGGGTTCTGGGTGATGCTTGTAGGGTGTATATGGGCCTGGAGGATGCTTGTAGAGAGCACAGGGTTCTGGAGGATGCTTTTAGGGTGTATAGGGGCCTGAAGGATGCTTGTAGAGAGCACAGGCTTCTGGGGGATGCTTGTAGGGTGTATAAGGGCCTGAAGGATGGTTGTGGAGAGCATAGGAGGGCTGGAGGATGCCTGTAGAGAGCACGGGGGGTGGGGGGGCTAGAGGATGCTTGTAGAGAGCACAGGCGGGGCTGGAGGATGCTTGAAGAGAGCACAGGGGGGCTGAAGGATGCTTGTAGAGAGCACAGGGGGGCTGGAGGATGCTTGAAGAGAGCACAGGGGGGCTGGAGGATGCCTGTAGAGAGCATGGGGGGGGGGGGCTGGAGGATGCTTGTGGAGAGCACAGGGGCTGAAGGATGCTTGTAGGGTGTATAGGGGCCTGGAGGATGCTTGTAGAGAGCACAGGGTTCTGGGGGATGCTAATAGGGTGTATAGGGGCCTGGAGGATGTTTGTAGAGAGCACAGGGGTCTGGAGCATGCTTGTAGGGTGTATAGGGGCCTGAAGGATGCTTGAAAACAGCACAGAAGGGCTGGATGATGCTTATAGAGAGCAAAAGGGGGACTGGAGGATGCTTGTGGAGAGCACAGGGGCTGGAGGATGCTTGTAGGGTGTATAGGGGCCTGGATGATGCTTGTAGAGAGCACAGGGGCTGGAGGATACTTGTAGGGTGTATAGGGGCCTGGAGAATGGTTGTGGAGAGCACAGGAGGGCTGGAAGATGCCTGTAGAGAACATGGGGAGGGGGGGGCTGGAGGATGCTTGTAGAGAGCACAGGGTGGTAGGAGGATGCTTGTAGAGAGCACAGGGGGGTTGGAGGATGCTTGTAGAGAGCAGAGGGTTCTGGAGGATGCTTGTAGGGTGTATAGGGGCCTGGAAGATGCTTGTAGAAAGCACAGGGTTCTGGTTGATGCTTGTAGGGTGTATATTGGCCTGGAGGATGCTTGTAGAGAGCACAGAGTTGTGGAGGATGCTTGTAGGGTGTATAGGGGCCTGGAGGATGCTTGTAGAGTGCAAAACGGGGACAGGAGCATGCTTGTGGAGAGCACAGGGGCTGGAGGATGCTTGTAGGGTGTATAGGGGTTTGGAGGATGCTTGTAGAGAGCACAGGGGTCTGGAGGATGCTTGTAGGGTATATAGGCTCCTGAAGGATGCTTGAAGAGAGCACAGGGGGGCTGGAGGATGCCTGTAGAGAGCATGGGGGGGGGGCTGGAGGATGCTTGTGGAGAGCACAGGGGCTGGAGGATGCTTGTAGGGTGTATAGGGGCCTAGAGGATGCTTGTAGAGAGCACAGGGTTCTGGGGGATGCTAATAGGGTGTATAGGGGCCTGGAGGATGTTTGTAGAGAGCACAGGGGTCTGGAGCATGCTTGTAGGGTGTATAGGGGCCTGAAGGATGCTTGAAAACAGCACAGAAGGGCAGGATGATGCTTATAGAGAGCAAAAGGGGGACTGGAGGATGCTTGTGGAGAGCACAGGGGCTGGAGGATGCTTGTAGGGTGTATAGGGGCCTGGAGGATGCTTGTAGAGAGCACAGGGTTCTGGGGGATGCTAATAGGGTGTATAGGGGCCTGGAGGATGTTTGTAGAGAGCACAGGGGTCTGGAGCATGCTTGTAGGGTGTATAGGGGCCTGAAGGATGCTTGAAAACAGCACAGAAGGGCTGGATGATGCTTATAGAGAGCAAAAGGGGGACTGGAGGATGCTTGTGGAGAGCACAGGGGCTGGAGGATGCTTGTAGGGTGTATAGGGGCCTGGATGATGCTTGTAGAGAGCACAGGGGCTGGAGGATACTTGTAGGGTGTATAGGGGCCTGGAGAATGGTTGTGGAGAGCACAGGAGGGCTGGAAGATGCCTGTAGAGAACATGGGGAGGGGGGGGCTGGAGGATGCTTGTAGAGAGCACAGGGTGGTAGGAGGATGCTTGTAGAGAGCACAGGGGGGTTGGAGGATGCTTGTAGAGAGCAGAGGGTTCTGGAGGATGCTTGTAGGGTGTATAGGGGCCTGGAAGATGCTTGTAGAAAGCACAGGGTTCTGGTTGATGCTTGTAGGGTGTATATTGGCCTGGAGGATGCTTGTAGAGAGCACAGAGTTGTGGAGGATGCTTGTAGGGTGTATAGGGGCCTGGAGGATGCTTGTAGAGAGCAAAACGGGGACAGGAGCATGCTTGTGGAGAGCACAGGGGCTGGAGGATGCTTGTAGGGTGTATAGGGGTTTGGAGGATGCTTGTAGAGAGCACAGGGGTCTGGAGGATGCTTGTAGGGTATATAGGCTCCTGAAGGATGCTTGAAGAGAGCACAGGGGGGCTGGAGGATGCCTGTAGAGAGCATGGGGGGGGGGGGGCTGGAGGATGCTTGTGGAGAGCACAGGGGCTGGAGGATGCTTGTAGGGTGTATAGGGGCCTAGAGGATGCTTGTAGAGAGCACAGGGTTCTGGGGGATGCTAATAGGGTGTATAGGGGCCTGGAGGATGCTTGTGGAGAGCACAGGGGCTGGAGGATGCTTGTAGGGTGTATAGGGGCCTGGAGGATGCTTGTAGAGAGCACAGGCGTCTGGAGGATACTTGTAGGGTGTATAGGGGCCTGGAGAATGGTTGTGGAGAGCACAGGAGGGCTGGAAGATGCCTGTAGAGAACATGGGGAGGGGGGGCTGGAGGATGCTTGTAGAGAGCACAGGGTGGTAGGAGGATGCTTGTAGAGAGCACAGGGGGGTTGGAGGATGCTTGTAGAGAGCAGAGGGTTCTGGAGTATGCTTGTAGGGTGTATAGGGGCCTGGAAGATGCTTGTAGAAAGCACAGGGTTCTGGGTGATGCTTGTAGGGTGTATATTGGCCTGAAGGATGCTTGTAGAGAGCACAGAGTTCTGGAGGATGCTTGTAGGGTGTATAGGGGCCTGGAGGATGCTTGTAGAGAGCAAAAGGGGGACTGGAGGATGCTTGTGGAGAGCACAGGGGCTGGAGGATGCTTGTAGGGTGTATAGCGGTTTGGAGGATGCTTGTAGAGAGCACAGGGGTCTGAAGGATGCTTGTAGGGTATATAGGCTCCTGAAGGATGGTTGTGGAGAGCACAGGAGGGCTGGAAGATGCCTGTAGAGAGTATGGGGAGGGGGGGGGGGCTGGAGGATGCTTGTAGAGAGCACAGGGGGGCTGGAGGATGCTTGTAGAGAGCACAGGGTGGTAGGAGGATGCTTGTAGGGTGTATAGGGGCCTGGAGGATGCTTGTAGAGAGCACAGGGGCTGGAGGATGCTTGTAGGGTGTATAGTGGCCTGGCGGTTGCTTGTAGAGAGCACAGGGTTCTGGGGGAAGCTTGTAGGGTGTATAGGGGGCCAGGAGGATGCTTGTAGAAAGCACAGGGTTCTGGGTGATGCTTGTAGGGTGTATATAGGCCTGGAGGATGCTTCTAGAGAGCACAGGGTTCTGGAGGATGCTTTTAGGGTGTATAGGGGCCTGAAGGATGGTTGTAGAGCGCACAGGCTACTGGGGGATGTTTGTAGGGTGTATAAGGGCCTGAAGGATGGTTGTAGAGAGCACAAGTGGGCTGGAGGATTCTTGTCGGGTGTTTAGGGGCTTGGGGATGCTTGAAAACAGCACAGAAGGGCTGGATGATGCTTGTAGAGAGCAAAAGGGGGACTGGAGGATGCTTGTGGAGAGCACAGGGGCTGGAGGATGCTTGTAGGGTGTATAGGGGCCTGGAGGATGCTTGTAGAGAGCACAGGGGTCTGGAGGATGCTTGTAGGGTGTATAGGCTCCTGGAGGATGGTTGTGGAGAGCACAGGAGGGCTGGAAGATGCCTGTAGAGAGTATAAGGAGGGGGGGGGCTGGAGGATGCTTGTAGAGAGTACAGGGGGGATGGAGGATGCTTGTAGAGAGCACAGGGTGGTAGGAGGATGCTTGTAGAGAGCACAGGGGGGTTTGAGGATGCTTGTAAAGAGCAGAGGGTTCTGGAGGATGCTTGTAGGGTGTATAGGGGCCTGCAGGATGCTTGTAGAGAGCACAGGGGCTGGAGGATGCTTGTAGGGTGTATAGCGGCCAGGAGGATGCATGTAGAGAGCACAGGGTTCTGGGGGATGCTTGTAGGGTGTATAGGGGCCAGGAGGATGCTTTTAGAGAGCACAGGGTTCTGGGGGATGCTTGTAGGGTGTATAGGGGGCTGGAGGACGGTTGTGGAGAGCACAGGAGGGCTGGAAGATGCCTGTAGAGAGCATGGGGATGGGGGGGGGGGCTGGAGGATGCTTGTAGAGAGCACAGGGTGGTAGGAGGATGCTTCTAGAGAGCACAGAGGGGTTGGAGGATGCTGGTAGGGTGTATAGGGGCCTGGAGGATGCTTGTAGAGAGCACGGGGTTCTGGAGGATGCTGCTAGGGTGTATAGGGGCCTGGAGGATGCTTGTAGAGAGCACAGGGGTCTGGAGGATGCTTGTAGGGTGTATAGGGGCCTGGAGGATGGTTGTGGAGACCACAGGACGGCTAAAGGATGCCTGTAGAGAGTACGGGGATAGGGGCGGCTAGAGGATGCTTGTAGAGAGCACAGGGGGGGCTGGAGGATGCTTGAAGAGAGCACAGGGGGGCTGAAGGATGCTTGTACAGAGCACAAGGGGGCTGGAGGATGTTTGAAGACTGCACAGCGGAGCTAGAGGGTGCTTGTAGAGAGCACGGGTGGGGCTGGAAAATGCTTGTGGGGTTTACAGAGGGCTGAAGGATTCTTTTAGAGAGCACAGAGGGGCTTGGGATGATTTTAGAGAGCACAGAGGGGCTTGTGGATGCTTGAAGACAGCACAGAAGGGCTGGATGATGCTTGTAGAGAGAAAAAGGGGGTCTGGAGGATGCTTGTAGAGAGCAGAAGAGGGCTGGAGGATGCTTGTATGGTGTTTAGGGGCCTGGAGGATGCTTGCAGAGAGCACAGGGTTCTGGGAGATGCTTGTAGGGTGTATAGGGGCCTGGAGAATGCTTGTGGAGAGCACCGGGGCTGGAGGATGCTTGTAGGGTGTATAGGGGCCTGGAGGATGCTTGTAGAGAGCACAGGGGTCTGGAGGATGCTTGTAGGGTGTATAGGGGCCTGGAGGATGCTTGTAGAGAGCACAGGGGGGCTGGATGATGCTTGTAGAGAGCACAGGGGGGCTGGAGGATGCTTATGGAGTTACAGGGGACTTGATGCTTGTAGAGAGCTCAGGGGGGCTGGAAGATTCTTATAGGGTGTACTGGGGTGCTGGAGAATGCTTATAGAAAGCACAGGCGACGGAGAGAATGCTTGAAGAAAGCACAATGGGACTGAAAGGGATGCTTGTCGAGTTCACAGGGAGCTAGAGGATGCTTGTAGTGTATATAGGGGGACTGGAGAAGGCTTGTACAGAGCACAAGGGGGCTGGAGGATGTTTGAAGACTGCACAGCGGAGCTAGAGGATGCTTGTAGAGAGCACGGGTGAGGCTGGAAAATGCTTGTGGGATTTACAGGGGGCTGAAGGATGCTTTTAGAGAGCACAGAGGGGCTTGGGATGCTTTTAGAGAGCGCAGAGGGGCTTGGGGATGCTTGAAAACATCACAGAAGGGCTGGATGATGCTTGTAGAGAGCAAAAGGGGGACTGGAGGATGCTTGTAGAGAGCACAAGAGGGCTGGAGGATGCTTGTAGGGTGTTTAGGGGCTTGGGGATGCTTGAAAACAGCACAGAAGGGCTGGATGATGCTTGTAGAGAGCAAAAGGGGGACTGGAGGATGCTTCTGGAGAGCACAGGGGCTGGAGGAAGCTTGTAGGGTGTATAGGGGCCTGAAGGATGCTTGTAGAGAACACAGGGGTCTGGAGGATGCTTGTAGAGAGCACAGGGTGGTAGGAGGATGCTTGTAGAGAGCACAGGGTGGTAGGAGGATGCTTGTAGAGAGCACAGGGTGGTAGGAGGATGCTTGTAGAGAGCACAGGGGGGTTGGAGGATGCTTGTAAAGAGCAGAGGGTTCTGGAGGATGCTTGTAGGGTGTATAGGGGCCTGGAGGATGCTTGTAGAGAGCACAGGGGCTGGAGGATGCTTGTGGGGTGTATAGGGGCCTGGCGGTTGCTTGTAGAGAGCACAGGGTTCTGGGGGAAGCTTGTAGGGTGTATAGGGGCCTGGAGGATGCTTGTAGAAAGCACAGGGTTCTGGGTGATGCTTGTAGGGTGTATATGGGCCTGAAGGATGCTTGTAGAGAGAACAGGGTTCTGGAGGATGCTTGTATAGAGCACAGGGGGGCTGGAGGATGCTTGTAGAGAGCACAGGGTGGTAGGAGGATGCTTGTAGAGAGCACAGGGGGGTTGGAGGATGCTTGTAAAGAGCAGAGGGTTCTGGAGGATGCTTGTAGGGTGTATAGGGGCCTGGAGGATGCTTGTAGAGAGCACAGCGGCTGGAGGATGCTTGTAGGGTGTATAGCGGCCAGGAGGATGCATGTAGAGAGCACAGGGTTCTGGGGGATGCTTGTAGGGTGTATAGGGGCCAGGAGGATGCTTTTAGAGAGCACAGGGTTCTGGGGGATGCTTGTAGGGTGTATAGGGGGCTGGAGGACGGTTGTGGAGAGCACAGGATGGCTGGAAGATGCCTGTAGAGAGCATGGGGATGGGGGGGGGGCTGGAGGATGCTTGTAGAGAGCACAGGGTGGTAGGAGGATGCTTGTAGAGAGCACAGAGGGGTTGGAGGATGCTGGTAGGGTGTATAGGGGCCTGGAGGATGCTTGTAGAGAGCACAGGGTTCTGGAGGATGCTGCTAGGGTGTATAGGGGCCTGGAGGATGCTTGTAGAGAGCACAGGGGTCTGGAGGATGCTTGTAGGGTGTATAGGGGCCTGGAGGATGGTTGTGGAGACCACAGGACGGCTAAAGGATGCTTGTAGAGAGCACAGGGGGGGCTGGAGGATGCTTGAAGAGAGCACAGGGGGGCTGAAGGATGCTTGTACAGAGCACAAGGGGGCTGGAGGATGTTTGAAGACTGCACAGCGGAGCTAGAGGGTGCTTGTAGAGAGCACGGGTGGGGCTGGAAAATGCTTGTGGGGTGTATAGGGGCCTGGAGGATGCTTGTAGGGTGTATAGGGGCCTGGAGGATGCTTGTAGAGAGCACAGGGGTCTGGAGGATGCTTGTAGGGTGTATAGGGGCCTGGAGGATGCTTGTAGAGAGCACAGGGGGGCTGGATGATGCTTGTAGAGAGCACAGGGGGGCTGGAGGATGCTTATGGAGTTACAGGGGACTTGAGGATGCTTGTAGAGAGCTCAGGGGGGCTGGAAGATTCTTATAGGGTGTACTGGGGTGCTGGAGAATGCTTATAGAAAGCACAGGCGACGGAGAGAATGCTTGAAGAAAGCACAATGGGACTGAAAGGGATGCTTGTCGAGAGCACAGGGAGCTAGAGGATGCTTGTAGTGTATATAGGGGGACTGGAGAAGGCTTGTACAGAGCACAAGGGGGCTGGAGGATGTTTGAAGACTGCACAGCGGAGCTAGAGGATGCTTGTAGAGAGCACGGGTGGGGCTGGAAAATGCTTGTGGGATTTACAGGGGGCTGAAGGATGCTTTTAGAGAGCACAGAGGGGCTTGGGATGCTTTTAGAGAGTGCAGAGGGGCTTGGGGATGCTTGAAAACAGCACAGAAGGGCTGGATGATGCTTGTAGAGAGCAAAGGGGGACTGGAGGATGCTTGTAGAGAGCACAAGAGGGCTGGAGGATGCTTGTAGGGTGTTTAGGGGCTTGGGAATGCTTGAAAACAGCACAGAAGGGCTGGATGATGCTTGTAGAGAGCAAAAGGGGGACTGGAGGATGCTTCTGGAGAGTACAGGGGCTGGAGGAAGCTTGTAGGGTGTATAGGGGCCTGGAGGATGCTTGTAGAGAACACAGGGGTCTGGAGGATGCTTGTAGAGAGCACAGGGTGGTAGGAGGATGCTTGTAGAGAGCACAGGGTGGTAGGAGGATGCTTGTAGAGAGCACAGGGGGGTTGGAGGATGCTTGTAAAGAGCAGAGGGTTCTGGAGGATGCTTGTAGGGTGTATAGGGGCCTGGAGGATGCTTGTAGAGAGCACAGGGGCTGGAGGATGCTTGTAGGGTGTATAGGGGCCTGGCGGTTGCTTGTAGAGAGCACAGGGTTCTGGGGGAAGCTTGTAGGGTGTATAGGGGCCTGGAGGATGCTTGTAGAAAGCACAGGGTTCTGGGTGATGCTTGTAGGGTGTATATGGGCCTGAAGGATGCTTGTAGAGAGAACAGGGTTCTGGAGGATGCTTGTATAGAGCACAGGGGGGCTGGAGGATGCTTGTAGAGAGCACAGGGTGGTAGGAGGATGCTTGTAGAGAGCACAGGGGGGTTGGAGGACGCTTGTAAAGAGCAGAGGGTTCTGGAGGATGCTTGTAGGGTGTATAGGGGCCTGGAGGATGCTTGTAGAGAGCACAGGGGCTGGAGGATGCTTGTAGGGTGTATAGGGGCCTGGCGGTTGCTTGTAGAGAGCACAGGGTTCTGGGGGAAGCTTGTAGGGTGTATAGGGACCTGGAGGATGCTTGTAGAAAGCACAGGGTTCTGGGTGATGCTTGTAGGGTGTATATGGGCCTGGAGGATGCTTGTAGAGAGCACAGGGTTCTGGAGTATGCTTTTAGGGTGTATAGGGGCCTGAAGGATGCTTGTAGAGAGCACAGGCTTCTGGGGGATGCTTGTAGGGTGTATAAGGGCCTGAAGGATGGTTGTGGAGAGCATAGGAGGGCTGGAGGATGCCTGTAGAGAGCACGGGGGGTGGGGGGGCTAGAGGATGCTTGTAGAGAGCACAGGCGGGGCTGGAGGATGCTTAAAGAGAGCACAGGGGGGCTGGAGGATGCTTGAAGAGAGCACAGGGGGGCTGGAGGATGCTTGTGGAGAGCACAGGGGCTGGAGGATGCTTGTAGGGTGTATAGGGGCCTGGAGGATGCTTGTAGAGAGCACAGGGTTCTGGGGGATGCTTGTAGGGTGTATAGGGGCCTGGAGGATGGTTGTGGAGAGCATAGGAGGGCTGGAGGATGCCTGTAGAGAGCACGGGGGGTGGGGGGGCTAGAGGATGCTTGTAGAGAGCACAGGCGGGGCTGGAGGATGCTTGTAGAGAGCACAGGGTGGTAGGAGGATGCTTGTAGAGAGCACAGGGGGGTTGGAGGATGCTTGTAAAGAGCAGAGGGTTCTGGAGGATGCTTGTAGGGTGTATAGGGGCCTACAGGATGCTTGTAGAGAGCACAGGGGCTGGAGGATGCTTGTAGGGTGTATAGCGGCCAGGAGGATGCATGTAGAGAGCACAGGGTTCTGGGGGATGCTTGTAGGGTGTATAGGGGCCAGGAGGATGCTTTTAGAGAGCACAGGGTTCTGGGGGATGCTTGTAGGGTGTATAGGGGGCTGGAGGACGGTTGTGGAGAGCACAGGAGGGCTGGAAGATGCCTGTAGAGAGCATGGGGATGGGGGGGGGGGGGCTGGAGGATGCTTGTAGAGAGCACAGGGTGGTAGGAGGATGCTTGTAGAGAGCACAGAGGGGTTGGAGGATGCTGGTAGGGTGTATAGGGGCCTGGAGGATGCTTGTAGAGAGCACAGGGTTCTGGAGGATGCTGCTAGGGTGTATAGGGGCCTGGAGGATGCTTGTAGAGAGCACAGGGGTCTGGAGGATGCTTGTAGGGTGTATAGGGGCCTGGAGGATGGTTGTGGAGACCACAGGACGGCTAAAGGATGCCTGTAGAGAGTACGGGGATAGGGGCGGCTAGAGGATGCTTGTAGAGAGCACAGGGGGGGCTGGAGGATGCTTGAAGAGAGCACAGGGGGGCTGAAGGATGCTTGTACAGAGCACAAGGGGGCTGGAGGATGTTTGAAGACTGCACAGCGGAGCTAGAGGGTGCTTGTAGAGAGCACGGGTGGGGCTGGAAAATGCTTGTGGGGTTTACAGAGGGCTGAAGGATTCTTTTAGAGAGCACAGAGGGGCTTGGGATGATTTTAGAGAGCACAGAGGGGCTTGTGGATGCTTGAAGACAGCACAGAAGGGCTGGATGATGCTTGTAGAGAGAAATAGGGGGTCTGGAGGATGCTTGTAGAGAGCAGAAGAGGGCTGGAGGATGCTTGTATGGTGTTTAGGGGCCTGGAGGATGCTTGCAGAGAGCACAGGGTTCTGGGAGATGCTTGTAGGGTGTATAGGGGCCTGGAGGATGGTTGTGGAGACCACAGGACGGCTAAAGGATGCTTGTAGAGAGCACAGGGGGGGCTGGAGGATGCTTGAAGAGAGCACAGGGGGGCTGAAGGATGCTTGTACAGAGCACAAGGGGGCTGGAGGATGTTTGAAGACTGCACAGCGGAGCTAGAGGGTGCTTGTAGAGAGCACGGGTGGGGCTGGAAAATGCTTGTGGGGTGTATAGGGGCCTGGAGAATGCTTGTGGAGAGCACAGGGGCTGGAGGATGCTTGTAGGGTGTATAGGGGCCTGGAGGATGCTTGTAGAGAGCACAGGGGTCTGGAGGATGCTTGTAGGGTGTATAGGGGCCTGGAGGATGCTTGTAGAGAGCACAGGGGGGTGGATGATGCTTGTAGAGAGCACAGAGGGGCTGGAGGATGCTTATGGAGTTACAGGGGACTTGAGGATGGTTGTAGAGAGCTCAGGGGGGCTGGAAGATTCTTATAGGGTGTACTGGGGTGCTGGAGAATGCTTATAGAAAGCACAGGCGACGGAGAGAATGCTTGAAGAAAGCACAATGGGACTGAAAGGGATGCTTGTCGAGAGCACAGGGAGCTAGAGGATGCTTGTAGTGTATATAGGGGGACTGGAGAAGGCTTGTACAGAGCACAAGGGGGCTGGAGGATGTTTGAAGACTGCACAGCGGAGCTAGAGGATGCTTGTAGAGAGCACGGGTGGGGCTGGAAAATGCTTGTGGGATTTACAGGGGGCTGAAGGATGCTTTTAGAGAGCACAGAGGGGCTTGGGATGCTTTTAGAGAGCGCAGAGGGGCTTGGGGATGCTTGAAAACAGCACAGAAGGGCTGGATGATGCTTGTAGAGAGCAAAGGGGGACTGGAGGATGCTTGTAGAGAGCACAAGAGGGCTGGAGGATGCTTGTAGGGTGTTTAGGGGCTTGGGGATGCTTGAAAACAGCACAGAAGGGCTGGATGATGCTTGTAGAGAGCAAAAGGGGGACTGGAGGATGCTTCTGGAGAGCACAGGGGCTGGAGGAAGCTTGTAGGGTGTATAGGGGCCTGGAGGATGCTTGTAGAGAACACAGGGGTCTGGAGGATGCTTGTAGAGAGCACAGGGTGGTAGGAGGATGCTTGTAGAGAGCACAGGGTGGTAGGAGGATGCTTGTAGAGAGCACAGGGGGGTTGGAGGATGCTTGTAAAGAGCAGAGGGTTCTGGAGGATGCTTGTAGGGTGTATAGGGGCCTGGAGGATACTTGTAGAGAGCACAGGGGCTGGAAGATGCTTGTAGGGTGTATAGGGGCCTGGCGGTTGCTTGTAGAGAGCACAGGGTTCTGGGGGAAGCTTGTAGGGTGTATAGGGGCCTGGAGGATGCTTGTAGAAAGCACAGGGTTCTGGGTGATGCTTGTAGGGTGTATATGGGCCTGAAGGATGCTTGTAGAGAGAACAGGGTTCTGGAGGATGCTTGTATAGAGCACAGGGGGCTGGAGGATGCTTGTAGAGAGCACAGGGTGGTAGGAGGATGCTTGTAGAGAGCACAGGGGGGTTGGAGGATGCTTGTAAAGAGCAGAGGGTTCTGGAGGATGCTTGTAGGGTGTATAGGGGCCTGGAGGATGCTTGTAGAGAGCACAGGGGCTGGAGGATGCTTGTAGGGTGTATAGGGGCCTGGCGGTTGCTTGTAGAGAGCACAGGGTTCTGGGGGAAGCTTGTAGGGTGTATAGGGACCTGGAGGATGCTTGTAGAAAGCACAGGGTTCTGGGTGATGCTTGTAGGGTGTATATGGGCCTGGAGGATGCTTGTAGAGAGCACAGGGTTCTGGAGGATGCTTTTAGGGTGTATAGGGGCCTGAAGGATGCTTGTAGAGAGCACAGGCTTCTGGGGGATGCTTGTAGGGTGTATAAGGGCCTGAAGGATGGTTGTGGAGAGCATAGGAGGGCTGGAGGATGCCTGTAGAGAGCACGGGGGGTGGGGGGGGCTAGATGATGCTTGTAGAGAGCACAGGCGGGGCTGGAGGATGCTTGAAGAGAGCACAGGGGGGCTGAAGGATGCTTGTAGAGAGCACAGGGGGGCTGGAGGATGCTTGAAGAGAGCACAGGGGGGCTGGAGGATGCCTGTAGAGAGCATGGGGGGGGGGGCTGGAGGATGCTTGTGGAGAGCACAGGGGCTGGAGGATGCTTGTAGGGTGTATAGGGGCCTGGAGGATGCTTGTAGAGAGCACAGGGTTCTGGGGGATGCTAATAGGGTGTATAGGGGCCTGGAGGATGTTTGTAGAGAGCACAGGGGTCTGGAGCATGCTTGTAGGGTGTATAGGGGCCTGAAGGATGCTTGAAAACAGCACAGAAGGGCTGGATGATGCTTATAGAGAGCAAAAGGGGGACTGGAGGATGCTTGTGGAGAGCACAGGGGCTGGAGGATGCTTGTAGGGTGTATAGGGGCCTGGATGATGCTTGTAGAGAGCACAGGGGCTGGAGGATACTTGTAGGGTGTATAGGGGCCTGGAGAATGGTTGTGGAGAGCACAGGAGGGCTGGAAGATGCCTGTAGAGAACATGGGGAGGGGGGGGCTGGAGGATGCTTGTAGAGAGCACAGGGTGGTAGGAGGATGCTTGTAGAGAGCACAGGGGGGTTGGAGGATGCTTGTAGAGAGCAGAGGGTTCTGGAGGATGCTTGTAGGGTGTATAGGGGCCTGGAAGATGCTTGTAGAAAGCACAGGGTTCTGGTTGATGCTTGTAGGGTGTATATTGGCCTGGAGGATGCTTGTAGAGAGCACAGAGTTGTGGAGGATGCTTGTAGGGTGTATAGGGGCCTGGAGGATGCTTGTAGAGTGCAAAACGGGGACAGGAGCATGCTTGTGGAGAGCACAGGGGCTGGAGGATGCTTGTAGGGTGTATAGGGGTTTGGAGGATGCTTGTAGAGAGCACAGGGGTCTGGAGGATGCTTGTAGGGTATATAGGCTCCTGAAGGATGCTTGAAGAGAGCACAGGGGGGCTGGAGGATGCCTGTAGAGAGCATGGGGGGGGGGCTGGAGGATGCTTGTGGAGAGCACAGGGTTCTGGAGGATGCTGCTAGGGTGTATAGGGGCCTGGAGGATGCTTGTAGAGAGCACAGGGGTCTGGAGGATGCTTGTAGGGTGTATAGGGGCCTGGAGGATGGTTGTGGAGACCACAGGACGGCTAAAGGATGCTTGTAGAGAGCACAGGGGGGGCTGGAGGATGCTTGAAGAGAGCACAGGGGGGCTGAAGGATGCTTGTACAGAGCACAAGGGGGCTGGAGGATGTTTGAAGACTGCACAGCGGAGCTAGAGGGTGCTTGTAGAGAGCACGGGTGGGGCTGGAAAATGCTTGTGGGGTGTATAGGGGCCTGGAGAATGCTTGTGGAGAGCACAGGGGCTGGAGGATGCTTGTAGGGTGTATAGGGGCCTGGAGGATGCTTGTAGAGAGCACAGGGGTCTGGAGGATGCTTGTAGGGTGTATAGGGGCCTGGAGGATGCTTGTAGAGAGCACAGGGGGGCTGGATGATGCTTGTAGAGAGCACAGGGGGGCTGGAGGATGCTTATGGAGTTACAGGGGACTTGAGGATGCTTGTAGAGAGCTCAGGGGGGCTGGAAGATTCTTATAGGGTGTACTGGGGTGCTGGAGAATGCTTATAGAAAGCACAGGCGACGGAGAGAATGCTTGAAGAAAGCACAATGGGACTGAAAGGGATGCTTGTCGAGAGCACAGGGAGCTAGAGGATGCTTGTAGTGTATATAGGGGGACTGGAGAAGGCTTGTACAGAGCACAAGGGGGCTGGAGGATGTTTGAAGACTGCACAGCGGAGCTAGAGGATGCTTGTAGAGAGCACGGGTGGGGCTGGAAAATGCTTGTGGGATTTACAGGGGGCTGAAGGATGCTTTTAGAGAGCACAGAGGGGCTTGGGATGCTTTTAGAGAGCGCAGAGGGGCTTGGGGATGCTTGAAAACAGCACAGAAGGGCTGGATGATGCTTGTAGAGAGCAAAGGGGGACTGGAGGATGCTTGTAGAGAGCACAAGAGGGCTGGAGGATGCTTGTAGGGTGTTTAGGGGCTTGGGAATGCTTGAAAACAGCACAGAAGGGCTGGATGATGCTTGTAGAGAGCAAAAGGGGGACTGGAGGATGCTTCTGGAGAGTACAGGGGCTGGAGGAAGCTTGTAGGGTGTATAGGGGCCTGGAGGATGCTTGTAGAGAACACAGGGGTCTGGAGGATGCTTGTAGAGAGCACAGGGTGGTAGGAGGATGCTTGTAGAGAGCACAGGGTGGTAGGAGGATGCTTGTAGAGAGCACAGGGGGGTTGGAGGATGCTTGTAAAGAGCAGAGGGTTCTGGAGGATGCTTGTAGGGTGTATAGGGGCCTGGAGGATGCTTGTAGAGAGCACAGGGGCTGGAGGATGCTTGTAGGGTGTATAGGGGCCTGGCGGTTGCTTGTAGAGAGCACAGGGTTCTGGGGGAAGCTTGTAGGGTGTATAGGGGCCTGGAGGATGCTTGTAGAAAGCACAGGGTTCTGGGTGATGCTTGTAGGGTGTATATGGGCCTGAAGGATGCTTGTAGAGAGAACAGGGTTCTGGAGGATGCTTGTATAGAGCACAGGGGGGCTGGAGGATGCTTGTAGAGAGCACAGGGTGGTAGGAGGATGCTTGTAGAGAGCACAGGGGGGTTGGAGGACGCTTGTAAAGAGCAGAGGGTTCTGGAGGATGCTTGTAGGGTGTATAGGGGCCTGGAGGATGCTTGTAGAGAGCACAGGGGCTGGAGGATGCTTGTAGGGTGTATAGGGGCCTGGCGGTTGCTTGTAGAGAGCACAGGGTTCTGGGGGAAGCTTGTAGGGTGTATAGGGACCTGGAGGATGCTTGTAGAAAGCACAGGGTTCTGGGTGATGCTTGTAGGGTGTATATGGGCCTGGAGGATGCTTGTAGAGAGCACAGGGTTCTGGAGTATGCTTTTAGGGTGTATAGGGGCCTGAAGGATGCTTGTAGAGAGCACAGGCTTCTGGGGGATGCTTGTAGGGTGTATAAGGGCCTGAAGGATGGTTGTGGAGAGCATAGGAGGGCTGGAGGATGCCTGTAGAGAGCACGGGGGGTGGGGGGGCTAGAGGATGCTTGTAGAGAGCACAGGCGGGGCTGGAGGATGCTTAAAGAGAGCACAGGTGGGCTGGAGGATGCTTGAAGAGAGCACAGGGGGGGCTGGAGGATGCTTGTGGAGAGCACAGGGGCTGGAGGATGCTTGTAGGGTGTATAGGGGCCTGGAGGATGCTTGTAGAGAGCACAGGGTTCTGGGGGATGCTTGTAGGGTGTATAGGGGCCTGGAGGATGGTTGTGGAGAGCATAGGAGGGCTGGAGGATGCCTGTAGAGAGCACGGGGGGTGGGGGGGCTAGAGGATGCTTGTAGAGAGCACAGGCGGGGCTGGAGGATGCTTGTAGAGAGCACAGGGTGGTAGGAGGATGCTTGTAGAGAGCACAGGGGGGTTGGAGGATGCTTGTAAAGAGCAGAGGGTTCTGGAGGATGCTTGTAGGGTGTATAGGGGCCTACAGGATGCTTGTAGAGAGCACAGGGGCTGGAGGATGCTTGTAGGGTGTATAGCGGCCAGGAGGATGCATGTAGAGAGCACAGGGTTCTGGGGGATGCTTGTAGGGTGTATAGGGGCCAGGAGGATGCTTTTAGAGAGCACAGGGTTCTGGGGGATGCTTGTAGGGTGTATAGGGGGCTGGAGGACGGTTGTGGAGAGCACAGGAGGGCTGGAAGATGCCTGTAGAGAGCATGGGGATGGGGGGGGGGGGGGCTGGAGGATGCTTGTAGAGAGCACAGGGTGGTAGGAGGATGCTTGTAGAGAGCACAGAGGGGTTGGAGGATGCTGGTAGGGTGTATAGGGGCCTGGAGGATGCTTGTAGAGAGCACAGGGTTCTGGAGGATGCTGCTAGGGTGTATAGGGGCCTGGAGGATGCTTGTAGAGAGCACAGGGGTCTGGAGGATGCTTGTAGGGTGTATAGGGGCCTGGAGGATGGTTGTGGAGACCACAGGACGGCTAAAGGATGCCTGTAGAGAGTACGGGGATAGGGGCGGCTAGAGGATGCTTGTAGAGAGCACAGGGGGGGCTGGAGGATGCTTGAAGAGAGCACAGGGGGGCTGAAGGATGCTTGTACAGAGCACAAGGGGGCTGGAGGATGTTTGAAGACTGCACAGCGGAGCTAGAGGGTGCTTGTAGAGAGCACGGGTGGGGCTGGAAAATGCTTGTGGGGTTTACAGAGGGCTGAAGGATTCTTTTAGAGAGCACAGAGGGGCTTGGGATGATTTTAGAGAGCACAGAGGGGCTTGTGGATGCTTGAAGACAGCACAGAAGGGCTGGATGATGCTTGTAGAGAGAAATAGGGGGTCTGGAGGATGCTTGTAGAGAGCAGAAGAGGGCTGGAGGATGCTTGTATGGTGTTTAGGGGCCTGGAGGATGCTTGCAGAGAGCACAGGGTTCTGGGAGATGCTTGTAGGGTGTATAGGGGCCTGGAGGATGGTTGTGGAGACCACAGGACGGCTAAAGGATGCTTGTAGAGAGCACAGGGGGGGCTGGAGGATGCTTGAAGAGAGCACAGGGGGGCTGAAGGATGCTTGTACAGAGCACAAGGGGGCTGGAGGATGTTTGAAGACTGCACAGCGGAGCTAGAGGGTGCTTGTAGAGAGCACGGGTGGGGCTGGAAAATGCTTGTGGGGTGTATAGGGGCCTGGAGAATGCTTGTGGAGAGCACAGGGGCTGGAGGATGCTTGTAGGGTGTATAGGGGCCTGGAGGATGCTTGTAGAGAGCACAGGGGTCTGGAGGATGCTTGTAGGGTGTATAGGGGCCTGGAGGATGCTTGTAGAGAGCACAGGGGGGCTGGATGATGCTTGTAGAGAGCACAGAGGGGCTGGAGGATGCTTATGGAGTTACAGGGGACTTGAGGATGGTTGTAGAGAGCTCAGGGGGGCTGGAAGATTCTTATAGGGTGTACTGGGGTGCTGGAGAATGCTTATAGAAAGCACAGGCGACGGAGAGAATGCTTGAAGAAAGCACAATGGGACTGAAAGGGATGCTTGTCGAGAGCACAGGGAGCTAGAGGATGCTTGTAGTGTATATAGGGGGACTGGAGAAGGCTTGTACAGAGCACAAGGGGGCTGGAGGATGTTTGAAGACTGCACAGCGGAGCTAGAGGATGCTTGTAGAGAGCACGGGTGGGGCTGGAAAATGCTTGTGGGATTTACAGGGGGCTGAAGGATGCTTTTAGAGAGCACAGAGGGGCTTGGGATGCTTTTAGAGAGCGCAGAGGGGCTTGGGGATGCTTGAAAACAGCACAGAAGGGCTGGATGATGCTTGTAGAGAGCAAAGGGGGACTGGAGGATGCTTGTAGAGAGCACAAGAGGGCTGGAGGATGCTTGTAGGGTGTTTAGGGGCTTGGGGATGCTTGAAAACAGCACAGAAGGGCTGGATGATGCTTGTAGAGAGCAAAAGGGGGACTGGAGGATGCTTCTGGAGAGCACAGGGGCTGGAGGAAGCTTGTAGGGTGTATAGGGGCCTGGAGGATGCTTGTAGAGAACACAGGGGTCTGGAGGATGCTTGTAGAGAGCACAGGGTGGTAGGAGGATGCTTGTAGAGAGCACAGGGTGGTAGGAGGATGCTTGTAGAGAGCACAGGGGGGTTGGAGGATGCTTGTAAAGAGCAGAGGGTTCTGGAGGATGCTTGTAGGGTGTATAGGGGCCTGGAGGATACTTGTAGAGAGCACAGGGGCTGGAAGATGCTTGTAGGGTGTATAGGGGCCTGGCGGTTGCTTGTAGAGAGCACAGGGTTCTGGGGGAAGCTTGTAGGGTGTATAGGGGCCTGGAGGATGCTTGTAGAAAGCACAGGGTTCTGGGTGATGCTTGTAGGGTGTGTATGGGCCTGAAGGATGCTTGTAGAGAGAACAGGGTTCTGGAGGATGCTTGTATAGAGCACAGGGGGCTGGAGGATGCTTGTAGAGAGCACAGGGTGGTAGGAGGATGCTTGTAGAGAGCACAGGGGGGTTGGAGGATGCTTGTAAAGAGCAGAGGGTTCTGGAGGATGCTTGTAGGGTGTATAGGGGCCTGGAGGATGCTTGTAGAGAGCACAGGGGCTGGAGGATGCTTGTAGGGTGTATAGGGGCCTGGCGGTTGCTTGTAGAGAGCACAGGGTTCTGGGGGAAGCTTGTAGGGTGTATAGGGACCTGGAGGATGCTTGTAGAAAGCACAGGGTTCTGGGTGATGCTTGTAGGGTGTATATGGGCCTGGAGGATGCTTGTAGAGAGCACAGGGTTCTGGAGGATGCTTTTAGGGTGTATAGGGGCCTGAAGGATGCTTGTAGAGAGCACAGGCTTCTGGGGGATGCTTGTAGGGTGTATAAGGGCCTGAAGGATGGTTGTGGAGAGCATAGGAGGGCTGGAGGATGCCTGTAGAGAGCACGGGGGGTGGGGGGGCTAGAGGATGCTTGTAGAGAGCACAGGCGGGGCTGGAGGATGCTTGAAGAGAGCACAGGGGGGCTGAAGGATGCTTGTAGAGAGCACAGGGGGGCTGGAGGATGCTTGAAGAGAGCACAGGGGGGCTGGAGGATGCCTGTAGAGAGCATGGGGGGGGGGCTGGAGGATGCTTGTGGAGAGCACAGGGGCTGGAGGATGCTTGTAGGGTGTATAGGGGCCTGGAGGATGCTTGTAGAGAGCACAGGGTTCTGGGGGATGCTAATAGGGTGTATAGGGGCCTGGAGGATGTTTGTAGAGAGCACAGGGGTCTGGAGCATGCTTGTAGGGTGTATAGGGGCCTGAAGGATGCTTGAAAACAGCACAGAAGGGCTGGATGATGCTTATAGAGAGCAAAAGGGGGACTGGAGGATGCTTGTGGAGAGCACAGGGGCTGGAGGATGCTTGTAGGGTGTATAGGGGCCTGGATGATGCTTGTAGAGAGCACAGGGGCTGGAGGATACTTGTAGGGTGTATAGGGGCCTGGAGAATGGTTGTGGAGAGCACAGGAGGGCTGGAAGATGCCTGTAGAGAACATGGGGAGGGGGGGGCTGGAGGATGCTTGTAGAGAGCACAGGGTGGTAGGAGGATGCTTGTAGAGAGCACAGGGGGGTTGGAGGATGCTTGTAGAGAGCAGAGGGTTCTGGGTGATGCTTGTAGGGTGTATAGGGGCCTGGAAGATGCTTGTAGAAAGCACAGGGTTCTGGTTGATGCTTGTAGGGTGTATATTGGCCTGGAGGATGCTTGTAGAGAGCACAGAGTTGT
The DNA here is from genome assembly GCF_035609145.1 of Eleutherodactylus coqui. Classification (NCBI taxonomy): domain Eukaryota; kingdom Metazoa; phylum Chordata; class Amphibia; order Anura; family Eleutherodactylidae; genus Eleutherodactylus; species Eleutherodactylus coqui. Next base: position 158,040,476 of record NC_089840.1, read on the forward strand.
GGAGGATGCTTGTAGGGTGTATAGGGGCCTGGAGGATGCTTGTAGAGTGCAAAACGGGGACAGGAGCATGCTTGTGGAGAGCACAGGGGCTGGAGGATGCTTGTAGGGTGTATAGGGGTTTGGAGGATGCTTGTAGAGAGCACAGGGGTCTGGAGGATGCTTGTAGGGTATATAGGCTCCTGAAGGATGCTTGAAGAGAGCACAGGGGGGCTGGAGGATGCCTGTAGAGAGCATGGGGGGGGGGCTGGAGGATGCTTGTGGAGAGCACAGGGGCTGGAGGATGCTTGTAGGGTGTATAGGGGCCTAGAGGATGCTTGTAGAGAGCACAGGGTTCTGGGGGATGCTAATTGGGTGTATAGGGGCCTGGAGGATGTTTGTAGAGAGCACAGGGGTCTGGAGCATGCTTGTAGGGTGTATAGGGGCCTGAAGGATGCTTGAAAACAGCACAGAAGGGCTGGATGATGCTTATAGAGAGCAAAAGGGGGACTGGAGGATGCTTGTGGAGAGCACAGGGGCTGGAGGATGCTTGTAGGGTGTATAGGGGCCTGGAGGATGCTTGTAGAGAGCACAGGGTTCTGGGGGATGCTAATAGGGTGTATAGGGGCCTGGAGGATGTTTGTAGAGAGCACAGGGGTCTGGAGCATGCTTGTAGGGTGTATAGGGGCCTGAAGGATGCTTGAAAACAGCACAGAAGGGCTGGATGATGCTTATAGAGAGCAAAAGGGGGACTGGAGGATGCTTGTGGAGAGCACAGGGGCTGGAGGATGCTTGTAGGGTGTATAGGGGCCTGGATGATGCTTGTAGAGAGCACATGGGCTGGAGGAAACTTGTAGGGTGTATAGGGGCCTGGAGAATGGTTGTGGAGAGCACAGGAGGGCTGGAAGATGCCTGTAGAGAACATGGGGAGGGGGGGGGGCTGGAGGATGCTTGTAGAGAGCACAGGGTGGTAGGAGGATGCTTGTAGAGAGCACAGGGGGGTTGGAGGATGCTTGTAGAGAGCAGAGGGTTCTGGAGGATGCTTGTAGGGTGTATAGGGGCCTGGAAGATGCTTGTAGAAAGCACAGGGTTCTGGTTGATGCTTGTAGGGTGTATATTGGCCTGGAGGATGCTTGTAGAGAGCACAGAGTTGTGGAGGATGCTTGTAGGGTGTATAGGGGCCTGGAGGATGCTTGTAGAGTGCAAAACGGGGACAGGAGCATGCTTGTGGAGAGCACAGGGGCTGGAGGATGCTTGTAGGGTGTATAGGGGTTTGGAGGATGCTTGTAGAGAGCACAGGGGTCTGGAGGATGCTTGTAGGGTATATAGGCTCCTGAAGGATGCTTGAAGAGAGCACAGGGGGGCTGGAGGATGCCTGTAGAGAGCATGGGGGGGGGGGGCTGGAGGATGCTTGTGGAGAGCACAGGGGCTGGAGGATGCTTGTAGGGTGTATAGGGGCCTAGAGGATGCTTGTAGAGAGCACAGGGTTCTGGGGGATGCTAATAGGGTGTATAGGGGCCTGGAGGATGCTTGTGGAGAGCACAGGGGCTGGAGGATGCTTGTAGGGTGTATAGGGGCCTGGAGGATGCTTGTAGAGAGCACAGGCGTCTGGAGGATACTTGTAGGGTGTATAGGGGCCTGGAGAATGGTTGTGGAGAGCACAGGAGGGCTGGAAGATGCCTGTAGAGAACATGGGGAGGGGGGGCTGGAGGATGCTTGTAGAGAGCACAGGGTGGTAGGAGGATGCTTGTAGAGAGCACAGGGGGGTTGGAGGATGCTTGTAGAGAGCAGAGGGTTCTGGAGTATGCTTGTAGGGTGTATAGGGGCCTGGAAGATGCTTGTAGAAAGCACAGGGTTCTGGGTGATGCTTGTAGGGTGTATATTGGCCTGAAGGATGCTTGTAGAGAGCACAGAGTTCTGGAGGATGCTTGTAGGGTGTATAGGGGCCTGGAGGATGCTTGTAGAGAGCAAAAGGGGGACTGGAGGATGCTTGTGGAGAGCACAGGGGCTGGAGGATGCTTGTAGGGTGTATAGCGGTTTGGAGGATGCTTGTAGAGAGCACAGGGGTCTGAAGGATGCTTGTAGGGTATATAGGCTCCTGAAGGATGGTTGTGGAGAGCACAGGAGGGCTGGAAGATGCCTGTAGAGAGTATGGGGAGGGGGGGGGGCTGGAGGATGCTTGTAGAGAGCACAGGGGGGCTGGAGGATGCTTGTAGAGAGCACAGGGTGGTAGGAGGATGCTTGTAGGGTGTATAGGGGCCTGGAGGATGCTTGTAGAGAGCACAGGGGCTGGAGGATGCTTGTAGGGTGTATAGTGGCCTGGCGGTTGCTTGTAGAGAGCACAGGGTTCTGGGGGAAGCTTGTAGGGTGTATAGGGGGCCAGGAGGATGCTTGTAGAAAGCACAGGGTTCTGGGTGATGCTTGTAGGGTGTATATGGGCCTGGAGGATGCTTCTAGAGAGCACAGGGTTCTGGAGGATGCTTTTAGGGTGTATAGGGGCCTGAAGGATGGTTGTAGAGCGCACAGGCTACTGGGGGATGTTTGTAGGGTGTATAAGGGCCTGAAGGATGGTTGTAGAGAGCACAAGTGGGCTGGAGGATTCTTGTCGGGTGTTTAGGGGCTTGGGGATGCTTGAAAACAGCACAGAAGGGCTGGATGATGCTTGTAGAGAGCAAAAGGGGGACTGGAGGATGCTTGTGGAGAGCACAGGGGCTGGAGGATGCTTGTAGGGTGTATAGGGGCCTGGAGGATGCTTGTAGAGAGCACAGGGGTCTGGAGGATGCTTGTAGGGTGTATAGGCTCCTGGAGGATCGTTGTGGAGAGCACAGGAGGGCTGGAAGATGCCTGTAGAGAGTATAAGGAGGGGGGGGGCTGGAGGATGCTTGTAGAGAGCACAGGGGGGATGGAGGATGCTTGTAGAGAGCACAGGGTGGTAGGAGGATGCTTGTAGAGAGCACAGGGGGGTTGGAGGATGCTTGTAAAGAGCAGAGGGTTCTGGAGGATGCTTGTAGGGTGTATAGGGGCCTGCAGGATGCTTGTAGAGAGCACAGGGGCTGGAGGATGCTTGTAGGGTGTATAGCGGCCAGGAGGATGCATGTAGAGAGCACAGGGTTCTGGGGGATGCTTGTAGGGTGTATAGGGGCCAGGAGGATGCTTTTAGAGAGCACAGGGTTCTGGGGGATGCTTGTAGGGTGTATAGGGGGCTGGAGGACGGTTGTGGAGAGCACAGGAGGGCTGGAAGATGCCTGTAGAGAGCATGGGGATGGGGGGGGGGCTGGAGGATGCTTGTAGAGAGCACAGGGTGGTAGGAGGATGCTTCTAGAGAGCACAGAGGGGTTGGAGGATGCTGGTAGGGTGTATAGGGGCCTGGAGGATGCTTGTAGAGAGCACGGGGTTCTGGAGGATGCTGCTAGGGTGTATAGGGGCCTGGAGGATGCTTGTAGAGAGCACAGGGGTCTGGAGGATGCTTGTAGGGTGTATAGGGGCCTGGAGGATGGTTGTGGAGACCACAGGACGGCTAAAGGATGCCTGTAGAGAGTACGGGGATAGGGGCGGCTAGAGGATGCTTGTAGAGAGCACAGGGGGGGCTGGAGGATGCTTGAAGAGAGCACAGGGGGGCTGAAGGATGCTTGTACAGAGCACAAGGGGGCTGGAGGATGTTTGAAGACTGCACAGCGGAGCTAGAGGGTGCTTGTAGAGAGCACGGGTGGGGCTGGAAAATGCTTGTGGGGTTTACAGAGGGCTGAAGGATTCTTTTAGAGAGCACAGAGGGGCTTGGGATGATTTTAGAGAGCACAGAGGGGCTTGTGGATGCTTGAAGACAGCACAGAAGGGCTGGATGATGCTTGTAGAGAGAAAAAGGGGGTCTGGAGGATGCTTGTAGAGAGCAGAAGAGGGCTGGAGGATGCTTGTATGGTGTTTAGGGGCCTGGAGGATGCTTGCAGAGAGCACAGGGTTCTGGGAGATGCTTGTAGGGTGTATAGGGGCCTGGAGAATGCTTGTGGAGAGCACCGGGGCTGGAGGATGCTTGTAGGGTGTATAGGGGCCTGGAGGATGCTTGTAGAGAGCACAGGGGTCTGGAGGATGCTTGTAGGGTGTATAGGGGCCTGGAGGATGCTTGTAGAGAGCACAGGGGGGCTGGATGATGCTTGTAGAGAGCACAGGGGGGCTGGAGGATGCTTATGGAGTTACAGGGGACTTGATGCTTGTAGAGAGCTCAGGGGGGCTGGAAGATTCTTATAGGGTGTACTGGGGTGCTGGAGAATGCTGATAGAAAGCACAGGCGACAGAGAGAATGCTTGAAGAAAGCACAATGGGACTGAAAGGGATGCTTGTCGAGAGCACAGGGAGCTAGAGGATGCTTGTAGTGTATATAGGGGGACTGGAGAAGGCTTGTACAGAGCACAAGGGGGCTGGAGGATGTTTGAAGACTGCACAGCGGAGCTAGAGGATGCTTGTAGAGAGCACGGGTGAGGCTGGAAAATGCTTGTGGGATTTACAGGGGGCTGAAGGATGCTTTTAGAGAGCACAGAGGGGCTTGGGATGCTTTTAGAGAGCGCAGAGGGGCTTGGGGATGCTTGAAAACATCACAGAAGGGCTGGATGATGCTTGTAGAGAGCAAAAGGGGGACTGGAGGATGCTTGTAGAGAGCACAAGAGGGCTGGAGGATGCTTGTAGGGTGTTTAGGGGCTTGGGGATGCTTGAAAACAGCACAGAAGGGCTGGATGATGCTTGTAGAGAGCAAAAGGGGGACTGGAGGATGCTTCTGGAGAGCACAGGGGCTGGAGGAAGCTTGTAGGGTGTATAGGGGCCTGAAGGATGCTTGTAGAGAACACAGGGGTCTGGAGGATGCTTGTAGAGAGCACAGGGTGGTAGGAGGATGCTTGTAGAGAGCACAGGGTGGTAGGAGGATGCTTGTAGAGAGCACAGGGTGGTAGGAGGATGCTTGTAGAGAGCACAGGGGGGTTGGAGGATGCTTGTAAAGAGCAGAGGGTTCTGGAGGATGCTTGTAGGGTGTATAGGGGCCTGGAGGATGCTTGTAGAGAGCACAGGGGCTGGAGGATGCTTGTGGGGTGTATAGGGGCCTGGCGGTTGCTTGTAGAGAGCACAGGGTTCTGGGGGAAGCTTGTAGGGTGTATAGGGGCCTGGAGGATGCTTGTAGAAAGCACAGGGTTCTGGGTGATGCTTGTAGGGTGTATATGGGCCTGAAGGATGCTTGTAGAGAGAACAGGGTTCTGGAGGATGCTTGTATAGAGCACAGGGGGGCTGGAGGATGCTTGTAGAGAGCACAGGGTGGTAGGAGGATGCTTGTAGAGAGCACAGGGGGGTTGGAGGATGCTTGTAAAGAGCAGAGGGTTCTGGAGGATGCTTGTAGGGTGTATAGGGGCCTGGAGGATGCTTGTAGAGAGCACAGCGGCTGGAGGATGCTTGTAGGGTGTATAGCGGCCAGGAGGATGCATGTAGAGAGCACAGGGTTCTGGGGGATGCTTGTAGGGTGTATAGGGGCCAGGAGGATGCTTTTAGAGAGCACAGGGTTCTGGGGGATGCTTGTAGGGTGTATAGGGGGCTGGAGGACGGTTGTGGAGAGCACAGGATGGCTGGAAGATGCCTGTAGAGAGCATGGGGATGGGGGGGGGGCTGGAGGATGCTTGTAGAGAGCACAGGGTGGTAGGAGGATGCTTGTAGAGAGCACAGAGGGGTTGGAGGATGCTGGTAGGGTGTATAGGGGCCTGGAGGATGCTTGTAGAGAGCACAGGGTTCTGGAGGATGCTGCTAGGGTGTATAGGGGCCTGGAGGATGCTTGTAGAGAGCACAGGGGTCTGGAGGATGCTTGTAGGGTGTATAGGGGCCTGGAGGATGGTTGTGGAGACCACAGGACGGCTAAAGGATGCTTGTAGAGAGCACAGGGGGGGCTGGAGGATGCTTGAAGAGAGCACAGGGGGGCTGAAGGATGCTTGTACAGAGCACAAGGGGGCTGGAGGATGTTTGAAGACTGCACAGCGGAGCTAGAGGGTGCTTGTAGAGAGCACGGGTGGGGCTGGAAAATGCTTGTGGGGTGTATAGGGGCCTGGAGAATGCTTGTGGAGAGCACAGGGGCTGGAGGATGCTTGTAGGGTGTATAGGGGCCTGGAGGATGCTTGTAGAGAGCACAGGGGTCTGGAGGATGCTTGTAGGGTGTATAGGGGCCTGGAGGATGCTTGTAGAGAGCACAGGGGGGCTGGATGATGCTTGTAGAGAGCACAGGGGGGCTGGAGGATGCTTATGGAGTTACAGGGGACTTGAGGATGCTTGTAGAGAGCTCAGGGGGGCTGGAAGATTCTTATAGGGTGTACTGGGGTGCTGGAGAATGCTTATAGAAAGCACAGGCGACGGAGAGAATGCTTGAAGAAAGCACAATGGGACTGAAAGGGATGCTTGTCGAGAGCACAGGGAGCTAGAGGATGCTTGTAGTGTATATAGGGGGACTGGAGAAGGCTTGTACAGAGCACAAGGGGGCTGGAGGATGTTTGAAGACTGCACAGCGGAGCTAGAGGATGCTTGTAGAGAGCACGGGTGGGGCTGGAAAATGCTTGTGGGATTTACAGGGGGCTGAAGGATGCTTTTAGAGAGCACAGAGGGGCTTGGGATGCTTTTAGAGAGCGCAGAGGGGCTTGGGGATGCTTGAAAACAGCACAGAAGGGCTGGATGATGCTTGTAGAGAGCAAAGGGGGACTGGAGGATGCTTGTAGAGAGCACAAGAGGGCTGGAGGATGCTTGTAGGGTGTTTAGGGGCTTGGGAATGCTTGAAAACAGCACAGAAGGGCTGGATGATGCTTGTAGAGAGCAAAAGGGGGACTGGAGGATGCTTCTGGAGAGTACAGGGGCTGGAGGAAGCTTGTAGGGTGTATAGGGGCCTGGAGGATGCTTGTAGAGAACACAGGGGTCTGGAGGATGCTTGTAGAGAGCACAGGGTGGTAGGAGGATGCTTGTAGAGAGCACAGGGTGGTAGGAGGATGCTTGTAGAGAGCACAGGGGGGTTGGAGGATGCTTGTAAAGAGCAGAGGGTTCTGGAGGATGCTTGTAGGGTGTATAGGGGCCTGGAGGATGCTTGTAGAGAGCACAGGGGCTGGAGGATGCTTGTAGGGTGTATAGGGGCCTGGCGGTTGCTTGTAGAGAGCACAGGGTTCTGGGGGAAGCTTGTAGGGTGTATAGGGGCCTGGAGGATGCTTGTAGAAAGCACAGGGTTCTGGGTGATGCTTGTAGGTTGTATATGGGCCTGAAGGATGCTTGTAGAGAGAACAGGGTTCTGGAGGATGCTTGTATAGAGCACAGGGGGGCTGGAGGATGCTTGTAGAGAGCACAGGGTGGTAGGAGGATGCTTGTAGAGAGCACAGGGGGGTTGGAGGACGCTTGTAAAGAGCAGAGGGTTCTGGAGGATGCTTGTAGGGTGTATAGGGGCCTGGAGGATGCTTGTAGAGAGCACAGGGGCTGGAGGATGCTTGTAGGGTGTATAGGGGCCTGGCGGTTGCTTGTAGAGAGCACAGGGTTCTGGGGGAAGCTTGTAGGGTGTATAGGGACCTGGAGGATGCTTGTAGAAAGCACAGGGTTCTGGGTGATGCTTGTAGGGTGTATATGGGCCTGGAGGATGCTTGTAGAGAGCACAGGGTTCTGGAGTATGCTTTTAGGGTGTATAGGGGCCTGAAGGATGCTTGTAGAGAGCACAGGCTTCTGGGGGATGCTTGTAGGGTGTATAAGGGCCTGAAGGATGGTTGTGGAGAGCATAGGAGGGCTGGAGGATGCCTGTAGAGAGCACGGGGGGTGGGGGGGCTAGAGGATGCTTGTAGAGAGCACAGGCGGGGCTGGAGGATGCTTAAAGAGAGCACAGGGGGGCTGGAGGATGCTTGAAGAGAGCACAGGGGGGCTGGAGGATGCTTGTGGAGAGCACAGGGGCTGGAGGATGCTTGTAGGGTGTATGGGGGCCTGGAGGATGCTTGTAGAGAGCACAGGGTTCTGGGGGATGCTTGTAGGGTGTATAGGGGCCTGGAGGATGGTTGTGGAGAGCATAGGAGGGCTGGAGGATGCCTGTAGAGAGCACGGGGGGTGGGGGGGCTAGAGGATGCTTGTAGAGAGCACAGGCGGGGCTGGAGGATGCTTAAAGAGAGCACAGGGGGGCTGGAGGATGCTTGAAGAGAGCACAGGGGGGCTGGAGGATGCTTGTGGAGAGCACAGGGGCTGGAGGATGCTTGTAGGGTGTATAGGGGCCTGGAGGATGCTTGTAGAGAGCACAGGGTTCTGGGGGATGCTTGTAGGGTGTATAGGGGCCTGGAGGATGCTTGTAAAGAGCACAGAGTTCTGGGGGATGCTAATAGGGTGTATAGGGGCCTGAAGGATGCTTGAAAACAGCACAGAAGGGCTGGATGATGCTTGTAGAGAGCAAAAGGGGGACTGGAGGATGCTTGTGGAGAGCACAGGGGCTGGAGGATTCTTGTAGGGTGTATAGGGGCCTGGAGGATGCTTGTAGAGAGCACAGGCGTCTGGAAGATACTTGTAGGGTGTATAGGGGCCTGGAGGATGCTTGTAGACAGCACAGGGTTCTGGGGGATGCTAATAGGGTGTATAGGGGCCTGGAGGATGTTTGTAGAGAGCACAGGGGTCTGGAGGATGCTTGTAGGGTGTATAGGGGCCTGGAGGATGCTTGTAGAGAGCACAGGGGGGTTGGAGGATGCCTGTAGAGAGCATGGGGGGGGGGGGCTGGAGGATGCTTGTGGAGAGCACAGGGGCTGGAGGATGCTTGTAGGGTGTATAGGGGCCTGGAGGATGCTTGTAGAGAGCACAGGGTTCTGGGGGATGCTAATAGGGTGTATAGGGGCCTGGAGGATGTTTGTAGAGAGCACAGGGGTCTGGAGGATGCTTGTAGGGTGTATAGGGGCCTGGAGGATGCTTGTAGAGAGCACAGGGTTCTGGGGGATGCTAATAGGGTGTATAGGGGCCTGGAGGATGTTTGTAGAGAGCACAGGGGTCTGGAGCATGCTTGTAGGGTGTATAGGGGCCTGAAGGATGCTTGAAAACAGCACAGAAGGGCTGGATGATGCTTGTAGAGAGCAAAAGGGGGACTGGAGGATGCTTGTGGAGAGCACAAGGGATGGAGGATGCTTGTAGGGTGTATAGGGGCCTGGAGGATGCTTGTAGAGAGCACAGGCGTCTGGAGGATACTTGTAGGGTGTATAGGGGCCTGGAGAATGGTTGTGGAGAGCACAGGAGGGCTGGAAGATGCCTGTAGAGAACATGGGGAGGGGGGGGGGGCTGGAGGATGCTTGTAGAGAGCACAGGGTGGTAGGAGGATACTTGTAGAGAGCACAGGGGGGTTGGAGGATGCTTGTAGAGAGCAGAGGGTTCTGGAGGATGCTTGTAGGGTGTATAGGGGCCTGGAGGATGCTTGTAGAGAGCACAGGGGCTGGAGGATGCTTGTAGGGTGTATAGGGGCCTGTCGGTTGCTTGTAGAGAGCACAGGGTTCTGGGGGAAGCTTGTAGGGTGTATAGGGGCCTGGAGGATGCTTGTAGAAAGCACAGGGTTCTGGGTGATGCTTGTAGGGTGCATATTGGCCTGAAGGATGCTTGTAGAGAGCACAGGGTTCTGGAGGATGCTTTTAGGGTGTATAGGGGCCTGAAGGATGCTTGTAGAGAGCACAGGCTTCTGGGGGATGCTTGTAGGGTGTATAGGGGCCTGGAGGATGGTTGTGGAGAGCACAGGAGGGCTGGAGGATGCCTGTAGAGAGCACGGGGGGGGGGGGGGGGTTGGGGGGGCTAGAGGATGCTTGTAGAGAGCACAGGCGGGGCTGGAGGATGTTTTATGAGAGCACAGGGGGGCTGAAGGAAGCTTGTAGAGAGCACAGGGGGGCTGGAGGATGCTTGAAGAGAGTACAGGGGCTGGAGGATGCTTGTAGGGTGTATAGGGGCCTGGAGGATGCTTGTAGAGAGCACAGGGTTCTGGGGGATGCTAATAGGGTGTATAGGGGCCAGGAGGATGGTTGTAGAGAGCACAGGGTTCTGGGGGATGCTTGTAGGGTGTATAGGGGGCTGGAGGATGGTTGTGGAGAGCACAGGAGGGCTGGAAGATGCCTGTAGAGAGCATGGGGATGGGGGGGCTGGAGAATGCTTGTAGAGAGCACAGGGTGGTAGGAGGATGCTTGTAGAGAGCACAGGGTTCTGGAGGATGCTGGTAGGGTGTATAGGGGCCTGGAGGATGCTTGTAGAGAGCACAGGGTTCTGGAGGATGCTGGTAGGGTGTATAGGGGCCTGGAGGATGCTTGTAGAGAGCACAGGGGTCTGGAGGATGCTTGTAGGGTGTATAGGGGCCTGGAGGATGGTCGTGGAGACCACAGGACGGCTAAAGGATGCCTGTAGAGAGTACGGGGGGAGGGGCGGCTAGAGGATGCTTGTAGAGAGCACAGGGGGGGCTGGAGGATGCTTGAAGTGAGCACAGGGTGGCTGAAGGATGCTTGTACAGAGCACAAGGGGGCTGGAGGATGTTTGAAGACTGCACAGCGGAGCTAGAGGGTGCTTGTAGAGAGCACGGGTGGGGCTGGAAAATGCTTGTGGGGTTTACAGGGGGCTGAAGGATTCTTTTAGAGAGCACAGAGGGGCTTGGGATGCTTTTAGAGAGCACAGAGGGGCTTGTGGATGCTTGAAGACAGCACAGAAGGGCTGGATGATTCTTGTAGAGAGCAAAAGGGGGACTGGACTATGCTTGTAGAGAGCACAAGAGGGCTGGAGGATGCTTGTAGGGTGTTTAGGGGCCTGGAGGATGCTTACAGAGAGCACAGGGTTCTGGGAGATGCTTGTAGGGTGTATAGGGGCCTGGAGAATGCTTGTGGAGAGCACAGGGGCTGGAGGATGCTTGTAGGGTGTATAGGGGCCTGGATGATGCTTGTAGAGAGCACAGGGGGGCTGGATGATGCTTGTAGAGAGCTCAGGGGGGATGGAATATTCTTTTAGGGTGTACTGGGGAGCTGGAGAATGCTTATAGAAAGCACAGGCGGCGGAGAGAATGCTTGAAGAAAGCACAATGGGACTGAAAGGGATGCTTGTCGAGAGCACAGGGAGCTAAAGGGTGCTTGTAGTGTATATAGAGGGACTGGAGGATGCTTGTACAGAGCACAAGGGGGCTGGAGGATGTTTGAAGACTGCACAGCGGAGCTAGAGGATGCTTGTTGAGAGCACGGATGGGGCTGGAAAATGCTTGTGGGATTTACAGGGGGCTGAAGGATGCTTTTAGAGAGCACAGAGGGGCTTGGGATGCTTTTAGGAAGCGCAGAGGGGCTTGGGGATGCTTGTAGAGAGCACAAGAGGGCTGGAGGATGCTTGTAGGGTGTTTAGGGGCTTGGGGATGCTTGAAAACAGCAAAGAAGGGCTGGATGATGCTTGTAGAGAGCAAAAGGGGGACTGGAGGATGCTTGTGGAGAGCACAGGGTGGTAGGAGGATGCTTGTAGAGAGCATAGAGGGGTTGGAGGATGCTGGTAGGGTGTATAGGGGCCTGGAGGATGCTTGTAGAGAGCACAGGGTTCTGGAGGATGCTGCTAGGGTGTATAGGGGCCTGGAGGATGCTTGTAGAGAGCACAGGGGTCTGGAGGATGCTTGTAGGGTGTATAGGGGCCTGGAGGATGGTCGTGGAGACCACAGGACGGCTAAAGGATGCCTGTAGAGAGTACGGGGATAGGGGCGGCTAGAGGATGCTTGTAGAGAGCACAGGGGGGGCTGGAGGATGCTTGAAGAGAGCACAGGGGGGCTGAAGGATGCTTGTACAGAGCACAAGGGGGCTGGAGGATGTTTGAAGACTGCACAGCGGAGCTAGAGGGTGCTTGTAGAGAGCACGGGTGGGGCTGGAAAATGCTTGTGGGGTTTACAGGGGGCTGAAGGATTCTTTTAGAGAGCACAGAGGGGCTTGGGATGATTTTAGAGAGCACAGAGGGGCTTGTGGATGCTTGAAGACAGCACAGAAGGGCTGGATGATGCTTGTAGAGAGAAAAAGGGGGTCTGGAGGATGCTTGTAGAGAGCACAAGAGGGCTGGAGGATGCTTGTATGGTGTTTAGGGGCCTGGAGGATGCTTGCAGAGAGCACAGGGTTCTGGGAGATGCTTGTAGGGTGTATAGGGGCCTGGAGAATGCTTGTGGGGCGCACAGGGGCTGGAGGATGCTTGTAGGGTGTATAGGGGCCTGGAGGATGCTTGTAGAGAGCACAGGAGTCTGGAGGATGCTTGTAGGGTGTATAGGGGCCTGGAGGATGCTTGTAGAGAGCACAGGGGGGCTGGATGATGCTTGTAGAGAGCACAGGGGGGCTGGAGGATGCTTATGGAGTTACAGGGGACTTGAGGATGCTTGTAGAGAGCTCAGGGGGGCTGGAAGATTCTTATAGGGTGTACTGGGGTGCTGGAGAATGCTTTAAGAAAGCACAGGCGACGGAGAGAATGCTTGAAGAAAGCACAATGGGACTGAAAGGGATGCTTGTCGAGAGCACAGGGAGCTAGAGGATGCTTGTAGTGTATATAGGGGGACTGGAGAAGGCTTGTACAGAGCACAAGGGGGCCGGAGGATGTTTGAAGACTGCACAGCGGAGCTAGAGGATGCTTGTAGAGAGCACGGGTGGGGCTGGAAAATGCTTGTGGGATTTACAGGGGGCTGAAGGATGCTTTTAGAGAGCACAGAGGGGCTTGGGATGCTTTTAGAGAGCGCAGAGGGGCTTGGGGATGCTTGAAAACATCACAGAAGGGCTGGATGATGCTTGTAGAGAGCAAAAGGGGGACTGGAGGATGCTTCTGGAGAGCACAGGGGCTGGAGGAAGCTTGTAGGGTGTATAGGGGCCTGGAGGATGCTTGTAGAGAACACAGGGGTCTGGAGGATGCTTGTAGAGAGCACAGGGTGGTAGGAGGATGCTTGTAGAGAGCACAGGGTGGTAGGAGGATGCTTGTAGAGAGCACAGGGGGGTTGGAGGATGCTTGTAAAGAGCAGAGGGTTCTGGAGGATGCTTGTAGGGTGTATAGGGGCCTGGAGGATGCTTGTAGAGAGCACAGGGGCTGGAGGATGCTTGTAGGGTGTATAGAGGCCTGGCGGTTGCTTGTAGAGAGCACAGGGTTCTGGGGGAAGCTTGTAGGGTGTATAGGGGCCTGGAGGATGCTTGTAGAAAGCACAGGGTTCTGGGTGATGCTTGTAGGGTGTATATGGGCCTGAAGGATGCTTGTAGAGAGAACAGGGTTCTGGAGGATGCTTGTATAGAGCACAGGGGGACTGGAGGATGCTTGTAGAGAGCACAGGGGGGTTGGAGGATGCTTGTAGAGAGCAGAGGGTTCTGGAGGATGCTTGTAGGGTGTATAGGGGCCTGGAGGATGCTTGTAGAGAGCACAGGGGCTGGAGGATGCTTGTAGGGTGTATAGGGGCCTGGCGGTTGCTTGTAGAGAGCACAGGGTTCTGGGGGAAGCTTGTAGGGTGTATAGGGACCTGGAGGATGCTTGTAGAAAGCACAGGGTTCTGGGTGATGCTTGTAGGGTGTATATGGGCCTGGAGGATGCTTGTAGAGAGCACAGGGTTCTGGAGGATGCTTTTAGGGTGTATAGGGGCCTGAAGGATGCTTGTAGAGAGCACAGGCTTCTTGGGGATGCTTGTAGGGTGTATAAGGGCCTGAAGGATGGTTGTGGAGAGCATAGGAGGGCTGGAGCATGCCTGTAGAGAGCACGGGGGGTGGGGGGGCTAGAGGATGCTTGTAGAGAGCACAGGCGGGGCTGGAGGATGCTTGAAGAGAGCACAGGGGGGCTGAAGGATGCTTGTAGAGAGCACAGGGGGGCTGGAGGATGCTTGAAGAGAGCACAGGGGGGCTGGAGCATGCCTGTAGAGAGCATGGGGGGGGGGGCTGGAGGATGCTTGTGGAGAGCACAGGGGCTGGAGGATGCTTGTAGGGTGTATAGGGGCCTGGAGGATGCTTGTAGAGAGCACAGGGTTCTGGGGGATGCTAATAGGGTGTATAGGGGCCTGGAGGATGTTTGTAGAGAGCACAGGGGCTGGAGGATGCTTGTAGGGTGTATAGGGGCCTGGAGGATGCTTGTAGAGAGCACAGGCGTCTGGAGGATACTTGTAGGGTGTATAGGGGCCTGGAGAATGGTTGTGGAGAGCACAGGAGGGCTGGAAGATGCCTGTAGAGAACATGGGGAGGGGGGGGGGCTGGAGGATGCTTGTAGAGAGCACAGGGTGGTAGGAGAATGCTTGTAGAGAGCACAGGGGGGTTGGAGGATGCTTGTAGAGAGCAGAGGGTTCTGGAGGATGCTTGTAGGGTGTATAGGGGCCTGGAAGATGCTTGTAGAAAGCACAGGGTTCTGGGTGATGCTTGTAGGGTGTATATTGGCCTGGGGGATGCTTGTAGAGAGCACAGAGTTCTGGAGGATGCTTGTAGGGTGTATAGGGGCCTGGAGGATGCTTGTAGAGAGCAAAAGGGGGACTGGAGGATGCTTGTGGAGAGCACAGGGGCTGGAGGATGCTTGTAGGGTGTATAGGGGTTTGGAGGATGCTTGTAGAGAGCACAGGGGTCTGGAGGATGCTTGTAGGGTATATAGGCTCCTGGAGGATGGTTGTGGAGAGCACAGGAGGGCTGGAAGATGCCTGTAGAGAGTATAGGGAGGGGGGGGGGCTGGAGGATGCTTGTAGAGAGCACAGGGGGGCTGGAGGATGCTTGTAGAGAGCACAGGGTGGCAGGAGGATGCTTGTAGGGTGTATAGGGGCCTGGAGGATGCTTGTAGAGAGCACAGGGGCTGGAGGATGCTTGTAGGGTGTATAGGGGCCTGGCGGTTGCTTGTAGAGAGCACAGGGTTCTGGGGGAAGCTTGTAGGGTGTATAGGTGGCCTGGAGGATGCTTGTAGAAAGCACAGGGTTCTGGGTGATGCTTGTAGGGTGTATATGGGCCTGGAGGATGCTTCTATAGAGCACAGGGTTCTGGAGGATGCTTTTAGGGTGTATAGGGGCCTGAAGGATGGTTGTAGAGTGCACAGGCTACTGGGGGATGTTTGTAGGGTGTATAAGGGCCTGAAGGATGGTTGTAGAGAGCACAAGAGGGCTGGAGGATTCTTGTAGGGTGTTTAGGGGCTTGGGGATGCTTGAAAACAGCACAGAAGGGCTGGATGATGCTTGTAGAGAGCACAGGGTTCTGGAGGATGCTTTTAGGGTGTATAGGGGCCTGAAGGATGCTTGTAGAGAGCACAGGCTTCTGGGGGATGCTTGTAGGGTGTATAAGGGCCTGAAGGATGGTTGTGGAGAGCATAGGAGGGCTGGAGCATGCCTGTAGAGAGCACGGGGGGTGGGGGGGCTAGAGGATGCTTGTAGAGAGCACAGGCGGGGCTGGAGGATGCTTGAAGAGAGCACAGGGGGGCTGAAGGATGCTTGTAGAGAGCACAGGGGGGCTGGAGGATGCTTGAAGAGAGCACAGGGGGGCTGGAGCATGCCTGTAGAGAGCATGGGGGGGGGGGGGGGGGGGCTGGAGGATGCTTGTGGAGAGCACAGGGGCTGGAGGATGCTTGTAGGGTGTATAGGGGCCTGGAGGATGCTTGTAGAGAGCACAGGGTTCTGGGGGATGCTAATAGGGTGTATAGGGGCCTGGAGGATGTTTGTAGAGAGCACAGGGGCTGGAGGATGCTTGTAGGGTGTATAGGGGCCTGGAGGATGCTTGTAGAGAGCACAGGCGTCTGGAGGATACTTGTAGGGTGTATAGGGGCCTGGAGAATGGTTGTGGAGAGCACAGGAGGGCTGGAAGATGCCTGTAGAGAACATGGGGAGGGGGGGGGGGCTGGAGGATGCTTGTAGAGAGCACAGGGTGGTAGGAGAATGCTTGTAGAGAGCACAGGGGGGTTGGAGGATGCTTGTAGAGAGCAGAGGGTTCTGGAGGATGCTTGTAGGGTGTATAGGGGCCTGGAAGATGCTTGTAGAAAGCACAGGGTTCTGGGTGATGCTTGTAGGGTGTATATTGGCCTGGGGGATGCTTGTAGAGAGCACAGAGTTCTGGAGGATGCTTGTAGGGTGTATAGGGGCCTGGAGGATGCTTGTAGAGAGCAAAAGGGGGACTGGAGGATGCTTGTGGAGAGCACAGGGGCTGGAGGATGCTTGTAGGGTGTATAGGGGTTTGGAGGATGCTTGTAGAGAGCACAGGGGTCTGGAGGATGCTTGTAGGGTATATAGGCTCCTGGAGGATGGTTGTGGAGAGCACAGGAGGGCTGGAAGATGCCTGTAGAGAGTATAGGGAGGGGGGGGCTGGAGGATGCTTGTAGAGAGCACAGGGGGGCTGGAGGATGCTTGTAGAGAGCACAGGGTGGTAGGAGGATGCTTGTAGGGTGTATAGGGGCCTGGAGGATGCTTGTAGAGAGCACAGGGGCTGGAGGATGCTTGTAGGGTGTATAGGGGCCTGGCGGTTGCTTGTAGAGAGCACAGGGTTCTGGGGGAAGCTTGTAGGGTGTATAGGTGGCCTGGAGGATGCTTGTAGAAAGCACAGGGTTCTGGGTGATGCTTGTAGGGTGTATATGGGCCTGGAGGATGCTTCTATAGAGCACAGGGTTCTGGAGGATGCTTTTAGGGTGTATAGGGGCCTGAAGGATGGTTGTAGAGTGCACAGGCTACTGGGGAATGTTTGTAGGGTGTATAAGGGCCTGAAGGATGGTTGTAGAGAGCACAAGAGGGCTGGAGGATTCTTGTAGGGTGTTTAGGGGCTTGGGGATGCTTGAAAACAGCACAGAAGGGCTGTATGATGCTTGTAGAGAGCAAAAGGGGGACTGGAGGATGCTTGTGGAGAGCACAGGGGCTGGAGGATGCTTGTAGGGTGTAAAGGGGCCTGGAGGATGCTTGTAGAGAGCACAGGCGTCTGGAGGATACTTGTAGGGTGTATAGGGGCCTGGAGAATGGTTGTGGAGAGCACAGGAGGGCTGGAAGTTGCCTGTAGAGAACATGGGGAGGGGGGGGGGGGGCTGGAGGATGCTTGTAGAGAGCAGAGGGTTCTGGAGGATGCTTGTAGGGTGTATAGGGGCCTGGAGGATGCTTGTAGAGAGCACAGGGGCTGGAGGATGCTTGTAGGGTGTATAGGGGCCTGTCGGTTGCTTGTAGAGAGCACAGGGTTCTGGGGGAAGCTTGTAGGGTGTATAGGGGCCTGGAGGATGCTTGTAGAAAGCACAGGGGTCTGGGTGATGCTTGTAGGGTGCATATTGGCCTGAAGGATGCTTGTAGAGAGCACAGGGTTCTGGAGGATGCTTGTAGGGTGTATAGGGGCCTGAAGGATGCTTGTAGAGAGCACAGGCTTCTGGGGGATGCTTGTAGGGTGTATAGGGGCCTGGAGGATGGTTGTGGAGAGCACAGGAGGGCTGGAGGATGCCTGTAGAGAGCACGGGGGGAGTTGGGGGGGCTAGAGGATGCTTGTAGAGAGCACAGGCGGGGCTGGAGGATGTTTTATGAGAGCACAGGGGGGCTGAAGGAAGCTTGTAGAGAGCACAGGGGGGCTGGAGGATGCTTGAAGAGAGTACAGGGGCTGGAGGATGCTTGTAGGGTGTATAGGGGCCTGGAGGATGCTTGTAGAGAGCACAGGGTTCTGGGGGATGCTAATAGGGTGTATAGGGGCCAGGAGGATGGTTGTAGAGAGCACAGGGTTCTGGGGGATGCTTGTAGGGTGTATAGGGGGCTGGAGGATGGTTGTGGAGAGCACAGGAGGGCTGGAAGATGCCTGTAGAGAGCATGGGGATGGGGGGGCTGGAGAATGCTTGTAGAGAGCACAGGGTGGTAGGAGGATGCTTGTAGAGAGCACAGGGTTCTGGAGGATGCTGGTAGGGTGTATAGGGGCCTGGAGGATGCTTGTAGAGAGCACAGGGTTCTGGAGGATGCTGGTAGGGTGTATAGGGGCCTGGAGGATGCTTGTAGAGAGCACAGGGGTCTGGAGGATGCTTGTAGGGTGTATAGGGGCCTGGAGGATGGTTGTGGAGACCACAGGACGGCTAAAGGATGCCTGTAGAGAGTACGGGGGGAGGGGCGGCTAGAGGATGCTTGTAGAGAGCACAGGGGGGGCTGGAGGATGCTTGAAGTGAGCACAGGGTGGCTGAAGGATGCTTGTACAGAGCACAAGGGGGCTGGAGGATGTTTGAAGACTGCACAGCGGAGCTAGAGGGTGCTTGTAGAGAGCACGGGTGGGGCTGGAAAATGCTTGTGGGGTTTACAGGGGGCTGAAGGATTCTTTTAGAGAGCACAGAGGGGCTTGGGATGCTTTTAGAGAGCACAGAGGGGCTTGGGGATGCTTGAAGACAGCACAGAAGGGCTGGATGATGCTTGTAGAGAGCAAAAGGGGGACTGGACTATGCTTGTAGAGAGCACAAGAGGGCTGGAGGATGCTTGTAGGGTGTTTAGGGGCCTGGAGGATGCTTACAGAGAGCACAGGGTGCGGGGAGATGCTTGTAGGGTGTATAGGGGCCTGGAGAATGCTTGTGGAGAGCACAGGGGCTGGAGGATGCTTGTAGGGTGTATAGGGGCCTGGAGGATGCTTGTAGAGAGCACAGGGATCTGGAGGATGCTTGTAGGGTGTATAGGGGCCTGGAGGATGCTTGTAGAGAGCACAGGGGGGCTGGATGATGCTTGTAGAGAGCTCAGGGGGGCTGGAATATTCTTTTAGGGTGTACTGGGGAGCTGGAGAATGCTTATAGAAAGCACAGGCGGCGGAGAGAATGCTTGAAGAAAGCACAATGGGACTGAAAGGGATGCTTGTCGAGAGCACAGGGAGCTAAAGGGTGCTTGTAGTGTATATAGGGGGACTGGAGGATGCTTGTACAGAGCACAAGGGGGCTGGAGGATGTTTGAAGACTGCACAGCGGAGCTAGAGGATGCTTGTTGAGAGCACGGATGGGGCTGGAAAATGCTTGTGGGATTTACAGGGGGCTGAAGGATGCTTTTAGAGAGCACAGAGGGGCTTGGGATGCTTTTAGTAAGCGCAGAGGGGCTTGGGGATGCTTGTAGAGAGCACAAGAGGGCTGGAGGATGCTTGTAGGGTGTTTAGGGGCTTGGGGATGCTTGAAAACAGCAAAGAAGGGCTGGATGATGCTTGTAGAGAGGAAAAGGGGGACTGGAGGATGCTTGTGGAGAGCACAGGGTGGTAGGAGGATGCTTGTAGAGAGCACAGAGGGGTTGGAGGATGCTGGTAGGGTGTATAGGGGCCTGGAGGATGCTTGTAGAGAGCACAGGGTTCTGGAGGATGCTGCTAGGGTGTATAGGGGCCTGGAGGATGCTTGTAGAGAGCACAGGGGTCTGGAGGATGCTTGTAGGGTGTATAGGGGCCTGGAGGATGGTTGTGGAGACCACAGGACGGCTAAAGGATGCCTGTAGAGAGTACGGGGATAGGGGCGGCTAGAGGATGCTTGTAGAGAGCACAGGGGGGGCTGGAGGATGCTTGAAGAGAGCACAGGGGGGCTGAAGGATGCTTGTACAGAGCACAAGGGGGCTGGAGGATGTTTGAAGACTGCACAGCGGAGCTAGAGGGTGCTTGTAGAGAGCACGGGTGGGGCTGGAAAATGCTTGTGGGGTTTACAGGGGGCTGAAGGATTCTTTTAGAGAGCACACAGGGGCTTGGGATGATTTTAGAGAGCACAGAGGGGCTTGTGGATGCTTGAAGACAGCACAGAAGGGCTGGATGATGCTTGTAGAGAGAAAAAGGGGGTCTGGAGGATGCTTGTAGAGAGCACAAGAGGGCTGGAGGATGCTTGTATGGTGTATAGGGGCCTGGAGGATGCTTGCAGAGAGCACAGGGTTCTGGGAGATGCTTGTAGGGTGTATAGGGGCCTGGAGAATGCTTGTGGAGAGCACAGGGGCTGGAGGATGCTTGTAGGGTGTATAGGGGCCTGGAGGATGCTTGTAGAGAGCACAGGGGTCTGGAGGATGCTTGTAGGGTGTAAAGGGGCCTGGAGGATGCTTGTAGAGAGCACAGGGGGGCTGGATGATGCTTGTAGAGAGCACAGGGGGGCTGGAGGATGCTTATGGAGTTACAGGGGACTTGAGGATGCTTGTAGAGAGGTCAGGGGGGCTGGAAGATTCTTAAAGGGTGTACTGGGGTGCTGGAGAATGCTTATAGAAAGCACAGGCGACGGAGAGAATGCTTGAAGAAAGCACAATGGGACTGAAAGGGATGCTTGTCGAGAGCACAGGGAGCTAGAGGATGCTTGTAGTGTATATAGGGGGACTGGAGAAGGCTTGTACAGAGCACAAGGGGGCTGGAGGATGTTTGAAGACTGCACAGCGGAGCTAGAGGATGCTTGTAGAGAGCACGGGTGGGGCTGGAAAATGCTTGTGGGATTTACAGGGGGCTGAAGGATGCTTTTAGAGAGCACAGAGGGGCTTGGGATGCTTTTAGAGAGCGCAGAGGGGCTTGGGGATGCTTGAAAACATCACAGAAGGGCTGGATGATGCTTGTAGAGAGCAAAAGGGGGACTGGAGGATGCTTCTGGGGAGCACAGGGGCTGGAGGAAGCTTGTAGGGTGTATAGGGGCCTGGAGGATGCTTGTAGAGAACACAGGGGTCTGGAGGATGCTTGTAGAGAGCACAGGGTGGTAGGAGGATGCTTGTAGAGAGCACAGGGTGGTAGGAGGATGCTTGTAGAGAGCACAGGGGGGTTGGAGGATGCTTGTAAAGAGCAGAGGGTTCTGGAGGATGCTTGTAGAGAGCACAGGGGCTGGAGGATGCTTGTAGGGTGTATAGAGGCCTGGCGGTTGCTTGTAGAGAGCACAGGGTTCTGGGGGAAGCTTGTAGGGTGTATAGGGGCCTGGAGGATGCTTGTAGAAAGCACAGGGTTCTGGGTGATGCTTGTAGGGTGTATATGGGCCTGAAGGATGCTTGTAGAGAGAACAGGGTTCTGGAGGATGCTTGTATAGAGCACAGGGGGACTGGAGGATGCTTGTAGAGAGCACAGGGTGGTAGGAGGATGCTTGTAGAGAGCACAGGGGGGTTGGAGGATGCTTGTAGAGAGCAGAGGGTTCTGGAGGATGCTTGTAGGGTGTATAGGGACCTGGAGGATGCTTGTAGAAAGCACAGGGTTCTGGGTGATGCTTGTAGGGTGTATATGGGCCTGGAGGATGCTTGTAGAGAGCACAGGGTTCTGGAGGATGCTTTTAGGGTGTATAGGGGCCTGAAGGATGCTTGTAGAGAGCACAGGCTTCTGGGGGATGCTTGTAGGGTGTATAAGGGCCTGAAGGATGGTTGTGGAGAGCATAGGAGGGCTGGAGCATGCCTGTAGAGAGCACGGGGGGTGGGGGGGCTAGAGGATGCTTGTAGAGAGCACAGGCGGGGCTGGAGGATGCTTCAAGAGAGCACAGGGGGGCTGAAGGATGCTTGTAGAGAGCACAGGGGGGCTGGAGGATGCTTGAAGAGAGCACAGGGGGGCTGGAGGATGCCTATAGAGAGCATGGGGGGGGGGCTGGAGGATGCTTGTGGAGAGCACAGGGGCTGGAGGATGCTTGTAGGGTGTATAGGGGCCTGGAGGATGCTTGTAGAGAGCATAGGGTTCTGGGGGATGCTAATAGGGTGTATAGGGGCCTGGAGGATGTTTGTAGAGAGCACAGGGGTCTGGAGCATGCTTGTAGGGTGTATAGGGGCCTGAAGGATGCTTGAAAACAGCACAGAAGGGCTGGATGATGCTTATAGTGAGCAAAAGGGGGACTGGAGGATGCTTGTGGAGAGCACAGGGGCTGGAGGATGCTTGTAGGGTGTATAGGGGCCTGGAGGATGCTTGTAGAGAGCACAGGCGTCTGGAGGATACTTGTAGGGTGTATAGGGGCCTGGAGAATGTTTGTGGAGAGCACAGGAGGGCTGGAAGATGCCTGTAGAGAACATGGGCAGGGGGGGGGGGGGGGGGGCTGGAGGATGCTTGTAGAGAGCACAGGGTGGTAGGAGAATGCTTGTAGAGAGCACAGGGGGGTTGGAGGATGCTTGTAGAGAGCAGAGGGTTCTGGAGGATGCTTGTAGGGTGTAAAGGGGCCTGAAAGATGCTTGTAGAAAGCACAGGGTTCTGGGTGATGCTTGTAGGGTGTATATTGGCCTGGAGGATGCTTGTAGAGAGCACAGAGTTCTGGAGGATGCTTGTAGGGTGTATAGGGGCCTGGAGGATGCTTGTAGAGAGCAAAAGGGGGACTGGAGGATGCTTGTGGAGAGCACAGGGGCTGGAGGATGCTTGTAGGGTGTATAGGGGTTTGGAGGATGCTTGTAGAGAGCACAGAGGTCTGGAGGATGCTTGTAGGGTATATAGGCTCCTGGAGGATGGTTGTGGAGAGCACAGGAGGGCTGGAAGATGCCTGTAGAGAGTATAGGGAGGGGTGGGCTGGAGGATGCTTGTAGAGAGCACAGGGGGGCTGGAGGATGCTTGTAGAGAGCACAGGGTGGTAGGAGGATGCTTGTAGGGTGTATAGGGGCCTGGAGGATGCTTGTAGAGAGCACACGGGCTGGAGGATGCTTGTAGGGTGTATAGGGGCCTGGCGGTTGCTTGTAGAGAGCACAGGGCTCTGGGGGAAGCTTGTAGGGTGTATAGGGGGCCTGGAGGATGCTTGTAGAAAGCACAGGGTTCTGGGTGATGCTTGTAGGGTGTATATGGGCCTGGAGGATGCTTCTAGAGAGCACAGGGTTCTGGAGGATGCTTTTAGGGTGTATAGGGGCCTGAAGGATGGTTGTAGAGCGCACAGGCTACTGGGGGATGTTTGTAGGGTGTATAAGGGCCTGAAGGATGGTTGTAGAGAGCACAAGAGGGCTGGAGGATTCTTGTAGGGTGTTTAGGGGCTTGGGGATGCTTGAAAACAGCACAGAAGGGCTGGATGATGCTTGTAGAGAGCAAAAGGGGGACTGGAGGATGCTTGTGGAGAGCACAGGGGCTGGAGGATGCTTGTAGGGTGTATAGGGGCCTGGAGGATGCTTGTAGAGAGCACAGGGGTCTGGAGGATGCTTGTAGGGTGTATAGGCTCCTGGAGGATGGTTGTGGAGAGCACAGGAGGGCTGGAAGATGCCTGTAGAGAATATGAGGAGGGGGGGGCTGGAGGATGCTTGTAGAGAGTACAGGGGGGATGGAGGATGCTTGTAGAGAGCACAGGGTGGTAGGAGGATGCTTGTAGAGAGCACAGGGGGGTTGGAGGATGCTTGTAAAGAGCAGAGGGTTCTGGAGGATGCTTGTAGGGTGTATAGGGGCCTGCAGGATGCTTGTAGAGAGCACAGGGGCTGGAGGATGCTTGTAGGGTGTATAGCGGCCAGGAGGATGCATGTAGAGAGCACAGGGTTCTGGGGGATGCTTGTAGGGTGTATAGGGGCCAGGAGGATGCTTTTAGAGAGCACAGGGTTCTGGGGGATGCTTGTAGGGTGTATAGGGGGCTGGAGGACGGTTGTGGAGAGCACAGGAGGGCTGGAAGATGCCTGTAGAGAGCATGGGGATGGGGGTGGGGGGCTGGAGGATGCTTGTAGAGAGCACAGGGTGGTAGGAGGATGCTTGTAGAGAGCACAGAGGGGTTGGAGGATGCTGGTAGGGTGTATAGGGGCCTGGAGGATGCTTGTAGAAAGCACAGGGTTCTGGGTGATGCTTGTAGGGTGTATATTGGCCTGGAGGATGCTTGTAGAGAGCACAGAGTTCTGGAGGATGCTTGTAGGGTGTATAGGGGCCTGGAGGATGCTTGTAGAGAGCAAAAGGGGGACTGGAGGATGCTTTATGGAGAGCACAGGGGCTGGAGGATGCTTGTAGGGTGTATAGGGGTTTGGAGGATGCTTGTAGAGAGCACAGGGGTCTGGAGGATGCTTGTAGGGTATATAGGCTCCTGGAGGATGGTTGTGGAGAGCACAGGAGGGCTGGAAGATGCCTGTAGAGAGTATAGGGAGGGGGGGGCTGGAGGATGCTTGTAGAGAGCACAGGGGGGCTGGAGGATGCTTGTAGAGAGCACAGGGTGGTAGGAGGATGCTTGTAGGGTGTATAGGGGCCTGGAGAATGCTTGTAGAGAGCACAGGGGCTGGAGGATGCTTGTAGGGTGTATAGGGGCCTGGCGGTTGCTTGTAGAGAGCACAGGGTTCTGGGGGAAGCTTGTAGGGTGTATAGGGGGGCTGGAGGATGCTTGTAGAAAGCACAGGGTTCTGGGTGATGCTTGTAGGGTGTATATGGGCCTGGAGGATGCTTCTAGAGAGCACAGGGTTCTGGAGGATGCTTTTAGGGTGTATAGGGGCCTGAAGGATGGTTGTAGAGCGCACAGGCTACTGGGGGATGTTTGTAGGGTGTATAAGGGCCTGAAGGATGGTTGTAGAGAGCACAAGAGGGCTGGAGGATTCTTGTAGGGTGTTTAGGGGCTTGGGGATGCTTGAAAACAGCACAGAAGGGCTGGATGATGCTTGTAGAGAGCAAAAGGGGGACTGGAGGATGCTTGTGGAGAGCACAGGGGCTGGAGGATGCTTGTAGGGTGTATAGGGGCCTGGAGGATGCTTGTAGAGAGCACAGGGGTCTGGAGGATGCTTGTAGGGTGTATAGGCTCCTGGAGGATGGTTGTGGAGAGCACAGGAGGGCTGGAAGATGCCTGTAGAGAGTATGAGGAGGGGGGGCTGGAGGATGCTTGTAGAGAGTACAGGGGGGATGGAGGATGCTTGTAGAGAGCACAGGGTGGTAGGAGGATGCTTGTAGAGAGCACAGGGGGGTTGGAGGATGCTTGTAAAGAGCAGAGGGTTCTGGAGGATGCTTGTAGGGTGTATAGGCTCCTGGAGGATGGTTGTGGAGAGCACAGGAGGGCTGGAAGATGCCTGTAGAGAGTATGAGGAGGGGGGGGGGGCTGGAGGATGCTTGTAGAGAGTACAGGGGGGATGGAGGATGCTTGTAGAGAGCACAGGGTGGTAGGAGGATGCTTGTAGAGAGCACAGGAGGGTTGGAGGATGCTTGTAAAGAGCAGAGGGTTCTGGAGGATGCTTGTAGGGTGTATAGGGGCCTGCAGGATGCTTCTAGAGAGCACAGGGGCTGGAGGATGCTTGTAGGGTGTATAGCGGCCAGGAGGATGCATGTAGAGAGCACAGGGTTCTGGGGGATGCTTGTAGGGTGTATAGGGGCCAGGAGGATGCTTTTAGAGAGCACAGGGTTCTGGGGGATGCTTGTAGGGTGTATAGGGGGCTGGAGGATGGTTGTGGAGAGCACAGGAGGGCTGGAAGATGCCTGTAGAGAGCATGGGGATGGGGGTGGGGGGCTGGAGGATGCTTGTAGAGAGCACAGGGTGGTAGGAGGATGCTTGTAGAGAGCACAGAGGGGTTGGAGGATGCTGGTAGGGTGTATAGGGGCCTGGAGGATGCTTGTAGAAAGCACAGGGTTCTGGGTGATGCTTGTAGGGTGTATATTGGCCTGGAGGATGCTTGTAGAGAGCACAGAGTTCTGGAGGATGCTTGTAGGGTGTATAGGGGCCTGGAGGATGCTTGTAGAGAGCAAAAGGGGGACTGGAGGATGCTTGTGGAGAGCACAGGGGCTGGAGGATGCTTGTAGGGTGTATAGGGGTTTGGAGGATGCTTGTAGAGAGCACAGGGGTCTGGAGGATGCTTGTAGGGTATATAGGCTCCTGGAGGATGGTTGTGGAGAGCACAGGAGGGCTGGAAGATGCCTGTAGAGAGTATAGGTAGGGGGGGGGCTGGAGGATGCTTGTAGAGAGCATAGGGGGGCTGGAGGATGCTTGTAGAGAGCACAGGGTGGTAGGAGGATGCTTGTAGGGTGTATAGGGGCCTGGAGAATGCTTGTAGAGAGCACAGGGGCTGGAGGATGCTTGTAGGGTGTATAGGGGCCTGGCGGTTGCTTGTAGAGAGCACAGGGTTCTGGGGGAAGCTTGTAGGGTGTATAGGGGGGCTGGAGGATGCTTGTAGAAAGCACAGGGTTCTGGGTGATGCTTGTAGGGTGTATATGGGCCTGGAGGATGCTTCTAGAGAGCACAGGGTTCTGGAGGATGCTTTTAGGGTGTATAGGGGCCTGAAGGATGGTTGTAGAGCGCACAGGCTACTGGGGGATGTTTGTAGGGTGTATAAGGGCCTGAAGGATGGTTGTAGAGAGCACAAGAGGGCTGGAGGATTCTTGTAGGGTGTTTAGGGGCTTGGGGATGCTTGAAAACAGCACAGAAGGGCTGGATGATGCTTGTAGAGAGCAAAAGGGGGACTGGAGGATGCTTGTGGAGAGCACAGGGGCTGGAGGATGCTTGTAGGGTGTATAGGGGCCTGGAGGATGCTTGTAGAGAGCACAGGGGTCTGGAGGATGCTTGTAGGGTGTATAGGCTCCTGGAGGATGGTTGTGGAGAGCACAGGAGGGCTGGAAGATGCCTGTAGAGAGTATGAGGAGGGGGGGGCTGGAGGATGCTTGTAGAGAGTACAGGGGGGATGGAGGATGCTTGTAGAGAGCACAGGGTGGTAGGAGGATGCTTGTAGAGAGCACAGGGGGGTTGGAGGATGCTTGTAAAGAGCAGAGGGTTCTGGAGGATGCTTGTAGGGTGTATAGGCTCCTGGAGGATGGTTGTGGAGAGCACAGGAGGGCTGGAAGATGCCTGTAGAGAGTATGAGGAGGGGGGGGGCTGGAGGATGCTTGTAGAGAGTACAGGGGGGATGGAGGATGCTTGTAGAGAGCACAGGGTGGTAGGAGGATGCTTGTAGAGAGCACAGGAGGGTTGGAGCATGCTTGTAAAGAGCAGAGGGTTCTGGAGGATGCTTGTAGGGTGTATAGGGGCCTGCAGGATGCTTCTAGAGAGCACAGGGGCTGGAGGATGCTTGTAGGGTGTATAGCGGCCAGGAGGATGCATGTAGAGAGCACAGGGTTCTGGGGGATGCTTGTAGGGTGTATAGGGGCCAGGAGGATGCTTTTAGAGAGTACAGGGTTCTGGGGGATGCTTGTAGGGTGTATAGGGGGCTGGAGGATGGTTGTGGAGAGCACAGGAGGGCTGGAAGAT
Organism: Eleutherodactylus coqui; assembly: GCF_035609145.1. NCBI lineage: Eukaryota > Metazoa > Chordata > Amphibia > Anura > Eleutherodactylidae > Eleutherodactylus > Eleutherodactylus coqui. The sequence goes on from NC_089840.1 coordinate 158,067,386, forward strand.
GACTGTAGAGAGCATGGGGATGGGGGTGGGGGGCTGGAGGATGCTTGTAGAGAGCACAGGGTGGTAGGAGGATGCTTGTAGAGAGCACAGAGGGGTTGGAGGATGCTGGTAGGGTGTATAGGGGTTTGGAGGATGCTTGTAGAGAGCACAGGGGTCTGGAGGATGCTTGTAGGGTATATAGGCTCCTGGAGGATGGTTGTGGAGAGCACAGGAGGGCTGGAAGATGCCTGTAGAGAGTATAGGGAGGGGGGGGGGCTGGAGGATGCTTGTAGAGAGCATAGGGGGGCTGGAGGATGCTTGTAGAGAGCACAGGGTGGTAGGAGGATGCTTGTAGGGTGTATAGGGGCCTGGAGAATGCTTGTAGAGAGCACAGGGGCTGGAGGATGCTTGTAGGGTGTATAGGGGCCTGGCGGTTGCTTGTAGAGAGCACAGGGTTCTGGGGGAAGCTTGTAGGGTGTATAGGGGGGCTGGAGGATGCTTGTAGAAAGCACAGGGTTCTGGGTGATGCTTGTAGGGTGTATATGGGCCTGGAGGATGCTTCTAGAGAGCACAGGGTTCTGGAGGATGCTTTTAGGGTGTATAGGGGCCTGAAGGATGGTTGTAGAGCGCACAGGCTACTGGGGGATGTTTGTAGGGTGTATAAGGGCCTGAAGGATGGTTGTAGAGAGCACAAGAGGGCTGGAGGATTCTTGTAGGGTGTTTAGGGGCTTGGGGATGCTTGAAAACAGCACAGAAGGGCTGGATGATGCTTGTAGAGAGCAAAAGGGGGACTGGAGGATGCTTGTGGAGAGCACAGGGGCTGGAGGATGCTTGTAGGGTGTATAGGGGCCTGGAGGATGCTTGTAGAGAGCACAGGGGTCTGGAGGATGCTTGTAGGGTGTATAGGCTCCTGGAGGATGGTTGTGGAGAGCACAGGAGGGCTGGAAGATGCCTGTAGAGAGTATGAGGAGGGGGGGCTGGAGGATGCTTGTAGAGAGTACAGGGGGGATGGAGGATGCTTGTAGAGAGCACAGGGTGGTAGGAGGATGCTTGTAGAGAGCACAGGGGGGTTGGAGGATGCTTGTAAAGAGCAGAGGGTTCTGGAGGATGCTTGTAGGGTGTATAGGCTCCTGGAGGATGGTTGTGGAGAGCACAGGAGGGCTGGAAGATGCCTGTAGAGAGTATGAGGAGGGGGGGGGCTGGAGGATGCTTGTAGAGAGTACAGGGGGGATGGAGGATGCTTGTAGAGAGCACAGGGTGGTAGGAGGATGCTTGTAGAGAGCACAGGAGGGTTGGAGCATGCTTGTAAAGAGCAGAGGGTTCTGGAGGATGCTTGTAGGGTGTATAGGGGCCTGCAGGATGCTTCTAGAGAGCACAGGGGCTGGAGGATGCTTGTAGGGTGTATAGCGGCCAGGAGGATGCATGTAGAGAGCACAGGGTTCTGGGGGATGCTTGTAGGGTGTATAGGGGCCAGGAGGATGCTTTTAGAGAGCACAGGGTTCTGGGGGATGCTTGTAGGGTGTATAGGGGGCTGGAGGATGGTTGTGGAGAGCACAGGAGGGCTGGAAGATGCCTGTAGAGAGCATGGGGATGGGGGTGGGGGGCTGGAGGATGCTTGTAGAGAGCACAGGGTGGTAGGAGGATGCTTGTAGAGAGCACAGAGGGGTTGGAGGATGCTGGTAGGGTGTATAGGGGTTTGGAGGATGCTTGTAGAGAGCACAGGGGTCTGGAGGATGCTTGTAGGGTATATAGGCTCCTGGAGGATGGTTGTGGAGAGCACAGGAGGGCTGGAAGATGCCTGTAGAGAGTATAGGGAGGGGGGGGGCTGGAGGATGCTTGTAGAGAGCATAGGGGGGCTGGAGGATGCTTGTAGAGAGCACAGGGTGGTAGGAGGATGCTTGTAGGGTGTATAGGGGCCTGGAGAATGCTTGTAGAGAGCACAGGGGCTGGAGGATGCTTGTAGGGTGTATAGGGGCCTGGCGGTTGCTTGTAGAGAGCACAGGGTTCTGGGGGAAGCTTGTAGGGTGTATAGGGGGGCTGGAGGATGCTTGTAGAAAGCACAGGGTTCTGGGTGATGCTTGTAGGGTGTATATGGGCCTGGAGGATGCTTCTAGAGAGCACAGGGTTCTGGAGGATGCTTTTAGGGTGTATAGGGGACTGAAGGATGCTTGTAGAGCGCACAGGATACTGGGGGATGTTTGTAGGGTGTATAAGGGCCTGAAGGATGGTTGTAGAGAGCACAAGAGGGCCGGAGGATTCTTGTAGGGTGTTTAGGGGCTTGGGGATGCTTGAAAACAGCACAGAAGGGCTGGATGATGCTTGTAGAGAGCAAAAGGGGGACTGGAGGATGCTTGTGGAGAGCACAGGGGCTGGAGGATGCTTGTAGGGTGTATAGAGGCCTGGAGGATGCTTGTAGAGAGCACAGGGGTCTGGAGGATGCTTGTAGGGTGTATAGGCTCCTGGAGGATGGTTGTGGAGAGCACAGGAGGGCTGGAAGATGCCTGTAGAGAGTATGAGGAGGGGGGGCTGGAGGATGCTTGTAGAGAGTACAGGGGGGATGGAGGATGCTTGTAGAGAGCACAGGGTGGTAGGAGGATGCTTGTAGAGAGCACAGGGGGGTTGGAGGATGCTTGTAAAGAGCGGAGGGTTCTGGAGGATGCTTGTAGGGTGTATAGGCTCCTGGAGGATGGTTGTGGAGAGCACAGGAGGGCTGGCAGATGCCTGTAGAGATTATAGGGAGGGGGGGGCTGGAGGATGCTTGTAGAGAGCACAGGGGGGCTGGAGGATGCTTGTAGAGAGCACAGGGTGGTAGGATGATGCTTGTAGGGTGTATAGGGGCCTGGAGGATGCTTGTAGAGAGCACAGGGGCTGGAGGATGCTTGTAGGGTGTATAGGGGCCTGGCGGTTGCTTGTAGAGAGCACAGGGTTCTGGGGGTAGCTTGTAGGGTGTATAGGGGGCCTGGAGGATGCTTGTAGAAAGCACAGGGTTCTGGGTGATGCTTGTAGGGTGTATATGGGCCTGGAGGATGCTTCTAGAGAGCACAGGGTTCTGGAGGATGCTTTTAGGGTGTATAGGGGCCTGAAGGATGGTTGTAGAGCGCACAGGCTACTGGGGGATGTTTGTAGGGTGTATAAGGGCCTGAAGGATGGTTGTAGAGAGCACAAGAGGGCTGGAGGATTCTTGTAGGGTGTTTAGGGGCTTGGGGATGCTTGAAAACAGCACAGAAGGGCTGGATGATGCTTGTAGAGAGCAAAAGGGGGACTGGAGGATGCTTGTGGAGAGCACAGGGGCTGGAGGATGCTTGTAGGGTGTATAGGGGCCTGGAGGATGCTTGTAGAGAGCACAGGGGTCTGGAGGATGCTTGTAGGGTGTATAGGCTCCTGGAGGATGGTTGTGGAGAGCACAGGAGGGCTGGAAGATGCCTGTAGAGAATATGAGGAGGGGGGGGGGCTGGAGGATGCTTGTAGAGAGTACAGGGGGGATGGAGGATGCTTGTAGAGAGCACAGGGTGGTAGGAGGATGCTTGTAGAGAGCACAGGGGGGTTGGAGGATGCTTGTAAAGAGCAGAGGGTTCTGGAGGATGCTTGTAGGGTGTATAGGGGCCTGCAGGATGCTTGTAGAGAGCACAGGGGCTGGAGGATGCTTGTAGGGTGTATAGCGGCCAGGAGGATGCATGTAGAGAGCACAGGGTTCTGGGGGATGCTTGTAGGGTGTATAGGGGCCAGGAGGATGCTTTTAGAGAGCACAGGGTTCTGGGGGATGCTTGTAGGGTGTATAGGGGGCTGGAGGACGGTTGTGGAGAGCACAGGAGGGCTGGAAGATGCCTGTAGAGAGCATGGGGATGGGGGTGGGGGGCTGGAGGATGCTTGTAGAGAGCACAGGGTGGTAGGAGGATGCTTGTAGAGAGCACAGAGGGGTTGGAGGATGCTGGTAGGGTGTATAGGGGCCTGGAGGATGCTTGTAGAAAGCACAGGGTTCTGGGTGATGCTTGTAGGGTGTATATTGGCCTGGAGGATGCTTGTAGAGAGCACAGAGTTCTGGAGGATGCTTGTAGGGTGTATAGGGGCCTGGAGGATGCTTGTAGAGAGCAAATGGGGGACTGGAGGATGCTTGTGGAGAGCACAGGGGCTGGAGGATGCTTGTAGGGAGTATAGGGGTTTGGAGGATGCTTGTAGAGAGCACAGGGGTCTGGAGGATGCTTGTAGGGTATATAGGCTCCTGGAGGATGGTTGTGGAGAGCACAGGAGGGCTGGAAGATGCCTGTAGAGAGTATAGGGAGGGGGGGGGCTGGAGGATGCTTGTAGAGAGCACAGGGGGGCTGGAGGATGCTTGTAGAGAGCACAGGGTGGTTGGAGGATGCTGGTAGGGTGTATAGGGGCCTGGAGGATGCTTGTAGAAAGCACAGGGTTCTGGGTGATGCTTGTAGGGTGTATATTGGCCTGGAGGATGCTTGTAGAGAGCACAGAGTTCTGGAGGATGCTTGTAGGGTGTATAGGGGCCTGGAGGATGCTTGTAGAGAGCAAAAGGGGGACTGGAGGATGCTTTATGGAGAGCACAGGGGCTGGAGGATGCTTGTAGGGTGTATAGGGGTTTGGAGGATGCTTGTAGAGAGCACAGGGGTCTGGAGGATGCTTGTAGGGTATATAGGCTCCTGGAGGATGGTTGTGGAGAGCACAGGAGGGCTGGAAGATGCCTGTAGAGAGTATAGGGAGGGGGGGGGCTGGAGGATGCTTGTAGAGAGCACAGGGGGGCTGGAGGATGCTTGTAGAGAGCACAGGGTGGTAGGAGGATGCTTGTAGGGTGTATAGGGGCCTGGAGAATGCTTGTAGAGAGCACAGGGGCTGGAGGATGCTTGTAGGGTGTATAGGGGCCTGGCGGTTGCTTGTAGAGAGCACAGGGTTCTGGGGGAAGCTTGTAGGGTGTATAGGGGGGCTGGAGGATGCTTGTAGAAAGCACAGGGTTCTGGGTGATGCTTGTAGGGTGTATATGGGCCTGGAGGATGCTTCTAGAGAGCACAGGGTTCTGGAGGATGCTTTTAGGGTGTATAGGGGCCTGAAGGATGGTTGTAGAGCGCACAGGCTACTGGGGGATGTTTGTAGGGTGTATAAGGGCCTGAAGGATGGTTGTAGAGAGCACAAGAGGGCTGGAGGATTCTTGTAGGGTGTTTAGGGGCTTGGGGATGCTTGAAAACAGCACAGAAGGGCTGGATGATGCTTGTAGAGAGCAAAAGGGGGGCTGGAGGATGCTTGTGGAGAGCACAGGGGCTGGAGGATGCTTGTAGGGTGTATAGGGGCCTGGAGGATGCTTGTAGAGAGCACAGGGGTCTGGAGGATGCTTGTAGGGTGTATAGGCTCCTGGAGGATGGTTGTGGAGAGCACAGGAGGGCTGGAAGATGCCTGTAGAGAGTATGAGGAGGGGGGGCTGGAGGATGCTTGTAGAGAGTACAGGGGGGATGGAGGATGCTTGTAGAGAGCACAGGGTGGTAGGAGGATGCTTGTAGAGAGCACAGGGGGGTTGGAGGATGCTTGTAAAGAGCAGAGGGTTCTGGAGGATGCTTGTAGGGTGTATAGGCTCCTGGAGGATGGTTGTGGAGAGCACAGGAGGGCTGGAAGATGCCTGTAGAGAGTATGAGGAGGGGGGGGGCTGGAGGATGCTTGTAGAGAGTACAGGGGGGATGGAGGATGCTTGTAGAGAGCACAGGGTGGTAGGAGGATGCTTGTAGAGAGCACAGGAGGGTTGGAGGATGCTTGTAAAGAGCAGAGGGTTCTGGAGGATGCTTGTAGGGTGTATAGGGGCCTGCAGGATGCTTCTAGAGAGCACAGGGGCTGGAGGATGCTTGTAGGGTGTATAGCGGCCAGGAGGATGCATGTAGAGAGCACAGGGTTCTGGGGGATGCTTGTAGGGTGTATAGGGGCCAGGAGGATGCTTTTAGAGAGCACAGGGTTCTGGAGGATGCTTTTAGGGTGTATAGGGGGCTGGAGGATGGTTGTGGAGAGCACAGGAGGGCTGGAAGATGCCTGTAGAGAGCATGGGGATGGGGGTGGGGGGCTGGAGGATGCTTGTAGAGAGCACAGGGTGGTAGGAGGATGCTTGTAGAGAGCACAGAGGGGTTGGAGGATGCTGGTAGGGTGTATAGGGGCCTGGTGGATGCTTGTAGAAAGCACAGGGTTCTGGGTGATGCTTGTAGGGTGTATATTGGCCTGGAGGATGCTTGTAGAGAGCACAGAGTTCTGGAGGATGCTTGTAGGGTGTATAGGGGCCTGGAGGATGCTTGTAGAGAGCAAAAGGGGGACTGGAGGATGCTTGTGGAGAGCACAGGGGCTGGAGGATGCTTGTAGGGTGTATAGGGGTTTGGAGGATGCTTGTAGAGAGCACAGGGGTCTGGAGGATGCTTGTAGGGTATATAGGCTCCTGGAGGATGGTTGTGGAGAGCACAGGAGGGCTGGAAGATGCCTGTAGAGAGTATAGGGAGGGGGGGGGCTGGAGGATGCTTGTAGAGAGCATAGGGGGGCTGGAGGATGCTTGTAGAGAGCACAGGGGGGTAGGAGGATGCTTGTAGGGTGTATAGGGGCCTGGAGAATGCTTGTAGAGAGCACAGGGTGGTTGGAGGATGCTGGTAGGGTGTATAGGGGCCTGGAGGATGCTTGTAGAAAGCACAGGGTTCTGGGTGATGCTTGTAGGGTGTATATTGGCCTGGAGGATGCTTGTAGAGAGCACAGAGTTCTGGAGGATGCTTGTAGGGTGTATAGGGGCCTGGAGGATGCTTGTAGAGAGCAAAAGGGGGACTGGAGGATGCTTGTGGAGAGCACAGGGGCTGGAGGATGCTTGTAGGGTGTATAGGGGTTTTCTAGGATGCTTGTAGAGAGCACAAGGGTCTGGAGGATGCTTGTAGGGTATATAGGCTCCTGGAGGATGGTTGTGGAGAGCACAGGAGGGCTGGAAGATGCCTGTAGAGAGTATAGGGAGGGGGGGGGGGGGCTGGAGGATGCTTGTAGAGAGCACAGGGGGGCTGGAGGATGCTTGTAGAGAGCACAGGGTGGTAGGAGGATGCTTGTAGGGTGTATAGGGGCCTGGAGAATGCTTGTAGAGAGCACAGGGGCTGGAGGATGCTTGTAGGGTGTATAGGGGCCTGGCGGTTGCTTGTAGAGAGCACAGGGTTCTGGGGGAAGCTTGTAGGGTGTATAGGGGGGCTGGAGGATGCTTGTAGAAAGCACAGGGTTCTGGGTGATGCTTGTAGGGTGTATATGGGCCTGGAGGATGCTTCTAGAGAGCACAGGGTTCTGGAGGATGCTTTTAGGGTGTATAGGGGCCTGAAGGATGGTTGTAGAGCGCACAGGCTACTGGGGGATGTTTGTAGGGTGTATAAGGGCCTGAAGGATGGTTGTAGAGAGCACAAGAGGGCTGGAGGATTCTTGTAGGGTGTTTAGGGGCTTGGGGATGCTTGAAAACAGCACAGAAGGGCTGGATGATGCTTGTAGAGAGCAAAAGGGGGACTGGAGGATGCTTGTGGAGAGCACAGGGGCTGGAGGATGCTTGTAGGGTGTATAGGGGCCTGGAGGATGCTTGTAGAGAGCACAGGGGTCTGGAGGATGCTTGTAGGGTGTATAGCGGCCAGGAGGATGCATGTAGAGAGCACAGGGTTCTGGGGGATGCTTGTAGGGTGTATAGGGGCCTGCAGGATGCTTCTAGAGAGCACAGGGGCTGGAGGATGCTTGTAGGGTGTATAGCGGCCAGGAGGATGCATGTAGAGAGCACAGGGTTCTGGGGGATGCTTGTAGGGTGTATAGGGGCCAGGAGGATGCTTTTAGAGAGTACAGGGTTCTGGGGGATGCTTGTAGGGTGTATAGGGGGCTGGAGGATGGTTGTGGAGAGCACAGGAGGGCTGGAAGATGACTGTAGAGAGCATGGGGATGGGGGTGGGGGGCTGGAGGATGCTTGTAGAGAGCACAGGGTGGTAGGAGGATGCTTGTAGAGAGCACAGAGGGGTTGGAGGATGCTGGTAGGGTGTATAGGGGTTTGGAGGATGCTTGTAGAGAGCACAGGGGTCTGGAGGATGCTTGTAGGGTATATAGGCTCCTGGAGGATGGTTGTGGAGAGCACAGGAGGGCTGGAAGATGCCTGTAGAGAGTATAGGGAGGGGGGGGCTGGAGGATGCTTGTAGAGAGCATAGGGGGGCTGGAGGATGCTTGTAGAGAGCACAGGGTGGTAGGAGGATGCTTGTAGGGTGTATAGGGGCCTGGAGAATGCTTGTAGAGAGCACAGGGGCTGGAGGATGCTTGTAGGGTGTATAGGGGCCTGGCGGTTGCTTGTAGAGAGCACAGGGTTCTGGGGGAAGCTTGTAGGGTGTATAGGGGGGCTGGAGGATGCTTGTAGAAAGCACAGGGTTCTGGGTGATGCTTGTAGGGTGTATATGGGCCTGGAGGATGCTTCTAGAGAGCACAGGGTTCTGGAGGATGCTTTTAGGGTGTATAGGGGCCTGAAGGATGGTTGTAGAGCGCACAGGCTACTGGGGGATGTTTGTAGGGTGTATAAGGGCCTGAAGGATGGTTGTAGAGAGCACAAGAGGGCTGGAGGATTCTTGTAGGGTGTTTAGGGGCTTGGGGATGCTTGAAAACAGCACAGAAGGGCTGGATGATGCTTGTAGAGAGCAAAAGGGGGACTGGAGGATGCTTGTGGAGAGCACAGGGGCTGGAGGATGCTTGTAGGGTGTATAGGGGCCTGGAGGATGCTTGTAGAGAGCACAGGGGTCTGGAGGATGCTTGTAGGGTGTATAGGCTCCTGGAGGATGGTTGTGGAGAGCACAGGAGGGCTGGAAGATGCCTGTAGAGAGTATGAGGAGGGGGGGCTGGAGGATGCTTGTAGAGAGTACAGGGGGGATGGAGGATGCTTGTAGAGAGCACAGGGTGGTAGGAGGATGCTTGTAGAGAGCACAGGGGGGTTGGAGGATGCTTGTAAAGAGCAGAGGGTTCTGGAGGATGCTTGTAGGGTGTATAGGCTCCTGGAGGATGGTTGTGGAGAGCACAGGAGGGCTGGAAGATGCCTGTAGAGAGTATGAGGAGGGGGGGGGGCTGGAGGATGCTTGTAGAGAGTACAGGGGGGATGGAGGATGCTTGTAGAGAGCACAGGGTGGTAGGAGGATGCTTGTAGAGAGCACAGGAGGGTTGGAGCATGCTTGTAAAGAGCAGAGGGTTCTGGAGGATGCTTGTAGGGTGTATAGGGGCCTGCAGGATGCTTCTAGAGAGCACAGGGGCTGGAGGATGCTTGTAGGGTGTATAGCGGCCAGGAGGATGCATGTAGAGAGCACAGGGTTCTGGGGGATGCTTGTAGGGTGTATAGGGGCCAGGAGGATGCTTTTAGAGAGCACAGGGTTCTGGGGGATGCTTGTAGGGTGTATAGGGGGCTGGAGGATGGTTGTGGAGAGCACAGGAGGGCTGGAAGATGCCTGTAGAGAGCATGGGGATGGGGGTGGGGGGCTGGAGGATGCTTGTAGAGAGCACAGGGTGGTAGGAGGATGCTTGTAGAGAGCACAGAGGGGTTGGAGGATGCTGTTAGGGTGTATAGGGGTTTGGAGGATGCTTGTAGAGAGCACAGGGGTCTGGAGGATGCTTGTAGGGTATATAGGCTCCTGGAGGATGGTTGTGGAGAGCACAGGAGGGCTGGAAGATGCCTGTAGAGAGTATAGGGAGGGGGGGCTGGAGGATGCTTGTAGAGAGCATAGGGGGGCTGGAGGATGCTTGTAGAGAGCACAGGGTGGTAGGAGGATGCTTGTAGGGTGTATAGGGGCCTGGAGAATGCTTGTAGAGAGCACCGGGGCTGGAGGATGCTTGTAGGGTGTATAGGGGCCTGGCGGTTGCTTGTAGAGAGCACAGGGTTCTGGGGGAAGCTTGTAGGGTGTATAGGGGGGCTGGAGGATGCTTGTAGAAAGCACAGGGTTCTGGGTGATGCTTGTAGGGTGTATATGGGCCTGGAGGATGCTTCTAGAGAGCACAGGGTTCTGGAGGATGCTTTTAGGGTGTATAGGGGACTGAAGGATGGTTGTAGAGCGCACAGGATACTGGGGGATGTTTGTAGGGTGTATAAGGGCCTGAAGGATGGTTGTAGAGAGCACAAGAGGGCCGGAGGATTCTTGTAGGGTGTTTAGGGGCTTGGGGATGCTTGAAAACAGCACAGAAGGGCTGGATGATGCTTGTAGAGAGCAAAAGGGGGACTGGAGGATGCTTGTGGAGAGCACAGGGGCTGGAGGATGCTTGTAGGGTGTATAGAGGCCTGGAGGATGCTTGTAGAGAGCACAGGGGTCTGGAGGATGCTTGTAGGGTGTATAGGCTCCTGGAGGATGGTTGTGGAGAGCACAGGAGGGCTGGAAGATGCCTGTAGAGAGTATGAGGAGGGGGGGCTGGAGGATGCTTGTAGAGAGTACAGGGGGGATGGAGGATGCTTGTAGAGAGCACAGGGTGGTAGGAGGATGCTTGTAGAGAGCACAGGGGGGTTGGAGGATGCTTGTAAAGAGCGGAGGGTTCTGGAGGATGCTTGTAGGGTGTATAGGCTCCTGGAGGATGGTTGTGGAGAGCACAGGAGGGCTGGCAGATGCCTGTAGAGATTATAGGGAGGGGGGGGGGCTGGAGGATGCTTGTAGAGAGCACAGGGGGGCTGGAGGATGCTTGTAGAGAGCACAGGGTGGTAGGAGGATGCTTGTAGGGTGTATAGGGGCCTGGAGGATGCTTGTAGAGAGCACAGGGGCTGGAGGATGCTTGTAGGGTGTATAGGGGCCTGGCGGTTGCTTGTAGAGAGCACAGGGTTCTGGGGGTAGCTTGTAGGGTGTATAGGGGGCCTGGAGGATGCTTGTAGAAAGCACAGGGTTCTGGGTGATGCTTGTAGGGTGTATATGGGCCTGGAGGATGCTTCTAGAGAGCACAGGGTTCTGGAGGATGCTTTTAGGGTGTATAGGGGCCTGAAGGATGGTTGTAGAGCGCACAGGCTACTGGGGGATGTTTGTAGGGTGTATAAGGGCCTGAAGGATGGTTGTAGAGAGCACAAGAGGGCTGGAGGATTCTTGTAGGGTGTTTAGGGGCTTGGGGATGCTTGAAAACAGCACAGAAGGGCTGGATGATGCTTGTAGAGAGCAAAAGGGGGACTGGAGGATGCTTGTGGAGAGCACAGGGGCTGGAGGATGCTTGTAGGGTGTATAGGGGCCTGGAGGATGCTTGTAGAGAGCACAGGGGTCTGGAGGATGCTTGTAGGGTGTATAGGCTCCTGGAGGATGGTTGTGGAGAGCACAGGAGGGCTGGAAGATGCCTGTAGAGAGTATGAGGAGGGGGGGGGGGGCTGGAGGATGCTTGTAGAGAGTACAGGGGGGATGGAGGATGCTTGTAGAGAGCACAGGGTGGTAGGAGGAAGCTTGTAGAGAGCACAGGGGGGTTGGAGGATGCTTGTAAAGAGCAGAGGGTTCTGGAGGATGCTTGTAGGGTGTATAGGGGCCTGCAGGATGCTTGTAGAGAGCACAGGCTACTGGGGGATGTTTGTAGGGTGTATATGGGCCTGGAGGATGCTTCTAGAGAGCACAGGGTTCTGGAGGATGCTTTTAGGGTGTATAGGGGCCTGAAGGATGGTTGTAGAGCGCACAGGCTACTGGGGGATGTTTGTAGGGTGTATAAGGGCCTGAAGGATGGTTGTAGAGAGCACAAGAGGGCTGGAGGATTCTTGTAGGGTGTTTAGGGGCTTGGGGATGCTTGAAAACAGCACAGAAGGGCTGGATGATGCTTGTAGAGAGCAAAAGGGGGACTGGAGGATGCTTGTGGAGAGCACAGGGGCTGGAGGATGCTTGTAGGGTGTATAGGGGCCTGGAGGATGCTTGTAGAGAGCACAGGGGTCTGGAGGATGCTTGTAGGGTGTATAGGGGCCTGGAGAATGCTTGTAGAGAGCACAGGGGCTGGAGGATGCTTGTAGGGTGTATAGGGGCCTGGAGGTTGCTTGTAGAGAGCACAGGGTTCTGGGGGAAGCTTGTAGGGTGTATAGGGGGCCTGGAGGATGCTTGTAGAAAGCACAGGGTTCTGGGTGATGCTTGTAGGGTGTATATGGGCCTGGAGGATGCTTCTAGAGAGCACAGGGTTCTGGAGGATGCTTTTAGGGTGTATAGGGGCCTGAAGGATGGTTGTAGAGCGCACAGGCTACTGGGGGATGTTTGTAGGGTGTATAAGGGCCTGAAGGATGGTTGTAGAGAGCACAAGAGGGCTGGAGGATTCTTGTAGGGTGTTTAGGGGCTTGGGGATGCTTGAAAACAGCACAGAAGGGCTGGATGATGCTTGTAGAGAGCAAAAGGGGGACTGGAGGATGCTTGTGGAGAGCACAGGGGCTGGAGGATGCTTGTAGGGTGTATAGAGGCCTGGAGGATGCTTGTAGAGAGCACAGGGGTCTGGAGGATGCTTGTAGGGTGTATAGGCTCCTGGAGGATGGTTGTGGAGAGCACAGGAGGGCTGGAAGATGCCTGTAGAGAGTATGAGGAGGGGGGGCTGGAGGATGCTTGTAGAGAGTACAGGGGGGATGGAGGATGCTTGTAGAGAGCACAGGGTGGTAGGAGGATGCTTGTAGAGAGCACAGGGGGGTTGGAGGATGCTTGTAAAGAGCAGAGGGTTCTGGAGGATGCTTGTAGGGTGTATAGGCTCCTGGAGGATGGTTGTGGAGAGCACAGGAGGGCTGGAAGATGCCTGTAGAGAGTATGAGGAGGGGGGGGGGGGCTGGAGGATGCTTGTAGAGAGTACAGGGGGGATGGAGGATGCTTGTAGAGAGCACAGGGTGGTAGGAGGATGCTTGTAGAGAGCACAGGAGGGTTGGAGGATGCTTGTAAAGAGCAGAGGGTTCTGGAGGATGCTTGTAGGGTGTATAGGGGCCTGCAGGATGCTTCTAGAGAGCACAGGGGCTGGAGGATGCTTGTAGGGTGTATAGCGGCCAGGAGGATGCATGTAGAGAGCACAGGGTTCTGGGGGATGCTTGTAGGGTGTATAGGGGCCAGGAGGATGCTTTTAGAGAGCACAGGGTTCTGGGGGATGCTTGTAGGGTGTATAGGGGGCTGGAGAATGGTTGTGGAGAGCACAGGAGGGCTGGAAGATGCCTGTAGAGAGCATGGGGATGGGGGTGGGGGGCTGGAGGATGCTTGTAGAGAGCACAGGGTGGTAGGAGGATGCTTGTAGAGAGCACAGAGGGGTTGGAGGATGCTGGTAGGGTGTATAGGGGCCTGGAGGATGCTTGTAGAAAGCACAGGGTTCTGGGTGATGCTTGTAGGGTGTATATTGGCCTGGAGGATGCTTGTAGAGAGCACAGCGTTCTGGAGGATGCTTGTAGGGTGTATAGGGGCCTGGAGGATGCTTGTAGAGAGCAAAAGGGGGACTGGAGGATGCTTGTGGAGAGCACAGGGGCTGGAGGATGCTTGTAGGGTGTATAGGGGTTTGGAGGATGCTTGTAGAGAGCACAGGGGTCTGGAGGATGCTTGTAGGGTATATAGGCTCCTGGAGGATGGTTGTGGAGAGCACAGGAGGGCTGGAAGATGCCTGTAGAGAGTATAGGGAGGGGGGGGCTGGAGGATGCTTGTAGAGAGCATAGGGGGGCTGGAGGATGCTTGTAGAGAGCACAGGGTGGTAGGAGGATGCTTGTAGGGTGTATAGGGGCCTGGAGAATGCTTGTAGAGAGCACAGGGGCTGGAGGATGCTTGTAGGGTGTATAGGGGCCTGGCGGTTGCTTGTAGAGAGCACAGGGTTCTGGGGAAAGCTTGTAGGGTGTATAGGGGGGCTGGAGGATGCTTGTAGAAAGCACAGGGTTCTGGGTGATGCTTGTAGGGTGTATATGGGCCTGGAGGATGCTTCTAGAGAGCACAGGGTTCTGGAGGATGCTTTTAGGGTGTATAGGGGCCTGAAGGATGGTTGTAGAGCGCACAGGCTACTGGGGGATGTTTGTAGGGTGTATAAGGGCCTGAAGGATGGTTGTAGAGAGCACAAGAGGGCCGGAGGATTCTTGTAGGGTGTTTAGGGGCTTGGGGATGCTTGAAAACAGCACAGAAGGGCTGGATGATGCTTGTAGAGAGCAAAAGGGGGACTGGAGGATGCTTGTGGAGAGCACAGGGGCTGGAGGATGCTTGTAGGGTGTATAGAGGCCTGGAGGATGCTTGTAGAGAGCACAGGGGTCTGGAGGATGCTTGTAGGGTGTATAGGCTCCTGGAGGATGGTTGTGGAGAGCACAGGAGGGCTGGAAGATGCCTGTAGAGAGTATGAGGAGGGGGGGGGCTGGAGGATGCTTGTAGAGAGTACAGGGGGGATGGAGGATGCTTGTAGAGAGCACAGGGTGGTAGGAGGATGCTTGTAGAGAGCACAGGGGGGTTGGAGGATGCTTGTAAAGAGCAGAGGGTTCTGGAGGATGCTTGTAGGGTGTATAGGCTCCTGGAGGATGGTTGTGGAGAGCACAGGAGGGCTGGCAGATGCCTGTAGAGATTATAGGGAGGGGGGGGCTGGAGGATGCTTGTAGAGAGCACAGGGGGGCTGGAGGAGGCTTGTAGAGAGCACAGGGTGGTAGGAGGATGCTTGTAGGGTGTATAGGGGCCTGGAGGATGCTTGTAGAGAGCACAGGGGCTGGAGGATGCTTGTAGGGTGTATAGGGGCCTGGCGGTTGCTTGTAGAGAGCACAGGGTTCTGGGGGTAGCTTGTAGGGTGTATAGGGGGCCTGGAGGATGCTTGTAGAAAGCACAGGGTTCTGGGTGATGCTTGTAGGGTGTATATGGGCCTGGAGGATGCTTCTAGAGAGCACAGGGTTCTGGCGGATGCTTTTAGGGTGTATAGGGGCCTGAAGGATGGTTGTAGAGCGCACAGGCTACTGGGGGATGTTTGTAGGGTGTATAAGGGCCTGAAGGATGGTTGTAGAGAGCACAAGAGGGCCGGAGGATTCTTGTAGGGTGTTTAGGGGCTTGGGGATGCTTGAAAACAGCACAGAAGGGCTGGATGATGCTTGTAGAGAGCAAAAGGGGGACTGGAGGATGCTTGTGGAGAGCACAGGGGCTGGATGATGCTTGTAGGGTGTATAGGGGCCTGGAGGATGCTTGTAGAGAGCACAGGGGTCTGGAGGATGCTTGTAGGGTGTATAGGCTCCTGGAGGATGGTTGTGGAGAGCACAGGAGGGCTGGAAGATGCCTGTAGAGAGTATGAGGAGGGGGGGGGGGCTGGAGGATGCTTGTAGAGAGTACAGGGGGGATGGAGGATGCTTGTAGAGAGCACAGGGTGGTAGGAGGATGCTTGTAGAGAGCACAGGGGGGTTGGAGGATGCTTGTAAAGAGCAGAGGGTTCTGGAGGATGCTTGTAGGGTGTATAGGGGCCTGCAGGATGCTTGTAGAGAGCACAGGGGCTGGAGGATGCTTGTAGGGTGTATAGCGGCCAGGAGGATGCATGTAGAGAGCACAGGGTTCTGGGGGATGCTTGTAGGGTGTATAGGGGCCAGGAGGATGCTTTTAGAGAGCACAGGGTTCTGGGGGATGCTTGTAGGGTGTATAGGGGGCTGGAGGATGGTTGTGGAGAGCACAGGAGGGCTGGAAGATGCCTGTAGAGAGCATGGGGATGGGGGTGGGGGGCTGGAGGATGCTTGTAGAGAGCACAGGGTGGTAGGAGGATGCTTGTAGAGAGCACAGAGGGGTTGGAGGATGCTGGTAGGGTGTATAGGGGCCTGGAAGATGCTTGTAGAAAGCACAGGGTTCTGGGTGATGCTTGTAGGGTGTTTATTGGCCTGGAGGATGCTTGAAAACAGCACAGAGTTCTGGAGGATGCTTGTAGGGTGTATAGGGGCCTGGAGTATGTTTGTAGAGAGCAAAAGGGGGACTGGAGGATGCTTGTGGAGAGCACAGGGGCTGGAGGATGCTTGTAGGGTGTATAGGGGTTTGGAGGATGCTTGTAGAGAGCACAGGGGTCTGGAGGATGCTTGTAGGGTATATAGGCTCCTGGAGGATGGTTGTGGAGAGCACAGGAGGGCTGGAAGATGCCTGTAGAGAGTATAGGGAGGGGGGGGGGCTGGAGGATGCTTGTAGAGAGCACAGGGGGGCTGGAGGATGCTTGTAGAGAGCACAGGGTGGTAGGAGGATGCTTGTAGGGTGTATAGGGGCCTGGAGAATGCTTGTAGAGAGCACAGGGGCTGGAGGATGCTTGTAGGGTGTATAGGGGCCTGGCGGTTGCTTGTAGAGAGCACAGGGTTCTGGGGGAAGCTTGTAGGGTGTATAGGGGGGCTGGAGGATGCTTGTAGAAAGCACAGGGTTCTGGGTGATGCTTGTAGGGTGTATATGGGCCTGGAGGATGCTTCTAGAGAGCACAGGGTTCTGGAGGATGCTTTTAGGGTGTATAGGGGCCTGAAGGATGGTTGTAGAGCGCACAGGCTACTGGGGGATGTTTGTAGGGTGTATAAGGGCCTGAAGGATGGTTGTAGAGAGCACAAGAGGGCTGGAGGATTCTTGTAGGGTGTTTAGGGGCTTGGGGATGCTTGAAAACAGCACAGAAGGGCTGGATGATGCTTGTAGAGAGCAAAAGGGGGACTGGAGGATGCTTGTGGAGAGCACAGGGGCTGGAGGATGCTTGTAGGGTGTATAGGGGCCTGGAGGATGCTTGTAGAGAGCACAGGGGTCTGGAGGATGCTTGTAGGGTGTATAGGCTCCTGGAGGATGGTTGTGGAGAGCACAGGAGGGCTGGAAGATGCCTGTAGAGAGTATGAGGAGGGGGGGCTGGAGGATGCTTGTAGAGAGTACAGGGGGGATGGAGGATGCTTGTAGAGAGCACAGGGTGGTAGGAGGATGCTTGTAGAGAGCACAGGGTTCTGGAGGATGCTTGTAGGGTGTATAGGGGCCTGCAGGATGCTTGTAGAGAGCACAGGGGCTGGAGGATGCTTGTAGGGTGTATAGCGGCCAGGAGGATGCATGTAGAGAGCACAGGGTTCTGGGGGATGCTTGTAGGGTGTATAGGGGGCTGGAGGACGGTTGTGGAGAGCACAGGAGGGCTGGAAGATGCCTGTAGAGAGCATGGGGATGGGGGGGGGGGCTGGAGGATGGTTGTAGAGAGCACAGGGTGGTAGGAGGATGCTTGTAGAGAGCACAGAGGGGTTGGAGGATGCTGGTAGGGTGTATAGGGGCCTGGATGATGCTTGTAGAGAGCACAGGGTTCTGGAGGATGCTGCTAGGGTGTATAGGGGCCTGGAGGATGCTTGTAGAGAGCACAGGGGTCTGGAGGATGCTTGTAGGGTGTATAGGGGCCTGGAGGATGGTTGTGGAGACCACAGGACAGCTAAAGGATGCCTGTAGAGAGTACGGGGATAGGGTCGGCTAGAGGATGCTTGTAGAGAGCACAGGGGGGGCTGGAGGATGCTTGAAGACAGCACAGGGGGGCTGAAGGATGCTTGTACAGAGCACAAGGGGGCTGGAGGATGTTTGAAGACTGCACAGCGGAGCTAGAGGGTGCTTGTAGAGAGCACGGGTGGGGCTGGAAAATGCTTGTGGGGTTTACAGGGGGCTGAAGGATTCTTTTAGAGAGCACACAGGGGCTTGTGATGATTTTAGAGAGCACAGAGGGGCTTGTGGATGCTTGAAGACAGCACAGAAGGGCTGGATGATGCTTGTAGAGAGAAAAAGGGGGTCTGGAGGATGCTTGTAGAGAGCACAAGAGGGCTTGAGGATGCTTGTATGGTGTTTAGGGGCCTGGAGGATGCTTGCAGAGAGCACAGGGTTCTGGGAGATGCTTGTAGGGTGTATAGGGGCCTGGAGAATGCTTGTGGAGAGCACAGGGGCTGGAGGATGCTTGTAGGGTGTATAGGGGCCTGGAGGATGCTTGTAGAGAGCACAGGGGTCTGGAGGATGCTTGTAGGGTGTATAGGGGCCTGGAGGATGCTTGTAGAGAGCACAGGGGGGCTGGATGATGCTTGTAGAGAGCACAGGGGGGCCGGAGGATGCTTATGGAGTTACAGGGGACTTGAGGATGCTTGTAGAGAGCTCAGGGGGGCTGGAAGATTCTTATAGGGTGTACTGGGGTGCTGGAGAATGCTTATAGAAAGCACAGGCGACGGAGAGAATGCTTGAAGAAAGCACAATGGGACTGAAAGGGATGCTTGTCGAGAGCACAGGGAGCTAGAGGATGCTTGTAGTGTATATAGGGGGACTGGAGAAGGCTTGTACAGAGCACAAGGGGGCTGGAGGATGTTTGAAGACTGCACAGCGGAGCTAGAGGATGCTTGTAGAGAGCACGGGTGGGGCTGGAAAATGCTTGTGGGATTTACAGGGGGCTGAAAGATGCTTTTAGAGAGCACAGAGGGGCTTAGGATGCTTTTAGAGAGCGCAGAGGGGCTTGGGGATGCTTGAAAACAGCACAGAAGGGCTGGATGATGCTTGTAGAGAGCAAAAGGGGGACTGGAGGATGCTTGTAGAGAGCACAAGAGGGCTGGAGGATGCTTGTAGGGTGTTTAGGGGCTTGGGGATGCTTGAAAACAGCACAGAAGGGCTGGTTGATGCTTGTAGAGAGCAAAAGGGGGACTGGAGGATGCTTCTGGAGAGCACAGGGGCTGGAGGAAGCTTGTAGGGTGTATAGGGGCCTGGAGGATGCTTGTAGAGAACACAGGGGTCTGGAGGATGCTTGTAGAGAGCACAGGGTGGTAGGAGGATGCTTGCAGAGAGCACAGGGTGGTAGGAGGATGCTTGTAGAGAGCACAGGGGGGTTGGAGGATGCTTGTAAAGAGCAGAGGGTTCTGGAGGATGCTTGTAGGGTGTATAGGGGTCTGGAGGATGCTTGTAGAGAGCACAGGGGCTGGAGGATGCTTGTAGGGTGTATAGGGGCCTGGCGGTTGCTTGTAGAGAGCACAGGGTTCTGGGGGAAGCTTGTAGGGTGTATAGGGGCCTGGAGGATGCTTGTAGAAAGCACAGGGTTCTGGGTGATGCTTGTAGGGTGTATATGGGCCTGAAGGATGCTTGTAGAGAGAACAGGGTTCTGGAGGATGCTTGTATAGAGCACAGGGGGGCTGGAGGATGCTTGTAGAGAGCACAGGGTGGTAGGAGGATGCTTGTAGAGAGCACAGGGGGGTTGGAGGATGCTTGTAAAGAGCAGAGGGTTCTGGAGGATGCTTGTAGGGTGTATAGGGGCCTGGAGGATGCTTGTAGAGAGCACAGGGGCTGGAGGATGCTTGTAGGGTGTATAGGGGCCTGGCGGTTGCTTGTAGAGAGCACAGGGTTCTGGGGGAAGCTTGTAGGGTGTATAGGGACCTGGAGGATGCTTGTAGAAAGCACAGGGTTCTGGGTGATGCTTGTAGGGTGTATATGGGCCTGGAGGATGCTTGTAGAGAGCACAGGGGTCTGGAGGATGCTTTTAGGGTGTATAGGGGCCTGAAGGATGCTTGTAGAGAGCACAGGCTTCTGGGGGATGCTTGTAGGGTGTATAAGGGCCTGAAGGATGGTTGTGGAGAGCATAGGAGGGCTGGAGGATGCTTGTAGAGAGCACGGGGGTTGGGGGGGCTAGAGGATGCTTGTAGAGAGCACAGGCGGGGCTGGAGGATGCTTGAAGAGAGCACAGGGGGGCTGAAGGATGCTTGTAGAGAGCACAGGGGGGCTGGAGGATGCTTGAAGAGAGCACAGGGGGGCTGGAGGATGCCTGTAGAGAGCATGGGGGGGGCTGGAGGATGCTTGTGGAGAGCACAGGGGCTGGAGGATGCTTGTAGGGTGTATAGGGGCCTGGAGGATGCTTGTAGAGAGCACAGGGTTCTGGGGGATGCTAATAGGGTGTATAGGGGCCTGGAGGATGTTTGTAGAGAGCACAGGGGTCTGGAGGATGCTTGTAGGGTGTATAGGGGCCTGGAGGATGCTTGTAGAGAGCACAGGGTTCTGGGGGATGCTAATAGGGTGTATAGTGGACTGGAGGATGTTTGTAGAGAGCACAGGGGTCTGGAGCATGCTTGTAGGGTGTATAGGGGCCTGAAGGATGCTTGAAAACAGCACAGAAGGGCTGAATGATGCTTGTAGAGAGCAAAAGGGGGACTGGAGGATGCTTGTAGAGAGCACAGGGGCTGGAGGATGCTTGTAGGGTGTATAGGGGCCTGTCGGTTGCTTTTAGAGAGCACAGGGTTCTGGGGGAAGCTTGTAGGGTGTATAGGGGCCTGGAGGATGCTTGTAGAAAGCACAGGGTCCTGGGTGATGCTTGTAGGGTGCATATTGGCCTGAAGGATGCTTGTAGAGAGCACAGGGTTCTGGAGGATGCTTGTAGGGTGTATAGGGGCCTGAAGGATGCTTGTAGAGAGCACAGGCTTCTGGGGGATGCTTGTAGGGTGTATAGGGGCCTGGAGAATGGTTGTGGAGAGCACAGGAGGGCTGGAGGATGCCTGTAGAGAGCACGGGGGGGTGGGGGTGGGGGGGCTAGAGGATGCTTGTAGAGAGCACAGGCGGGGCTGGAGGATGTTTTATGAGAGCACAGGGGGGCTGAAGGAAGCTTGTAGAGAGCACAGGGGGGCTGGAGGATGCTTGAAGAGAGTACAGGTGCTGGAGGATGCTTGTAGGGTGTATAGGGGCCTGGAGAATGCTTGTAGAGAGCACAGGGTTCTGGGAGATGCTAATAGGGTGTATAGGGGCCAGGAGGATGGTTGTAGAGAGCACAGGAGGGCTGGAAGATGCCTGTAGAGAGCATGGGGATGGGGGGGCTGGAGAATGCTTGTAGAGAGCACAGGGTGGTAGGAGGATGCTTGTAGAGAGCACAGGGTTCTGGAGGATGCTGGTAGGGTGTATAGGGGCCTGGAGGATGCTTGTAGAGAGCACAGGGTTCTGGAGGATGCTGGTAGGGTGTATAGGGGCCCGGAGGATGCTTGTAGAGAGCACAGGGGTCTGGAGGATGCTTGTAGGGTTTATAGGGGCCTGGAGGATGCTTGTAGAGAGCACAGGGATCTGGAGGATGCTTGTAGGGTGTATAGGGGCCTGGAGGATGCTTGTAGAGAGCACAGGGGGGCTGGATGATGCTTGTAGAGAGCTCAGGGGGGCTGGAATATTCTTTTAGGGTGTACTGGGGAGCTGGAGAATGCTTATAGAAAGCACAGGCGGCGGAGAGAATGCTTGAAGAAAGCACAATGGGACTGAAAGGGATGCTTGTCGAGAGCACAGGGAGCTAAAGGGTGCTTGTAGTGTTTATAGGGGGACTGGAGGATGCTTGTACAGAGCAAAAGGGGGCTGGAGGATGTTTGAAGACTGCACAGCGGAGCTAGAGGATGCTTGTTGAGAGCACGGATGGGGCTGGAAAATGCTTGTGGGATTTACAGGGGGCTGAAGGATGCTTTTAGAGAGCACAGAGGGGCTTGGGATGCTTTTAGGAAGCGCAGAGGGGCTTGGGGATGCTTGTAGAGAGCACAAGAGGGCTGGAGGATGCTTGTAGGGTGTTTAGGGGCTTGGGGATGCTTGAAAACAGCAAAGAAGGGCTGGATGATGCTTGTAGAGAGCAAAAGGGGGACTGGAGGATGCTTGTGGAGAGCACAGGGGCTGGAGGATGCTTGTAGGGTGTATAGGGGCCTGGAGGATGCTTGTAGAGAGCACAGGGGTCTGGAGGATGCTTGTAGGGTGTATAGGCTCCTGGAGGATGGTTGTGGAGAGCACAGGAGGGCTGAAAGATGCCTGTAGAGAGTATGGGGAGGGGGGGCTGGAGGATGCTTGTAGAGAGCACAGGGGGGCTGGAGGATGCTTGTAGAGAGCACAGGGGGGTTGGAGGATGCTTGTAAAGAGCAGAGGGTTCTGGAGGATGCTTGTAGGGTGTATAGGGGCCTGGAGGATGCTTGTAGAGAGCACAGGGGCTGGAGGATGCTTGTAGGGTGTATAGGGGCCTGGCGGTTGCTTGTAGAGAGCACAGGGTTCTGGGGGAAGCTTGTAGGGTGTATAGGGGCCTGGAAGATGCTTGTAGAGAGCACAGGATTCTGGAGGATGCTTTTAGGGTGTATAGGGGCCTGAAGGATGCTTGTAGAGAGCACAGGCTTCTGGGGGATGCTTGTAGGGTGTATAAGGGCCTGAAGGATGGTTGTAGAGAGCACAAGAGGGCTGGAGGATGCTTGTAGGGTGTTTAGGGGCTTGGGGATGCTTGAAAACAGCACAGAAGGGCTGGATGATGCTTGTAGAGAGCAAAAGGGGGACTGGAGGATGCATGTGGAGACCACAGGGGCTGGAGGATGCTTGTAGGGTGTATAGGGGCCTGGAGGATGCTTGTAGAGAGCACAGGGGTCTGGAGGATGCTTGTAGGGTGTATAGGCTCCTGGAGGATGGTTGTGGAGAGCACAGGAGGTCTGAAAGATGCCTGTAGAGAGTATGGGGAGTCGGGGGCTGGAGGATGCTTGTAGAGAGCACAGCGGGGATGGAGGATGCTTGTAGAGAGCACAGGGTGGTAGGAGGATGCTTGTAGAGAGCACAGGGGGGGTGGAGGATGCTTGTAAAGAGCAGAGGGTTCTGTAGGATGCTTGTAGGGTGTATAGGGGCCTGGAGGATGCTTGTAGAGAGCACAGGGGCTGGAGGATGCTTGTAGGGTGTATAGGGGCCGGGCGGTTGCTTGTAGAGAGCACAGGGTTCTGGGGGAAGCTTGTAGGGTGTATAGGGGCCTGGAGGATGCTTGTAGAAAGCACAGGGTTCTGGGTGATGCTTGTAGGGTGTATATGGGCCTGGAGGATGCTTGTAGAGAGCACAGGGTTCTGGAGGATGCTTGTAGAGAGCACAGGGGGGCTGGAGGATGCTTGTAGAGAGCACAGGGTGGTAGGAGGATGCTTGTAGAGAGCACAGGGGGGTTGGAGGATGCTTGTAAAGAGCAGAGGGTTCTGGAGGATGCTTGTGGAGAGCACAGGGGCTGGAGGGTGCTTGAAGAGAGCACAGGGTGGCTGAAAGATGCTTGTAGAGAGCACAGGGGGGCTGGAGGATGCTTGTAGGGTGTATAGAGGCCTGGAGGATGCTTGTCGAGAGCACAGGGTTTTACGGTGTCATAGAAACGTAAAATTTGGCACGAGCATTGATTATGTCATAAATAAGAAAAGCTTATGGGTGCCAACTCGATTATTCAATTCTAGCGCAAAAGAATTGGCGTCGAAATTTTATGTGCGGAATGTAATTTTTTCACTTTCCGGTGTCATAGAAACGGGAAATTTGGCAAGAGCATTGATTATGTCATAAATAGGAAAAGCTAATGGTTCCCAACTCCATTATTCAATTCTATGTGCAAAAGAATTAGCGTCCAAATTTTACGTGCGGAATGTAATTTCTTCACTTTCCGGTGTCATAGAAACTGGAAATTTAACATGAGCATTGATTATGTCATATATAGGAAAAGTTCAAAGGTCCCAACTCGATTATTCAATTCTAGCGCAAAAGAATTGGCATCGAAATTTTACGTGCGGAATGTAATTTTTTCACTTTCCGGTGTCATAGAAACGTGAAATTTGGCACGAGCGTTGATTATGTCATAAATAGGGAAAGCTAATGCGTCCCAACTCCATTATTCAATTGTATGCGCAAAAGAATTGGCGTCAAAATTTTACGTGCCGAATGTAATTTTTTCACTTTCCGGTGTCATAGAAACGGGAAATTTGGCACGAGCATTGATTATGTCATATATAGGAAAAGCTAATGGGTCCCAACTCGATTATTCAATTCTAGCGCAAAAGAATTGGCGTCGAAATTTTACGTACGGAATGTAATTTTTTCACTTTCCGGTGTCATAGAAATGTGAAATTTGGCACGAGCATTGATTATGTCATAAATAGGAAAAGCTAATGGGTCCCAACTCGATTATTCAATTCTATGAGCAAAAGAATTAGCGTCCAAATTTTGCGTACGGAATGTAATTTTCTCACATAGAAACGTGAAATTTGGCACGGGCATTGATTATGTCATAAATAGGAAAAATTAATGGGTCCCAACTCCATTATTCAATTCTATGCGCAAAAGAATTAGCGTCCAAATTTTACGTACGGAATGTAATTTTCTCACATAGAAACGTGAAATTTGGCACGGGCATTGATTATGTCATAAATAGGAAAAGTTAATGGGTCCCAACTCGATTATTCAATTCTATGCGCAAAAGAATTAGCGTCAAAATTTTACGTACGGAATGTATTTTTCTCACTTTCCGCTGTCATAGAAATGTGAAATTTGGCACAAGCATTGATTATGTCATAAATAGAAAAAGCTTATGGGTCCCAACTCCATTATTTTATTCTATGCGCAAAAGAATTAGCGTCTAAATTTTACGTACGGAATGTAATTTTCTCACATAGAAACTTTAAATTTCGCACGGGCATTGATTATGTCATAAATAGGAAAAGCTAATGGGTCCCAACTGGATTATTCAATTCTATGCGCAAAAGAATCAGCGTCCAAATCTTACGTACGGAATGTAATTTTCTCACTTTCCGGTCTCATAGAAACGTGAAATTTGTAGGGTGTATAGGGGCCTGGAGGATGGTTGTGGAGAGCACAAGAGGGCTGGAGGATGCCTGTAGAGAGCACGGGGGGGGGGGGGGCTGGAGAATGCTTGTAGAGAGCACAGGCGGGGCTGGAGGATGCTTGAAGAGAGCACAGGGGGGCTGAAGGATGCTTGTAGAGAGCAGAGGGGGGCTGGAGGATGCTTGTAGAGAGCAGAGGGTTCTGGAGGATGCTTGTAGGGTATATAGGGGCCTGGAGGATGCTTGTAGAGAGCACAGGGGCTGGAGGATGCTTTTAGGGTGTATAGGGGCCTGGCGGTTGCTTGTAGAGAGCACAGGGTTCTGGGGGAAGCTTGTGGAGAGCACAGGAGGGCTGAAAGATCCCTGTACAGAGCATGGGGAGGGGGGGTTGGAGGATGCTTGTAGAGAGCACAGGGGGGCTGGAGCATGCTTGTAGAGAGCACAGGGTGGTAGGAGGATGCTTGTAGAGAGCACAGGGGGGTTAGAGGACGCTTGTAGAGAGCAGAGGGTTCGGGAGGATGCTTGTAGGGTGTATAGGGGCCTGGAGGATGCTTGTAGAGAGCACATAGGCTGGAGGATGCTTGTAGGGTGTATAGGGACCTGGCGGTTGCTTGTAGAGAGCACAGGGTTCTGGGGGAAGCTTGTAGGGTGTATAGGGGCCTGGAGGATGCTTGTAGAAAGCACAGTGTTCTGGGTGATGCTTGTAGGGTGTATATGGGTCTGGAGGATGCTTGCAGAGAGCACAGGGTTCTGGAGGATGCTTGTAGGATGTATAGGGGCCTGAAGGATGCTTGTAGAGAGCACAGGCTTCTGGGGGATGCTTGTAGGGTGTATAGGGGCCTGGAGGATGGTTGTGGAAAGCAGAGGAGGGCTGGAGGATGCCTGTAGAGAGCACGGGGGGGTTGGGGGGCTAGAGGATGCTTGTACAGAGCACAGGCAGGGCTGGAGGATGCTTGAAGAGAGCACAGGGGGGCTGAAGGATGCTTGTAGAGAGCACAGGGGGGCTGGAGGATGCTTGAAGAGAGCACAGGGGGGCTGGAGGATGCCTGTAGAGAGTATGGGGGGGCTGGAGGATGCTTGTGGAGAGCACAGGGGCTGGAGGATGCTTGTAGGGTGTATAGGGGCCTGAAGGATGCTTGTAGAGAGCACAGGGTTCTGGGGGATGCTAATAGGGTGTATAGGGGCCTGGAGGATGCTTGTAGAGAGCACAGGGGTCTGGAGGATGCTTGTAGGGTGTATAGGGGCCTGGAGGATGCTTGAAAACAGCACAGAAGGGCTGGATGATGCTTGTAGAGAGCAAAAGGGGGACTGGAGGATGCTTGTGGAGAGCACAGGGGCTGGAGGATGCTTGTAGGGTGTATAGGGGCCTGGAGGATGCTTGTAGAGAGCACAGGCGTCTGGAGGATGCTTGTAGGGTGTATAGGGGCCTGGAGGATGCTTGTGGAGAGCACAGGAGGGCTGGAATATACCTGTAGAGAACATGGGGAGGGGGGAGGGCTGGAGGATGCTTGTAGAGAGCACAGGGTGGAAGGAGGATGCTTGTAGAGAGCACAGGGGGCCTGGAGGATGCTTGTAGAGAGCACAGGGGCTGGAGGATGCTTGTAGGGTGTATAGGGGCCGGTCGGTTGCTTGTAGAGAGCACAGGGTTCTGGGGGAAGCTTGTAGGGTGTATAGGGGCCTGGAAGATGCTTGTAGAAAGCACAGGGTTCTGGGTGATGCTTGTAGGGTGTATATTGGCCTGGAGGATGCTTGTAGAGAGCACAGAGTTCTGGAGGATGCTTGTAGGGTGTATAGGGGCCTGAAGGATGCTTGTAGAGAGCACAGGCTTCTGGGGGATGCTTGTAGGGTGTATAGGGGCCTGGAGGATGGTTGTGGAAAGCAGAGGAGGGCTGTAGGATGCCTGTAGAGAGCACGGGGGGGGGGGTTGGGGGGCTAGAGGATGCTTGTAGAGGGCACAGGCGGGGCAGGAGGATGCTTTAAGAGAGCACAGGGGGGCTGAAGAATGCTTGTAGAGAGCACAGGGACGGCTGGAGGATGCTTGAAGAGAGCACAGGGGGACTGGAGGATGACTGTAGAGAGCATGGGGTGGGGGGGCTGGAGGATGCTTGTGGAGAGCACAAGGGCTGGAGGATGCTTGTAGGGTGTAAAGGGGCCTGGAGGATGCTTGTAGAGAGCACAGGGTTCTGGAGGATGCTAATAGCGTGTATAGGGGCCTGGAGGATGCTTGTAGAGAGCACAGGGGTCTGGAGGATGCTTGTAGGGTGTATAGGGGCCTGGAGGATTCTTGTAGAGAGCACAGGCTTCTGGGGGATGCTTGTAGGGTGTATAGGGGCCTGGAGGATGGTTGTGGAGAGCACAAGAGGGCTGGAAGATGCCTGTAGAGAGCACGGGGGGGTGGGGGGGCTAGAGGATGCTTGTAGAGAGCACAGGCGCGGCTGGAGGATGCTTGAACAGAGCACAGGGGGGCTGAAGGATGCTTGTAGAGAGCACAGGGGGACTGGAGGATGCTTGAAGAGAGCACAGGGGGGCTGGCGGATGCCTGTAGAGAGCATGGGGCGGGCTGGAGGATGCTTGTGGAGAGCACAGGGGCTGGAGGATGCTTGTAGGGTGTATAGGGGCCAGGAGGATGCTTGTAGAGAGCACAGTGTTCTGGGGGATGCTTGTAGGGTGTATAGGGGGCTGGAAGATGGTTGTGGAGAGCACAGGAGGGCTGGAAGATGCCTGTAGAGAGCATGGGGATGGGGGGGGGGCTGGAGGATGCTTGTAGAGAGCACAGGGTGGTAGGAGGATGCTTGTAGAGAGCACAGAGGGGTTGGAGGATGCTGGTAGGGTGTATAGGGGCCTGGAGGATGCTTGTAGAGAGCACAGGGTTCTGGAGGATGCTGGTAGGGTGTATAGGGGCCTGGAGGATGCTTGTAGAGAGCACAGGGGTCTGGAGGATGCTTGTAGGGTGTATAGGGGCCTGGAGGATGGTTGTGGAGACCACAGGACGGCTAAAGGATGCCTGTAGAGAGTACGGGGGGAGGGGCGGCTAGAGGATGCTTGTAGAGAGCACAGGGGGGGCTGGAGGATGCTTGCAGAGAGCACAGGGGGGCTGAAGAATGCTTGTACAGAGCACAAGGGGGCTGGAGGATGTTTGAAGACTGCACAGCGGAGCTAGAGGGTGCTTGTAGAGAGCACGGGTGGGGCTGGAAAATGCTTGTGGGGCTTACAGGGGGCTGAAGGATTCTTTTAGAGAGCACAGAGGGGCTTGGGATGCTTTTAGAGAGCACAGAGGGGCTTGGGGATGCTTGAAGACAGCACAGAAGGGCTGGATGATGCTTGTAGAGAGCAAAAGGGGGAATGGACGATGCTTGTAGAGAGCACAAGAGGGCTGGAGGATGTTTGTAGGGTGTTTAGGGGCCTGGAGGATGCTTGCAGAGAGTACAGGGTTCTGGGAGATGCTTGTAGGGTGTATAGGGGCCTGGAGAATGCTTGTGGAGAGCACAGGGGCTGGAGGATGCTTGTAGGGTGTATAGGGGCCTGGAGGATGCTTGTAGAGAGCACAGGGATCTGGAGGATGCTTGTAGGGTGTATAGGGGCCTGGAGGATGCTTGTAGAGAGCACAGGGGGCTGGATGATGCTTGTAGAGAGCACAGGGGGGCTGGAGGATGCTTATGGAGTTACAGGGGACTTGAGGATGCTTGTAGAGAGCTCAGGGGGGCTGGAAGATTGTTATAGGGTGTACTGGGGAGCTGGAGAATGCTTATAGAAAGCACAGGCGACGGAGAGAATGCTTGAAGAAAGCACAATGGGACTGAAAGGGATGCTTGTCGAGAGCACAGGGAGCTAGAGGATGCTTGTAGTGTATATAGGGGGACTGGAGGATGCTTGTACAGAGCACAAGGGGGCTGGAGGATGTTTGAAGACTGCACAGCGGAGCTAGAGGATGCTTGTAGAGAGCACGGGTGGGGCTGGAAAATGCTTGTGGGATTTACAGGGGCCTGAAGGATGCTTTTAGAGAGTACAGAGGGGCTTGGGATGCTTTTAGAGAGCGCAGAGGGGCTTGGGGATGCTTGAAAACAGCACAGAAGGGCTGGATGATGCTTGTAGAGAGCAAAAGGGGGACTGGAGGATGCTTGTAGAGAGCACAAGAGGGCTGGAGGATGCTTGTAGGGTGTTTAGGGGCTTGGGGATGCTTGAAAACAGCACAGAAGGGCTGGATGATGCTTGTAGAGAGCAAAAGGGGGCCTGGAGGATGCTTCTGGAGAGCACAGGGGCTGGAGGATGCTTGTAGGGTGTATAGGGGCCTGGAGGATGCTTGTAGAGAGCACAGGGGTCTGGAGGATGCTTGTAGAGAGCACAGGGTCGTAGGAGGATGCTTGTAGAGAGCACAGGGTGGTAGGAGGATGCTTGTACAGAGCACAGGGGGGTTGGAGGATGCTTGTAAAGAGCAGAGGGTTCTGGAGGATGCTTGTAGGGTGTATAGGGGCCTGGAGGATGCTTGTAGAGAGCACAGGGGCTGGAGGATGCTTGTAGGGTGTATAGGGGCCTGGCGGTTGCTTGTAGAGAGCACAGGGTTCTGGGGGAAGCTTGTAGGGTGTATAGGGGCCTGGAGGATGCTTGTAGAAAGCACAGGGTTCTGGGTGATGCTTGTAGGGTGTATATGGGCCTGGAGGATGCTTGTAGAGAGCACAGGGTTCTGGAGGATGCTTGTAGAGAGTACAGGGGGGCTGGAGGATGCTTGTAGAGAGCACAGGGTGGTAGGAGGATGCTTGTAAAGAGCAGAGGGTTCTGGAGGATGCTTGTGGAGAGCACAGGGGCTGGAGGGTGCTTGAAGAGAGCACAGGGTGGCTGAAAGATACTTGTAGAGAGCACAGGGTTCTGGAGGATGCTTGTAGAGAGTACAGGGGGGCTGGAGGATGCTTGTAGAGAGCACAGGGTGGTAGGAGGATGGTTGTAGAGAGCACAGGGGGGTTGGAGGATGCTTGTAAAGAGCAGAGGGTTCTGGAGGATGCTTGTGGAGAGCACAGGGGCTGGAGGGTGCTTGAAGAGAGCACAGGGTGGCTGAAAGATACTTGTAGAGAGCACAGGGGGGCTGGAGGATGCTTGTAGGGTGTATAGAGGCCTGGAGGATGCTTGTCGAGAGCACAGGGTTTTACGGTGTCATAGAAACGTAAAATTTGGCACGAGCATTGATTATGTCATAAATAAGAAAAGCTAATGGGTCCCAACTCGATTATTCAATTCTAGCGCAAAAGAATTGGCGTCGAAATTTTACGTGCGGAATATAATTTTTTCACTTTCCGGTGTCATAGAAACGGGAAATTTGGCAAGAGCATTAATTATGTCATAAATAGGAAAAGTTCATAAGTCTCAACTCGATTATCCAATTCTAGCGCAAAAGAATTGGCGTCAAAATTTTACGTGCGGAATGTAATTTTTTCACTTTCCGGTGTCATAGAAACGTGAAATTTGGCACGAGCATTGATTATGTCATAAATAGGAAAAGCTAATGGTTCCCAACTCCATTATTCAATTCTGAGAGATACGGAGACAAACACTTTTGAGACATTGGTTCGACGCCCTACCACGCATATTGCATGGGACGCCGACCAGTTGGCTGTCTAATTTTGAAACTGAGACCTGTCACTCAGTATATTCTACTCACTCCAATGAGATACTTATATAGTCTTATGCTCATGTGAGGGTTGAATCCTGTGGACATTCTCAACTATTTCCGTTTCAAAAATTTTTTTATACAATCATACCCAATGTCATTCTTTTGACGTTGAGGTGACACACCTTTGATAACCTTACATCTGTGTCCAACTTTATATGAGACACTGGGGGATCAAGGATCTCTCTTTAGGTGGTAATCAGCTCTCCGCTGCAACAGCTGGTCCTCCAAAGATTGGGACACTAGTTTCTTTACGGACTGGTCTATTTAGACCCCCCAATATTATCAGCAATATCCAATCTCAATTCATATTGCTCCTGATGATCCACTCCAACTTGAGTGGTGAAACGCGTCGAGCAACAAACTGAGCAACAAATCGATGAGCAACAAATTATTGAGAAATTGAATACGTAAAGGGATCTTAAATTCCCGGGGTCTAGTATCTTCTAAATACGACCCCCTTTTTTTGATAGAAGGGAGGTTGCATTATATCCTTGGGAGGCTCTCTCATTAATAATCCTGTAATATATCTGACATCTTCAGAATCCTTGAGAGATGTCCCCCTTGGCTTAGACCAAATTCCGTCTCTTTACTTTTGAGCCGGACGAGTATCTCTAAATCCTCCTTCTTGTAACGAATGTGAAGAAACGCATATCCGAGTCACTATAATTAAATCTATTTATGACGTGTGGGTTATACAATATTAAGAAATAGCAACCGGAGACATTTCATTTCTATTTAACCGGTGCGCTATTATACAATCAAGTCTCGGCCCCCTGCCTAACTGGCCACAAGCAGGACCGGAAACTTTGTGGCCCTTGTGGACCACATATCTTAACACCCACACACGTAACAGTGTGATTAGACACTTACCTTGAGTGACCGTTTATGGTGTGGTCGGATGGTCCACACCACGTCCTTTAATCACTTTTGTTTTGTTTTATGTGTTGTGCCCCTACGTGTATATTTTAATCGTTGAAATAAAAAATAAACCTTTTACTTTAAGTCACCACTGTGATAGGGCATTTCTAGTTATATTTGGAGACTTCTACTCTGCCTCTTCTGCGAAACATTATTCAATTCTATGTGCAAAAGAATTAGCGTCCAAATTTTACGTGCGGAATGTAATTTCTTCACTTTCCGGTGTCATAGAAACTGGAAATTTGGCATGAGCATTGATTATGTCATATATAGGAAAAGTTCAAAGGTCCCAACTCGATTATTCAATTCTAGCGCAAAAGAATTGGCGTCGAAATTTTACGTGCGGAATGTAATTTTATCACTTTCCGGTGTCATAGAAACGTGAAATTTGGCACGAGCGTTGATTATGTCATAAATAGGGAAAGCTAATGCGTCCCAACTCCATTATTCAACTGTATGCGCAAAAGAATTGTCGTCAAAATTTTACGTGCGGAATGTAATTTTTTCACTTTCCGGTGTCATAGAAACGGGAAATTTTCCACGAGCATTGATTATGTCATATATAGGAAAAGCTAATGGGTCCCAACTCGATTATTCAATTCTAGCGCAAAAGAATTGGCGTCGAAATTTTACGTACGGAATGTAATTTTTTCACTTTCCGGTGTCATAGAAATGTGAAATTTGGCACGAGCATTGATTATGTCATAAATAGGAAAAGCTAATGGGTCCCAGCTCGATTATTCAATTCTATGAGCAAAAGAATTAGCGTCCAAATTTTGCGTACGGAATGTAATTTTCTCACATAGAAACGTGAAATTTGGCACGGGCATTGATTATGTCATAAATAGGAAAAATTAATGGGTCCCAACTCCATTATTCAATTCTATGCGCAAAAGAATTAGCGTCCAAATTTTACTTACGGAATGTAATTTTCTCACATAGAAACGTGAAATTTGGCACGAGCATTGATTATGTCATAAATAGGAAAAGTTAATGGGTCCCAACTTGAATATTCAATTCTAGCGCAAAAGAATTAGCGTCCAAATTTTATGTACGGAATGTAATTTTCTCACTTTCCGGTGTCATAGAAACATGAAATTTGGCACGAGCATTGATTGTCATAAATAGGAAAAGCTAATGGGTCCCACCTCGATTGTTCAATTCTAAGCGCAAAAGAATTAGCGTCCACATTTTACGTACGGAATGTAATTCTCTCACTTCCTGATGTCATTTTATATAAAGGAAACGTCGCATGGTTACCTCCACGTGGTGTTTTCTGGGTAACACAGAGAACTATGCAAAATGGTGAACATATGTTTTTCCGGTATCTCTAAAGTAACCACGACTTCATAAGATTTCCGTGTGAACACCAGATAAACACCAGTACCAAATTAACTCGGGCGAAGGCGGGTATATCAGCTAGTCTATATATTAAAAGCTGAAAGCCGTCACTGACTCACTGACTGACTGACGGACTGACTCACTGACTGACTCGCCAAAAGTTCTCCAACTTCCTGATGTCGTAGAAACATGAATTTTGGTGCAAGCATAGATTATCTCCAAAATAGGAAAAGTAATTGGGTCCCAACTCGATTATTGAATTCTAGCGCAAAAGAATTGACGTCGAAATTTAACGTACATAATCTAAATCTCTCAGTTCCCAATGTCATAAAAACTTCAAATTTGGCACGGGCATTGGATATGTCATAAATAGGAAAAGTTAATAGGTCCCAACTCGAGTATTCAATTCTATGCGCAAAAGAATTACCGTCCAAATTTTACGTACGGAATCTAATTTTCTCACTTTCCGGTGTCATAGAAACATGAAATTTGGCACGAGCATTATGTCAGAAATAGGAAAAGTTCATAGGTCCCAACTCCATTACTCAATTCCAGCGCAAAAGAATTGGCCTCGAAATTTTACGTGCGGAATGTAATTTTTTCACTTTCCGGTGTCATAGAAACGGGAAATTTGGCACGAGCATTGATTATGTCATAAATAGGAAAAGCTAATGGTTCCCAACTCCATTATTCAATTATATGCGCAAAAGAATTAGCGTCCCAATTTTACGTGCGGAATGTAATTTTCTCACTTTCCGGTGTCATAGAAACGTGAAATTTGGCACGAGCATTGATTATGTGATGCTTGTAGGGTGTATATGGGCCTGGAGGATGCTTGTAGAGAGCACAGGGTTCTGGAGGATGCTTGTAGGATGTATAGGGGCCTGAAGGATGCTTGTAGAGAGCACAGGCTTCTGGGGGATGCTTGTAGGGTGTATAGGGGCCTGGAGGATGGTTGTGGAAAGCAGAGGAGGGCTGTAGGATGCCTGTAGAGAGCACGGGGGGGGGGGTTGGGGGGCTAGAGGATGCTTGTACAGAGCACAGGCAGGGCTGGAGGATGCTTGAAGAGAGCACAGGGGGGCTGAAGGATGCTTGTAGAGAGCACAGGGGGGCTGGAGGATGCTTGAAGAGAGCACATGGGGGCTGGAGGATGCCTGTAGAGAGCATGGGGCGGCTGGAGGATGCTTGTGGAGAGCACAGGGGCTGGAGGATGCTTGTAGGGTGTAAAGGGGCCTGGAGGATGCTTATAGGGAGCACAAGGTTCTGGGGGATGCTAATAGGGTGTATAGGGGCCTGGAGGATGCTTGTAGAGAGCACAGGGGTCTGGAGGATGCTTGTAGGGTGTATAGGGGCCTAGAGGATGCTTGTAGAGAGCAAAGTCTTCTGGGGGATGCTAATAGGGTGTATAAGAGCCTGGAGGATGCTTGTAGAGAGCACAAGGGTCTGGACGATGCTTGTAGGGTGTAAAGGGGCCTGGAGGATGCTTGTAGAGAGCACAAGGGTCTGGAGGATGCTTGTAGGGTGTATAGGGGCCTGGAGGATGGTTGTGGAGAGCACAGGAGGGCTGGAAGATGCCTGTAGAGAGTATGGGGAGGTGGGGGCTGAAGGATGCTTGTAGAGAGCACAGGGGGCTGGAGGATGCTTGTAGAGAACACAGGGTGGTAGGAGGATGCTTGTAGAGAGCACAAGGGGGTTGGAGGATGCTTGTAGAGAGCAGAGGGTTCTGGAGGATGCTTGTAGGGTGTATAGGGGCCTGGAGGATGCTTGTAGAGAGCACAGGGGCTGGAGGATGCTTGTAGGGTGTATAGGGTCCTGGCGGTTGCTTGTAGAGAGCACAGGGTTCTGGGGGAAGCTTGTAGGGTGTATAGGGGCCTGGAGGATGCTTGTAGAAAGCACAGGGTTCTGGGTGATGCTTGTAGGGTGTATATGGGCCTGGAGGATGCTTGTAGAGAGCACAGGGTTCTGGAGGATGCTTGTAGGGTGTATAGGGGCCTGAAGGATGCTTGTAGAGAGCACAGGCTTCTGGGGGATGCTTGTAGGGTGTATAGGGGGCCTGGAGGATGGTTGTGGAGAGCACAGGAGGGCTGGAGGATGCCTGTAGAGAGCACGGGGAGGTGAGGGGGCTAGAGAATGCTTGTAGAGAGCACAGGCGGGGCTGGAGGATGCTTGAAGAGAGCACAGGGGGGCTGAAGGATGCTTGTAGAGAGCATAGGGGGGCTGGAGGATGCTTGAAGAGAGCACAGGGGGGCTGGAGGGTGCCTGTAGAGAGTATGGGGGGGGGCTGGAGGATGCTTGCGGAGAGCACAGGGGCTGGAGGATGCTTGTAGGGTGTAAAGGGGCCTGGAGGATGCTTGTAGAGAGCACAGGGTTCTGGGGGATGCTAATAGGGTGTATAGGGGCCTGGAGGATGCTTGTAGAGAGCACAGGGGTCTGGAGGATGCTTGTAGGGTGTATAGGGGCCTGGAGGATGCTTGTAGAGAGCACAGGCTTCTGGGGGATGCTTGTAGGGTGTATAGGGGCATGGAGGATGGTTGTGGAGAGCACAGGGGGGCTGGAGGATGCCTGTAGAGAGCACGGGGGGGGGGGCGCTAGAGGATGCTTGTAGAGAGCACAGGCGGGGCTGGAGGACGCTTGTAGAGAGCACAGGGTGGTAGGAGGATGCTTGTAGAGAGCACAGGGGGGTTGGAGGATGCTGGTAGGGTGTATAGGGGCCTGGAGGATGGTTGTAGAGAGCACAGGGTACTGGAGGATGCTGGTAGGGTGTATAGGGGCCTGGAGGATGCTTGTAGAGAGCACAGGGGTCTGGAGGATGCTTGTAGAGAGCACAGGGGCTGGAGGATGCTTGTAGGGTGTATAGGGGCCTGGCGGTTGCTTGTAGAGAGCACAGGGTTCTGGGGGAAGCTTGTAGGGTGTATAGGGGCCTGGAGGATGCTAGTAGAAAGCACAGGGTTCTGGGGGATGCTTGTAGGGTGTATATGGACCTGGAGGATGCTTGTAGAGAGCACAGGGTTCTGGAGGATGCTTGTAGGGTGTATAGGGGCCTGGCGGTTGCTTGTAGAGAGCACAGGGTTCTGGGGGAAGCTTGTAGGGTGTATAGGGGCCTGGAGGATGCTTGTAGAAAGCACAGGGTTCTGGGTGATGCTTGTAGGGTTTATATGGGCTTGGAGGATGCTTGTAGAGAGCACAGGGTGGTAGGAGGATGCTGGTAGAGAGCACAGGGGGGTTGGAGGATGCTGGTAGGGTTTATAGGGGCCTGGAGAATGCTTGTAGAGAGCACAGGGTTCTGGAGGATGCTGGTAGGGTGTATAGGGGCCTGGAGAATGCTTGTAGAGAGCACAGGGGCCTGGAGGATGCTTGTAGAGAGCACAGGGGCTGGAGTATGCTTGTAGGGTGTATAGGGGCCTGGCGGTTGCTTGTAGAGAGCACAGGGTTCTGGGGGAAGCTTGTAGGGTGTATAGGGGCCTGGAGGATGCTTGTAGAAAGCACAGGGTTCTGGGGGATGCTTGTAGGGTGTATATGGACCTGGAGGATGCTTGTAGAGAGCACAGGGTTCTGGAGGATTCTTGTAGGGTGTATAGGGGCCTGGCGGTTGCTTGTAGAGAGCACAGGGTTCTGGGGAAAGCTTGTAGGGTGTATAGGGGCCTGGAGGATGCTTGTAGAAAGCACAGTGTTCTGGGTGATGCTTGTAGGGTGTATAGGGGCCTGGCGGTTGCTTGTAGAGAGCACAGGGTTCTGGGGGAAGCTTGTAGGGTGTATAGGGGCCTGGAGGATGCTTGTAGAAAGCACAGGGTTCTGGGTGATGCTTGTAGGGTGTATATGGGACTGGAGGATGGTTGTGGAGAGCACAGGAGGGCAGGAGGATGCCTGTAGAGAGCACGGGGGGGGGGGTCTAGAGGATGCTTGTAGAGAGCAGAGGCGGGGCTGGAGGATGCTTGAAGAGAGCACAGGGGGGCTGAAGGATGCTTGTAGAGAGCACAGGGGAGCTGGAGGATGCTTGAAGAGAGCACAGGGGGGCAGGAGGATGCCTGTAGAGAGCATGGGGGGGGGGGCTGGAGGATGCTTGTGGAGAGCACAGGGGCTGGAGGATGCTTGTAGGGTGTAAAGGGGCCTGTAGGATGCTTGTAGAGAGCACAGGGTTCTGGGGGATGCTAATAGGGTGTATAGGGGCCTGGAGGATGCTTGTAGAGAGCACAGGGTTCTGGAGGATGCTTGTAGGGTGTATAGGGGCCTGGAGGATGCTTGTAGAAAGCACAGGCTTTGGGGGATGCTTGTAGGGTGTATAGGGGCCTGAAGGATGGTTGTGGAGAGCACAAGAGGGCTGGAGGATGCCTGTAGAGAGCACGGGGGGTGGGGGTGGGGGGGGGCTAGAGGATGCTTGTAGAGAGCACAGGCGGGGCTGGAGGATGCTTGTAGAGAGCACGGGGAGGTGGGGGGGGCTAGAGAATGCTTGTAGAGAGCACAGGCGGGGCTGGAGGATGCTTGAAGAGAGCACAGCGGGGCTGGAGGATGCTTGTAGAGAGCACAGGGGGGCTGAAGGATGCTTGAAGAGAGCACAGGGGGGCTGGAGGGTGCCTGTAGAGAGCATGGGGGGGGGGGCTGGAGGATGCTTGTGGAGAGCACAGGGGCTGGAGGATGCTTGTAGGGTGTAAAGGGGCCTAGAGGATGCTTGTAGAGAGCACAGGGTTCTGGGGGATGCTAATAGGGTGTATAGGGGCCTGGAGGATGCTTGTAGAGAGCACAGGGGTCTGGAGGATGCTTGTAGGGTGTATAGGGGCCTGGAGGATGCTTGTAGAGAGCACAGGGGCTGGAGGATGCTTGTAGGGTGTATAGGGGCCTGGCGGTTGCTTGTAGAGAGCACAGGGTTCTGGGGGAAGCTTGTAGGGTGTATAGGGGCCTGGAGGATGCTTGTAGAAAGCACAGGGTTCTGGGGGATGCTTGTAGGGTGTATATGGACCTGGAGGATGCTTGTAGAGAGCACAGGGTTCTGGAGGATGCTTGTAGGGTGTATAGGGTCCTGGCGGTTGCTTGTAGAGAGCACAGGGTTCTGGGGGAAGCTTGTAGGGTGTATAGGGGCCTGGAGGATGCTTGTAGAGAGCACAGGGTTCTGGGGGATGCTAATAGGGTGTATAGGGGCCTGGAGGATGCTTGTAGAGAGCACAGGGTTCTGGAGGATGCTTGTAGGGTGTATAGGGGCCTGGAGGATGCTTGTAGAGAGCACAGGCTTTTGGGGGATGCTTGTAGGGTGTATAGGGGAGCTGGAGGATGCTTGAAGAGAGCACAGGGGGGCAGGAGGATGCTTGTAGAGAGCACAGGGGAGCTGGAGGATGCTTGAAGAGCGCACAGGGGGGCAGGAGAATGCCTGTAGAGAGCATGGGGGGGGGCTGGAGGATGCTTGTGGAGAGCACAGGGGCTGGAGGATGCTTGTAGGGTGTAAAGGGGCCTGGAGGATGCTTGTAGAGAGCACAGGGTTCTGGGGGATGCTAATAGGGTGTATAGGGGCCTGGAGGATGCTTGTAGAGAGCACAGGGGGGCTGGAGGATGCTTGAAGAGAGCACAGGGGGGCTGAAGGGTGCCTGTAGAGAGCATGGGGGGGGGGCTGGAGGATGCTTGTGGAGAGCACAGGGGCTGGAGGATGCTTGTAGGGTGTAAAGGGGCCTGGAGGATGCTTGTAGAGAGCACAGGGTTCTGGGGGATGCTAATAGGGTGTATAGGGGCCTGGAGGATGCTTGTAGAGAGCACAGGGGTCTGGAGGATGCTTGTAGGGTGTATAGGGGCCTGGAGGATGCTTGTAGAGAGCACAGGGGCTGGAGGATGCTTGTAGGGTGTATAGGGGCCTGGCGGTTGCTTGTAGAGAGCACAGGGTTCTGGGGGAAGCTTGTAGGGTGTATAGGGGCCTGGAGGATGCTTGTAGAAAGCACAGGGTTCTGGGGGATGCTTGTAGGGTGTATATGGACCTGGAGGATGCTTGTAGAGAGCACAGGGTTCTGGAGGATGCTTGTAGGGTGTATAGGGTCCTGGCGGTTGCTTGTAGAGAGCACAGGGTTCTGGGGGAAGCTTGTAGGGTGTATAGGGGCCTGGAGGATGCTTGTAGAAAGCACAGGGTTCTGGGTGATGCTTGTAGGGTGTATATGGGCCTGGATGATGCTTGTAGAGAGCACAGGGGCTGGAGGATGCTTGTAGGGTGTATAGGGGCCTGAAGGATGCTTGTAGAGAGCACAGGCTTCTGGGGGATGCTTGTAGGGTGTATATGGGGCCTGGAGGATGGTTGTGGAGAGCACAGGAGGGCTGGAGGATGCCTGTAGAGAGCACGGGGGTGGGGGGTCTAGAGGATGCTTGTAGAGAGCAGAGGCGGGGCTGGAGGATGCATGAAGAGAGCACAGGGGGGCTGAAGGATGCTTGTAGAGAGCACAGGGGAGCTGGAGGATGCTTGAAGAGAGCACAGGGGGGCAGGAGGATGCCTGTAGAGAGCATGGGGGGGGGGGCTGGAGGATGCTTGTGGAGAGCACAGGGGCTGGAGGATGCTTGTAGGGTGTATAGGGGCCTGGAGGATGCTTGTAGAGAGCACAGGGTTCTGGAGGATGCTTGTAGGGTGTATAGGGGCCTGGAGGATGCTTGTAGAGAGCACAGGCTTCTGGGGGATGCTTGTAGGGTGTATAGGGGCCTGGAGGATGGTTGTGGAGAGCACAAGAGGGCTGGAGGATTCCTGTAGAGAGCACGGGGGGGTGGGGGTGGGGGGGGCTAGAGGATGCTTGTAGAGAGCACAGGCGGGGCTGGAGGATGCTTGTAGAGAGCACAGGGTGGTAGGAGGATGCTTGTAGAGAGCACAGGGGGGTTGGAGGATGCTGGTAGGGTGTATAGGGGCCTGGAGGATGCTTTTAGAGAGCACAGGGGCTGGAGGATGCTGGTAGGGTGTATAGGGGCCTGGAGGATGCTTGTAGAGAGCACAGGGGTCTGGAGGATACTTGTAGGGTGTATAGGGGCCTGGAGGATGCTTGTAGAGAGCACAGGGGCTGGAGGATGCTTGTAGGGTGTATAGGGGCCTGGTGGTTGCTTGTAGAGAGCACAGGGTTCTGGGGGAAGCTTGTAGGGTGTATAGGGGCCTGGAGGATGCTTGTAGAAAGCACAGGGTTCTGGGTGATGCTTGTAGGGTGTATATGGGCCTGGAGGATGCTTGTAGAGAGCACAGGGGGGCAGGAGGATGCTTGTAGGTTGTATAGGGGCCTGAAGGATGCTTGTAGAGAGCACATGCTTTTGGGGGATGCTTGTAGGATGTATAGGGGGCCTGGAGGATGGTTGTGGAGAGCACAGGAGGGCTGGAGGATGCCTCTAGAGAGCACGGGGGGGTGGGGGGTCTAGAGGATGCTTGTAGAGAGCAGAGGCGGGGCTGGAGGATGCTTGAAGAGAGCACAGGGGGGCTGAAGGATGCTTGTAGAGAGCACAGGTGGGCTGGAGGATACTTGGAGAGAGCACAGGGGCTGGAGGATGCTTGTAGGGTGTATAGGGGCCTGGAGGATGCTTGTAGAGAGCACAGGGTTCTGGAGGATGCTTGTAGGGTGTATAGGGGCCTGGAGGATGCTTGTAGAGAGCACAGGCTTCTGGGGGATGCTTGTAGGGTGTATAGGGGCCTGGAGGATGGTTGTGGAGAGCACAAGAGGGCTGGAGGATTCCTGTAGAGAGCACGGGGGGGTGGGGGTGGGGGGGGCTAGAGGATGCTTGTAGAGAGCACAGGCGGGGCTGGAGGATGCTTGTAGAGAGCACAGGGTGGTAGGAGGATGCTTGTAGAGAGCACAGGGGGGTTGGAGGATGCTGGTAGGGTGTATAGGGGCCTGGAGGATGCTTTTAGAGAGCACAGGGGCTGGAGGATGCTGGTAGGGTGTATAGGGGCCTGGAGGATGCTTGTAGAGAGCACAGGGGTCTGGAGGATACTTGTAGGGTGTATAGGGGCCTGGAGGATGCTTGTAGAGAGCACAGGGGCTGGAGGATGCTTGTAGGGTGTATAGGGGCCTGGTGGTTGCTTGTAGAGAGCACAGGGTTCTGGGGGAAGCTTGTAGGGTGTATAGGGGCCTGGAGGATGCTTGTAGAAAGCACAGGGTTCTGGGTGATGCTTGTAGGGTGTATATGGGCCTGGAGGATGCTTGTAGAGAGCACAGGGGGGCAGGAGGATGCTTGTAGGTTGTATAGGGGCCTGAAGGATGCTTGTAGAGAGCACATGCTTTTGGGGGATGCTTGTAGGATGTATAGGGGGCCTGGAGGATGGTTGTGGAGAGCACAGGAGGGCTGGAGGATGCCTCTAGAGAGCACGGGGGGGTGGGGGGTCTAGAGGATGCTTGTAGAGAGCAGAGGCGGGGCTGGAGGATGCTTGAAGAGAGCACAGGGGGGCTGAAGGATGCTTGTAGAGAGCACAGGTGGGCTGGAGGATACTTGGAGAGAGCACAGGGGGGCTGGAGGATGCCTGTAGAGAGCATGGGGGGCTGGAGGATGCTTGTGGAGAGCACAGGGGCTGGAGGATGCTTGTAGGGTGTAAAGTGGCCTGGAGGATGCTTGTAG
Source organism: Eleutherodactylus coqui (assembly GCF_035609145.1). Classification (NCBI taxonomy): domain Eukaryota; kingdom Metazoa; phylum Chordata; class Amphibia; order Anura; family Eleutherodactylidae; genus Eleutherodactylus; species Eleutherodactylus coqui. Next base: position 158,108,269 of record NC_089840.1, read on the forward strand.
AGAGCACAGGGTTCTGGGGGATGCTAATAGGGTGTATAGGGGCCTGGAGGATGCTTGTAGAGAGCACAGGGTTCTGGACAATGCTTGTAGGGTGTATAGGGGCCTGGAGGATGCTTGTAGAGAGCACAGGCTTCTGGGGGATGCTTGTAGGGTGTATAGGGGCCTGGAGGATGGTTGTGGAGAGCACAAGAGGGCTGGAGGATGCCTGTAGAGAGCACGGGGGGGGTGGGGTGGGGGGGCTAGAGGATGCTTGTAGAGAGCACAGGCGGGGCTGGAGGATGCTTGTAGAGAGCACAGGGTGGTAGGAGGATGCTTGTAGAGAGCACAGGGGGGTTGGAGGATGCTGGTAGGGTGTATAGGGGCCTGGAGGATGCTTGTAGAGAGCACAGGGTTCTGGAGGATGCTGGTAGGGTGTATAGGGGCCTGGAGGATGCTTGTAGAGAGCACAGGGGTCTGGAGGATGCTTGTAGGGTGCATAGGGGCCTGGAGGATGGTTGTGGAGAGCACAGGACGGCTAAAGGATGCCTGTAGAGAGCACGGGGGGGGCGGCTAGAGGATGCTTATAGAGAGCACAGGGGGCGGGAGGATGCGTGTAGAGAGCACAGAGGGGCTGGAGGATGCTTGTAGGGTGTATAGGGGCCTGGAGGATGCTTGTAGAGAGCACAGGGTACTGGGGGATGCTTGTAGGGTGTATAGGGGCCAGGAGGATGCTTGTGGAGAGCACAGGGGCTGGAGGATGCTTGAAGAGAGCACAGGGTGGCTGAAAGATGCTTGTAGAGTGCACAGGGGGGCTGGAGGATGCTTGTAGGGTGTATAGAGGCCTGCAGGATGCTTGTAGAGAGCACAGGGGGGCTGGAGTATGCTTGTAGAGAGCACAGGGGGGCAGGAGGATGCTAATAGAGAGCACAGGGGGTGGGAGGATGCGTGTAGAGAGCACAGAGGGGCTAGAGGATGCTTGTAGGGTGTATAGGGGCCTGGAGGATGCTTGTAGAGAGCACAGGGTACTGGGGGATGCTTGTAGGGTGTATAGGGGCCTAGAGGATGCTTGTGGAGAGCACAGGGGCTGGAGGATGCTTGAAGAGAGCACGGGGTGGCTGAAAGATGCTTGTAGAGAGCACAGGGGGGCTGGAGGATGCTTGAAGAGAGCACAGGGGGGCTGAAGGATGCTTGTACAGAGCACAAGGGGGCTGGAGGATGTTTGAAGACTGCACAGCGGAGCTAGAGGGTGCTTGTAGAGAGCACGGGTGGGGCTGGAAAATGCTTGTGGGGTTTACAGGGGGCTGAAGGATTCTTTTAGAGAGCACAGACGGGCTTGGGATGCTTTTAGAGAGCACAGAGGGGCTTGGGAATGCTTGAAGACAGCACAGAAGGGCTGGATGATGCTTGTAGAGAGCAAAAGGGGGACTGGAGGATGCTTGTAGAGAGCACAAGAGGCCTGGAGGATGCTTGTAGGGTGTTTAGGGGCCTGGAGGATGCTTGTAGAGAGCACAGGGTTCTGGGAGATGCTTGTAGGGTGTATAGGGGCCTGGAGGATGCTTGTGGAGAGCACAGGGGTTGGAGGATGCTTGTAGGGTGTGTAGGGGCCTGGAGGATGCTTGTAGAGAGCACAGGGGTCTGGAGGATGCTTGTGGAGAGCACAGGAGGGCTGGAAGATGCCAGTAGAGAGCATGGGGAGGGGGGGCTGGAGGATGCTTGTAGAGAGCACAGGGGGGCTGAAGTATGCTTGTAGAGAGCACAGGGGGGCCTGGAGGATGCTTATAGAGAGCACAGGGGGCGGGAGGATGCGTGTAGAGAGCACAGAGGGGCTGGAGGATGCTTGTAGGGTGTATAGGGGCCTGGAGGATGCTTGTAGAGAGCACAGGGTACTGGGGGATGCTTGTAGGGTGTATAGGGGCCTGGAGGATGCTTGTGGAGAGCACAGGGGCTGGAGGATGCTTGAAGAGAGCACAGGGTGGCTGAAAGATGCTTGTAGAGAGCACAGGGGGGCTGGAGGATGCTTGTAGGGTGTATAGAGGCCTGCAGGATGCTTGTAGAGAGCACAGGGGGGCTGGAGTATGCTTGTAGAGAGCACAGGGGGGCAGGAGGATGCTAATAGAGAGCACAGGGGGTGGGAGGATGCGTGTAGAGAGCACAGAGGGGCTAGAGGATGCTTGTAGGGTGTATAGGGGCCTGGAGGATGCTTGTAGAGAGCACAGGGTACTGGGGGATGCTTGTAGGGTGTATAGGGGCCTGGAGGATGCTTGTGGAGAACACAGGGGCTGGAGGATGCTTGAAGAGAGCACGGGGTGGCTGAAAGATGCTTGTAGAGAGCACAGGGGGGCTGGAGGATGCTTGTAGGGTGTATAGAGGCCTGGAGGATGCTTGTCGAGAGCACAGGGTTTTACGGTGTCATAGAAACGTAAAATTTGGCACGAGCATTGATTATGTCATAAATAGGAAAAGCTAATGGGTTCCAACTCGATTATTCAATTCTAGCGCAAAAGAATTGGCGTCGAAATTTTACGTGCGGAATGTAATTTTTTCACTTTCCGGTGTCATAGAAACGGGAAATTTGGCAAGAGCATTAACCCCTTAGTGACGAAGCCTGTTTGCGCCTTAGTGACGGAGCCAAATTTTGGAAATCTGACATGCGTCGTTCAACGTGGCATAACTCCGTAAAGGCTTAACATATCCCAGTGATTCTGACATTGTTTTTTCGCCACATGTTGTACTTCATTTAGATTGTAAAAGGAGACCGATATAATTTGTGTATATTTATTAAAAGTACCAATATTGGAAAAATTTTGAAAAAATTGTCATTTTTTCACATTTTCAACCGTAATATCTCAAATATGTCCAAACATACTGTACAAATGTTTGATAAGATATGTATTTCCATCTATTTACTTTATTCTGAATGCACACTTGAAAAACTTTTGTGTTTTTTTTTAACCATTTAGAGAACGTACAAATTTAACATTACTTTTCAGCATTTTGAGGAGCACTTTGTTTTCCTGCACCAAGGCAAGTTTGCAAAGGCTCATAAGTGTCAGAATAATAGATACACCCACAAATGACCCCATTTTAAAAACTACACTCCTTAGTGTATTCACTGAGGGGGGTCATGAGTATTTTGACCCCACCAGTTTTTTTCAGGAATTAGTTCAATTTAGGGGAGAAAAAATAAAATTTCATATTTTTTCAAATATGTCATTTTAAAGACATTTATTTTCCTATAGAGCCCATGAAAATGAGGATTTACACACCAAAATGGATACCCCCGTTTCTCCCGTGTTCAGAGACATACCCATTGTGGCCCTAATCTCATGTCTGGATGCATAACGGGAGCCAAAATGAAAGGAGTCGTCGGTGTCTTTCAGAACATAAATTTTGCTTGAAGGCGTTTTAGGCCCCATAGCACTTTTGTAGAGCTCTTGAGTGGCCAAAACCAAAGAGAACCCCCACAAGTGACCCCATTTTGAAAACTAGACCCCTTAACGAATTTATCTAGGGGTGTACTGACCATTTTGACCCCACAGTTTTTGAATTAATTCAAGCCAAGCAAAAGGAAAAAATCGTGATTTTCGTTTTTTTGTCAATTCTGTCATTTTAAAAACAGCTTTTTTTGTACAGCACACGCATGAATGAAGCCTTTCACCCCAAAATGGATACCCATGTTTCTCCCGTGTTCAGAGACATACCCATTGTGGCCCTAATCTCATGTCTGGATGCACAATGGGGCCCAAAACGAAAGGAGTAGTCGGTGGCTTTCAGAACATAGATTTTCCTTGAAGGCATTTTAGGCCCCATAGCACATTTGTAGAGCTCTTGAGCGGCCAAAATCAAAGAGAACCCCCACAAGTGACCCCATTTTGAAAACTAGACCCCTTAACAAATTTATCTAGGGGTGTACTGACCATTTTGTTCCCACAGTTTTTGAATGAATTGAAGCAAAGCAAAAGGAAAAAATTGTGATTTTTGTTTTTTTGGCAATTCTGTCGTTTTAAAAACTGCTTTTTTGGTACAGCACACACATGAATGAAGATTTGCACCCCAAAGTGAATACCCCTGTTTCTCCCGTGTTCAGAGACATACCCATTGTGGCCCTAATCTTTTGTCTGGATGCACAACGGGGCCCAAAATGAAAGGAGTAGTCGGTGGCTTTCGGAACAGAAATTTAGCATGAAGGTGATTTAGGCCCCATTGCCCACTTGTAGAGCCCTTGAGCGGCCAAAACGACAGAGAACCCCCACAAATGATCCCATTTTGAAAACTAGACCCCCTAACGAATTTATCTAGGGGTGTACTGTGTATTTTTACCCTACAATTTTTGAATAAATCTAAGCAAAGCAGTAGGAAAAAAATTACAATTTTCATTTTTTTGACAGTTGTATCAATTTAAAAACTGTTTTTTTTGTACAGCACACATAGGAATGAAGACTTTCACCCCAAAATTGATACCCCTGTTTGTCCCGTGTTCAGAACCATACCCCTTGTGGCCCTAATCTACTTAAAGGATGCATGGCTAGGCCTATAATGGAAGGAGCACCCGTTGGATTTTAGGGTACAACGGAATAAATTCCAGGCCCCATTGCCCACTTATAGAGCCATTGAGCGTCCAAAACTATAGAGAACCCCCACAAATGACCCCATTTTAAAAACTAGACCCCTTAACGAATTCATCTAGGGGTGTACTGCGTATTTTGACCCCACAGTATTTGAATAAATTTCAGCAAAACAGAAGGAAAAAATTACGATTTTCATTTTTTTGGCAATTTTGTCAATTTAAAAACAGTTTTTTTGTACAGTGTACACAGGAATGAAGACATTCACCACCAAATGGATCCCCCCGTTTGTCCCGTGTTCAAAAACATACCCATTGTGGCCCTAATCTACTTACAGGAAACATGGCAAGGCCTGTAATGGAGGGAACACCCGTTGGATTGCAGGGCACAACTGAATACATTCCAGGCCCCATTGCTCATTTGTACGGAATAGAAATTGACTCCCTAAAAATCCCCCCCCCCTTCCACGCCCTTTTCGGCGTTCCCCAAATCTTAGATAAAAGTAATAATGTGAACTGTGTGGTATTTCTAAAGACGGGTAATTATGGAGGCTGGTTGGGATGGGCACATAGGGCAATAAAATCGGGTATCCCCCCTCCTCTCATGCTTTTTGGGGGTCATTTTTTGACCTCAGTGGCGGGGATGGGGTGTAAAAAGTGGCGTTCCGTGAGTCTCCGTAAGCTTGACGAGGTGCGGCGGTCTCACACAGAAGGCGCTCAACAAGGTGCTCCTGGAACTGCAGGAAGGCGAGCGTTCCCGGGGCTTCTTGTAAATTGCATATTACAGGTAGCGGTCTGAATAACGCCGGACTTACGCAGCCGTAGGTGGATCCCGGCTGTGAGCCCGGCTGTGACCCTGCGTACGGCCGCGTAATGTACTGCGCATAACTGCGTACTTACACGGGCGGTCATGCGCAGTACATTTTTTTTTGTTGTTGTTTGTATTTCCCGCACCATCGCTTAGCGATGACGCGGGTACCCGCAGCCCGTATACAACGTAGTTGCGTATGGGCTGCGGGTATATCCGCGACCATGGAGCACAATGGGCTCTATGTTGCGGATATCCGCGGTAAAATAGAACCTGCTGCATTCTCTTTTCTGCGAGTGGATTACACAATTCCAACCCGCTAATGTGAGCGGAATTGTGTAATCCAATGCGATTGATCTGCGTATTACCGCTAATCAAACGCATGCGGAATCCGTAATTCCTATCCGGTCATATGAGACCGGCCAAAGGTAGATCGCTACCTTTTTATCACGTGACCGGGGACCGCTCAACGAGGCCACCCGTCACTGCTCCAGGCTCTCGGCGACCGTTGCTCGCCGAGAGCAAGGAGATATTAAGTTTCCTGGGCTCCCTGACTCCTGCGCATGTGTCCGGTGTTTTGCCGGCGGTCGCATGCGCAGAATACGGGAAAGTTCACGGAAGAAGATCGCGTCGGGGTGCAAATATGGAGGCCTCCGGTAAAAAGTTTTATCTCCTCTCACCGATCGCATCGGTGAGGGGAGATGAACCTTCCCCTTTTTTTAACTTTTACGTGATCGCCATTATTCTTTGGATAACGGCGAACACGTGATCAGGAACTGCTCACCGCGGCCCCCCGTGAAATCTCCAGGCTCTCGGCTAAGTTTTGTAGCCAGGAGCAGGGAGATTTTAAAAAAACACGGCTTTTGCGCATGCGCCTGCCACATTGGCGAAGGGCGCAGAAGCTGGGGTGAGGTCCGCGGATAAATCCGCAGGCCTTAGGTATGTCATTTCATCCTCCCTCACGGATATGATCCGTGGGGGGAGATGAAACGCAAGCTTTTTTTAACTTTTTAAAACTTTTTAAAACTTTTTTTTACTTTTTGCACTTTTTTTTTTTTTACCTTTTACCCCTTTTTTATTTTTATTTTTTAACTTTTTGCACTTTTTTTTTACTTTACATGATCACTGTCATCCATTGGATGACAGTGATCATGTCCCTGGTGACATCCCTCTGCTCTTGGCTACACATGGCAGCCAGGAGCAGAGCAATTTTGAATTTCCCGGGGCTCGAGCCCCTCTGTGCACGCGCCCGATGTCAATCATCGGGCGCGCATGCGCAGATGGGGATTTCGGGTCCCGGGACATCGGGACATCGCAGAGGAGCGGGGGTGAGTATTTTCACCTCCCCTCATGGATCGGATCCATGAGGGGAGGTGAAACTTTACTTTTGTTTTACTTTTTCAACTTTTTCGCGATCACCGCTATCGCAATGGATAGCGGTGATCGCTGGCCCGGGGACCGCTCACAGTGGTCCCCGGTAACACCTCCTGGTTCCCGGCTACCTTCAGGAGCCGGGAGTCAGGGGATTTTAAATTTGCCGGGGACACCCGGGCTTCTGCGCGTGCGCGTGACGTCATCGTCTGGCGCGCATGTGCAGTAGACCGCCGGCGGGTCCGGGAGGACCAGATCTCCGGGGAACACCGCCGACAAGCCGTGTGAGTATTTTCAGCTGCCGTGATGGATCCGATCCATCATAGCAGCTTAATTACTACTTTTTTACACTGTTTTATTTACTTTTTTGCGATCGGCGCTATTCATTTTATAGCGTCGATCGCAATGCCGGGGGGGACTGCCCGCATCCTGGGATGACAGCTCCACGCTGTCGGCTACCTGCGGGCACTGACAGCATGGAGCTGTCACGTCCTCAGGCCAGTGGGCATCAATCCAAAGAGGATGCATAAAACTACGTCCTCTAGGATTAAGGCCCACTTTCTGAGGACGTAGTTTCCCGATGGGGCGGTCGTTAAGGGGTTAATTATGTCATAAATAGGAAAAGTTCATAAGTCTCAACTCGATTATTCAATTCTAGCGCAAAAGAATTGGCGTCAAAATTTTACGTGCGGAATGTAATTTTTTCACTTTCCAGTGTCATAGAAATGTGAAATGTGGCACGAGCATTGATTATGTCATAAATAGGAAAAGCTAATGGTTCCCAACTCCATTATTCAATTCTATGTGCAAAAGAATTAGCGTCCAAATTTTACGTGCGGAATGTAATTTCTTCACTTTCCGGTGTCATAGAAACTGGAAATTTGGCATGAGCATTGATTATGTCATATATAGGAAAAGTTCAAAGGTCCCAACTCGATTATTCAATTCTAGCGCAAAAGAATTGGCATCGAAATTTTACGTGCGGAATGTAATTTTTTCACTTTCCGGTGTCATAGAAACGTGAAATTTGGCACGAGCATTGATTATGTCATAAATAGGAAAAGCTAATGCGTCCCAACTCCATTATTCAATTGTATGCGCAAAAGAATTGGCGTCAAAATTTTACCTGCGGAATGTAATTTATTCACTTTCCGGTGTCATAGAAACGGGAAATTTGGCACGAGCATTGATTATGTCATATATAGGAAAAGCTAATGGGTCCCAACTCGATTATTCAATTCTAGCGCAAAAGAATTGGCGTCGAAATTTTACGTACGGAATGTAATTTTCTCACTTTCCGGTGTCATAGAAACGGGAAATTTGGCACGAGCATTGATTATGTCATAAATAGAAAAAGCTAATGGGTCCCAATTCGATTATTCAATTCTATGCGCAAAAGAATTAGCGTCCAAATTTTACGTGCGGAATCTAATTTTCTCACTTTCTGGTGTCATAGAAACATGAAATTTGGCACGAGCATTGATTATGTCATAAATAGGAAAATTTAATAGGTCCCAACTTGATTATTCAATTCTAGCGCAAAAGATTTGACGTCGAAATTTTACGTGCGGAATGTAATTTCTTCAGTTTCCAGTTTCATAGAAACAGGAAATTTGGCACGAGCATTGATTATGTCATAAATAGTAAAAGCTAATGGGTCCCAACTTCATTATTCAATTCTATGCGCAAAAGAATTAGCGTCCAAATTTTACGTGCCGAATGTAATTTTCTCACATTCCGGTGTCATAGAACCGGGAAATTTGGCACGAGCATTGATTATGTCATAAATAGGAAAAGCTAATGGGTCCCAACTCAATTATTCAATTCTATGCGCAAAAGAATTAGCGTCCAAATTTTACGTGCGGAATGTAATTTTCTCACTTTCCGGTGTCATAGAAACGGGAAATTTGGCACAAGCATTGATTGTATCATAAATAGGAAAAGTTAATAGGTCCCAACTCCATTATTCAATTCTAGCGCAAAAAATTGGCGTCGAAATTTTACGTGCGGAATGTAATTTTCACACTTTCCGGTGTCATAGAAACGTGAAATTTGGCACGAGCATTGATTATGTCATAAATAGGAAAAGTTCGTAGGTCCCAACTCGATGATTCAATTCTAGCGCAAAAGAATTGGCGTCGAAATTTTACGTGTGGAATGTAATTTTTTCACTTTCCGGTGTCATAGAAACGGGAAATTTGGCATGAGCATTGATTATGTCATAAATAGGAAAAGCTAATGGGTCCTAACTCCATTATTCAATTCTATGCGCAAAAGAATTAGCGTCCAAATTTTACGTACGGAAAGTAATTTCTTCACTTTCCAGTGTCATAGAAACAGGAAATTTGGCATGAGCATTAATTATGCCATAAATAGGAAAAGCTAATGGGTCCCAATTTGATTATTCAATTCTATGCGCAAAAGAATTAGTGTCCAAATTTCACGTACGGAATCTAATTTTCTCACTTTCCGGTGTCATAGAAACGTGAAATTTGGCACGAGCATTGATTATGTCATAAATAGGAAAAGTTAATAGGTCCCAACTCGATTATTCAATTCTAGAGCAAAAGAATTGGCGTCAAAATTTTACGTGCGGAATGTAATTTTTTCACTTTCCGGTGGCATAGAAACAGGAAATTTGGCACGAGCATTGATTATGTCATAAATAGGAAAAGTTAATGGGTCCCAACTTGATTATTCAATTCTATGCGCAAAAGAATTGGCGTCAAAATTTTACGTACATAATCTAAATCTCTCACTTACCAATGTCATAGAAACGTGAAATTTGGCACGAGCATTGATTATGTCATAAATAGGAAAAGCGAATAGGTCCCAACTCGATTATTCAATTCTAGCGCAAAAGAATTGGCGTCGAAATTTTACGTGCGGAATGTAATTTTCTCACTTTCCGGTGTCATAGAAACGGGAAATTTGGCACGAGCATTGATTATGTCATAAATAGAAAAAGCTAATGGGTCCCAATTCGATTATTCAATTCTATGCGCAAAAGAATTAGCGTCCAAATTTTACGTGCGGAATCTAATTTTCTCACTTTCTGGTGTCATAGAAACATGAAATTTGGCACGAGCATTGATTATGTCATAAATAGGAAAATTTAATAGGTCCCAACTTGATTATTCAATTCTTCCTCAGGTTGAACATCACCTTTCCGCAACCTGAGTATCTCTGGTCAAATTCTGTCATTATATTAATAAAACTACAGATATCTAATTGGGGTTCCGGTTTTTGGGAAATCCATGAACAGCCCCCATGCAGACTGTATTCCTATGTGACGTGCGACATTAAGAAATACGGAGTATCAGAAGTAATACCAAGTTGTAATTTTGAAACCCACCAATCATTTTTCTATCCACTATTTGGTGGGTTAACGCCTTTCCATTACAACTTAGATTTTGTGTTGTGTCCTTTGTTGTGCCCAATCGTGTTTTTTTAGATAAAACTTAATAAAATTTATTACTTTTAACCAAGTCACGTCTGTGAATAATGATTATTCAATTCTAGCGCAAAAGAATTGACGTCGAAATTTTACGTGCGGAATGTAATTTCTTCAGTTTCCAGTTTCATAGAAACAGGAAATTTGGCACAAGCATTGATTATGTCATAAATAGTAAAAGCTAATGGGTCCCAACTTCATTATTCAATTCTATGTGCAAAAGAATTAGCGTCCAAATTTTACGTGCGGAATGTAATTTTCTCACATTCCGGTGTCATAGAAATGGGAAATTTGGCACAAGCATTGATTATGTCATAAATAGGAAAAGCTAATGGGTCCCAACTCAATTATTCAATTCTATGCGCAAAAGAATTAGCGTCCAAATTTTACGTGCGGAATGTAATTTTCTCACTTTCCGGTGTCATAGAAACAGGAAATTTGGCACAAGCATTGATTATGTCATGAATAGGAAAAGTTAATAGGTCCCAACTCCATTATTCAATTCTAGCGCAAAAAAATTGGCGTCAAAATTTTACGTGCGGAATGTAATTTTCACACTTTCCGGTGTCATAGAAACGTGAAATTTGGCACGAGCATTGATTATGTCATATATAGGAAAAGTTCATAGGTCCCAACTCGATTATTCAATTCTATGCGCAAAAGAATTAGCGTCCAATTTTTACGTGCGGAATGTAATTTTTTCACTTTCCGGTGTCATAGAAACAGTAAATTTGGCACGAGCATTGATCATGTCATACATAGGAAAAGCTAATGGTTCCCAACACGATTATTCAATTCTAGCGCAAAAGAATTGGCGTCGAAATTTTACATGCGGAAGGTAATTTTTTCACTTTCCGGTGTCATAGAAACGTGAAATTTGGCACGAGCATTGATTATGTCATAAATAGGAAAAGCTAATGGGTCCCAACTCCATTATTCAATTTTATGCGCAAAACAATTAGCGTCCAAATTTTACGTGCGGAATGTAATTTTCTCACTTTCCGGTGTCATAGAAACGGGAAATTTGGCACAAGCATTGATTATATCATAAATAGGAAAAGTTAATAGGTCCCAACTCCATTATTCAATTCTAGCGCAAAAAATTGGCGTCGAAATTTTACGTGCGGAATGTAATTTTCACACTTTCCGGTGTCATAGAAACGTGAAATTTGGCACGAGCATTGATTATGTCATATATAGGAAAAGTTCATAGGTCCCAACTCGATTATTCAATTCTATGCGCAAAAGAATTAGCGTCCAAATTTTACGTGCGGAATGTAATTTTTTCACTTTCCGGTGTCATAGAAACAGGAAATTTGGCACGAGCATTGATTATGTCATAAATTAGAAAAGCTAATGGGTCCCAACTCAATTATTCAATTCTATGCGCAAAAGAATTGGCGTCCAAATTTTACGTACGGAATGTAATTTTTTCACTTTCCGGTGTCATAGAAACGGGAAATTTGGCACGAGCATTGATCATGTCATACATAGGAAAAGCTAATGGTTCCCAACTCGATTATTCAATTCTAGCGCAAAAGAATTGACGTCGAAATTTAACGTACATAATCTAAATCTCTCAGTTCCCAATGTCATAGAAACATGAAATTTGGCACGAGCATTGATTATGTCAGAAATAGGAAAAGTTCATAGGTCCCAACTCCATTACTCAATTCTAGCGCAAAAGAATTGGCCTCGAAATTTTACGTGCGGAATGTAATTTTTTCACTTTCCGGTGTCATAGAAACGGGAAATTTGGCACGAGCATTGATTATGTCATAAATAGGAAAAGCTAATGGTTCCCAACTCCATTATTCAATTATATGCGCAAAAGAATTAGCGTCCCAATTTTACGTGCGGAATGTAATTTTCTCACTTTCCGGTGTCATAGAAACGTGAAATTTGGCACGAGCATTGATTATGTCATAAGTAGGAAAAGTTCGTAGGTCCCAACTCGATGATTCAATTCTAGCGCAAAAGAATTGGCGTCGAAATTTTACGTGTGAAATGTAATTTTTTCACTTTCCGGTGTCATAGAAACGGGAAATTTGGCATGAGCATTGATTATGTCATAAATAGGAAAAGCTAATGGGTCCTAACTCCATTATTCAATTCTATGCGCAAAAGAATTAGCGTCCAAATTTTACGTACGGAAAGTAATTTCTTCACTTTCCAGTGTCATAGAAACAGGAAATTTGGCATGAGCATTAATTATGCCATAAATAGGAAAAGCTAATGGGTCCCAACTTGATTATTCAATTCTATGCGCAAAAGAATTAGTGTCCAAATTTCACGTACGGAATCTAATTTTCTCACTTTCCGGTGTCATAGAAACGTGAAATTTGGCACGAGCATTGATTATGTCATAAATAGGAAAAGTTAATAGGTCCCAACTCGATTATTCAATTCTAGAGCAAAAGAATTGGCGTCAAAATTTTACGTGCGGAATGTAATTTTTTCACTTTCCGGTGGCATAGAAACAGGAAATTTGGCACGAGCATTGATTATGTCATAAATAGGAAAAGTTAATGGGTCCCAACTTGATTATTCAATTCTATGCGCAAAAGAATTGGCGTCAAAATTTTACGTACATAATCTAAATCTCTCACTTACCAATGTCATAGAAACGTGAAATTTGGCACGAGCATTGATTATGTCATAAATAGGAAAAGCGAATAGGTCCCAACTCGATTATTCAATTCTAGCGCAAAAGAATTGGCGTCGAAATTTTACGTGCGGAATGTAATTTTCTCACTTTCCGGTGTCATAGAAACGGGAAATTTGGCACGAGCATTGATTATGTCATAAATAGAAAAAGCTAATGGGTCCCAATTCGATTATTCAATTCTATGCGCAAAAGAATTAGCGTCCAAATTTTACGTGCGGAATCTAATTTTCTCACTTTCTGGTGTCATAGAAACATGAAATTTGGCACGAGCATTGATTATGTCATAAATAGGAAAATTTAATAGGTCCCAACTTGATTATTCAATTCTAGCGCAAAAGAATTGACGTCGAAATTTTACGTGCGGAATGTAATTTCTTCAGTTTCCAGTTTCATAGAAACAGGAAATTTGGCACGAGCATTGATTATGTCATAAATAGTAAAAGCTAATGGGTCCCAACTTCATTATTCAATTCTATGTGCAAAAGAATTAGCGTCCAAATTTTACGTGCGGAATGTAATTTTCTCACATTCCGGTGTCATAGAAATGGGAAATTTGGCACAAGCATTGATTATGTCATAAAAAGGAAAAGCTAATGGGTCCCAACTCAATTATTCAATTCTATGCGCAAAAGAATTAGCGTCCAAATTTTACGTGCGGAATGTAATTTTCTCACTTTCCGGTGTCATAGAAACAGGAAATTTGGCACAAGCATTGATTATGTCATGAATAGGAAAAGTTAATAGGTCCCAACTCCATTATTCAATTCTAGCGCAAAAAAATTGGCGTCAAAATTTTACGTGCGGAATGTAATTTTCACACTTTCCGGTGTCATAGAAACGTGAAATTTGGCACGAGCATTGATTGTGTCATATATAGGAAAAGTTCATAGGTCCCAACTCGATTATTCAATTCTATGCGCAAAAGAATTAGCGTCCAATTTTTACGTGCGGAATGTAATTTTTTCACTTTCCGGTGTCATAGAAACAGGAAATTTGGCACGAGCATTGATCATGTCATACATAGGAAAAGCTAATGGTTCCCAACACGATTATTCAATTCTAGCGCAAAAGAATTGGCGTCGAAATTTTACATGCGGAAGGTAATTTTTTCACTTTCCGGTGTCATAGAAACGTGAAATTTGGCACGAGCATTGATTATGTCATAAATAGGAAAAGCTAATGGGTCCCAACTCCATTATTCAATTTTATGCGCAAAACAATTAGCGTCCAAATTTTACGTGCGGAATGTAATTTTCTCACTTTCCGGTGTCATAGAAACGGGAAATTTGGCACAAGCATTGATTATATCATAAATAGGAAAAGTTAATAGGTCCCAACTCCATTATTCAATTCTAGCGCAAAAAATTGGCGTCGAAATTTTACGTGCGGAATGTAATTTTCACACTTTCCGGTGTCATAGAAACGTGAAATTTGGCACGAGCATTGATTATGTCATATATAGGAAAAGTTCATAGGTCCCAACTCGATTATTCAATTCTATGCGCAAAAGAATTAGCGTCCAAATTTTACGTGCGGAATGTAATTTTTTCACTTTCCGGTGTCATAGAAACAGGAAATTTGGCACGAGCATTGATTATGTCATAAATTAGAAAAGCTAATGGGTCCCAACTCAATTATTTAATTCTATGCGCAAAAGAATTGGCGTCCAAATTTTACGTACGGAATGTAATTTTTTCACTTTCCGGTGTCATAGAAACGGGAAATTTGGCACGAGCATTGATCATGTCATACATAGGAAAAGCTAATGGTTCCCAACTCGATTATTCAATTCTAGCGCAAGAGAATTGGCGTCGAAATTTTACATGCGGAAGGTAATTTTTTCACTTTCCGGTGTCATAGAAACGTGAAATTTGGCACGAGCATTGATTATGTCATAAATAGGAAAAGCTAATGGTTCCCAACTCCATTATTCAATTCTATGTGCAAAAGAATTAGCGTCCAAATTTTACGTGCGGAATTTAATTTCTTCACTTTCCGGTGTCATAGAAACTGGAAATTTGGCATGAGCATTGATTATGTCATATATAGGAAAAGTTCAAAGGTCCCAACTCGATTATTCAATTCTAGCGCAAAAGAATTGGCATCGAAATTTTACGTGCGGAATGTAATTTTTTCACTTTCCGGTGTCATAGAAACGTGAAATTTGGCACGAGCGTTTATTATGTCATAAATAGGAAAAGCTAATGCGTCCCAACTCCATTATTCAATTGTATGCGCAAAAGAATTGGCGTCAAAATTTTACGTGCGGAATGTAATTTTTTCACTTTCCGTTGTCATAGAAATGTGAAATTTGTCACGAGCATTGATTATGTCATAAATAGGAAAAGCTAATGGGTCCCAACTTGATTATTCAATTCTATGAGCAAAAGAATTAGCGTCCAAATTTTGCGTACGGAATGTAATTTTCTCACACAGAAACGTGAAATTTGGCACGGGCATTGATTATGTCATAAATAGGAAAAGTTAATGGGTCCCAACCCCATTATTCAATTCTATGCGCAAAAGAATTAGCGTCCAAATTTTACGTACGGAATGTAATTTTCTCACATAGAAACGTGAAATTTGGCACGGGCATTGATTATGTCATAAATAGGAAAAGTTAATGGGTCCCAACTCGATTATTCAATTCTATGCGCAAAAGAATTAGCTTCAAAACTTTACGTACGGAATGTATTTTTCTCACTTTCCGCTGTCATAGAAATGTGAAATTTGGCACGAGCATTGATTATGTCATAAATAGGAAAAGTTAATGGGTCCCAACTTGAATATTCAATTCTAGCGCAAAATAATTAGCGTCCAAATTTTATGTACGGAATGTAATTTTCTCACTTTCCATTGTGTCATAGAAACATGAAATTTGGCACGAGCATTGATTGTCATAAATAGGAAAAGCTAATGGGTCCCACCTCGATTGTTCAATTCTAAGCGCAAAAGAATTAGCGTCCACATTTTACGTACGGAATGTAATTCTCTCACTTCCTGATGTCATTTTATATAAAGGAAACGTCGCATGGTTACCTCCACGTGGTGTTTTCTGGGTAACACAGAGAACTATGCAAAATGGTGAACATATGTTTTTCCGGTATCTCTAAAGTAACCACGACTTCATAAGATTTCCGTGTGAACACCAGATAAACACCAGTACCAAATTAACTCGGGCGAAGGCGGGTATATCAGCTAGTCTATATATTTAAAGCTGAAAGCCGTCACTGACTCACTGACTGACTGACGGACTGACTCACTGACTGACTCGCCAAAAGTTCTCCAACTTCCTGATGTCATAGAAACATGAATTTTGGCGCAGGCATAGATTATCTCCAAAATAGGAAAAGTAATTGGGTCCCAACTCGATTATTGAATTCTAGCGCAAAAGAATTGACGTCGAAATTTAACGTACATAATCTAAATCTCTCAGTTCCCAATGTCATAGAAACATGAAATTTGGCACGAGCATTGATTATGTCAGAAATAGGAAAAGTTCATAGGTCCCAACTCCATTACTCAATTCTAGCGCAAAAGAATTGGCCTCGAAATTTTACGTGCGGAATGTAATTTTTTCACTTTCCGGTGTCATAGAAACGGGAAATTTGGCACGAGCATTGATTATGTCATAAATAGGAAAAGCTAATGGTTCCCAACTCCATTATTCAATTATATGCGCAAAAGAATTAGCGTCCCAATTTTACGTGCGGAATGTAATTTTCTCACTTTCCGGTGTCATAGAAACGTGAAATTTGGCACGAGCATTGATTATGTCATAAGTAGGAAAAGTTCGTAGGTCCCAACTCGATGATTCAATTCTAGCGCAAAAGAATTGGCGTCGAAATTTTACGTGTGGAATGTAATTTTTTCACTTTCCGGTGTCATAGAAACGGGAAATTTGGCATGAGCATTGATTATGTCATAAATAGGAAAAGCTAATGGGTCCTAACTCCATTATTCAATTCTATGCGCAAAAGAATTAGCGTCCAAATTTTACGTACGGAAAGTAATTTCTTCACTTTCCAGTGTCATAGAAACAGGAAATTTGGCATGAGCATTAATTATGCCATAAATAGGAAAAGCTAATGGGTCCCAACTTGATTATTCAATTCTATGCGCAAAAGAATTAGTGTCCAAATTTCACGTACGGAATCTAATTTTCTCACTTTCCGGTGTCATAGAAACGTGAAATTTGGCACGAGCATTGATTATGTCATAAATAGGAAAAGTTAATAGGTCCCAACTCGATTATTCAATTCTAGAGCAAAAGAATTGGCGTCAAAATTTTACGTGCGGAATGTAATTTTTTCACTTTCCGGTGGCATAAAAACAGGAAATTTGGCACGAGCATTGATTATGTCATAAATAGGAAAAGTTAATGGGTCCCAACTTGATTATTCAATTCTATGCGCAAAAGAATTGGCGTCAAAATTTTACGTACATAATCTAAATCTCTCACTTACCAATGTCATAGAAACGTGAAATTTGGCACGAGCATTGATTATGTCATAAATAGGAAAAGCGAATAGGTCCCAACTCGATTATTCAATTCTAGCGCAAAAGAATTGGCGTCGAAATTTTACGTGCGGAATGTAATTTTCTCACTTTCCGGTGTCATAGAAACGGGAAATTTGGCACGAGCATTGATTATGTCATAAATAGAAAAAGCTAATGGGTCCCAATTCGATTATTCAATTCTATGCGCAAAAGAATTAGCGTCCAAATTTTACGTGCGGAATCTAATTTTCTCACTTTCTGGTGTCATAGAAACATGAAATTTGGCACGAGCATTGATTATGTCATAAATAGGAAAATTTAATAGGTCCCAACTTGATTATTCAATTCTAGCGCAAAAGAATTGACGTCGAAATTTTACGTGCGGAATGTAATTTCTTCAGTTTCCAGTTTCATAGAAACAGGAAATTTGGCACAAGCATTGATTATGTCATAAATAGTAAAAGCTAATGGGTCCCAACTTCATTATTCAATTCTATGTGCAAAAGAATTAGCGTCCAAATTTTACGTGCGGAATGTAATTTTCTCACATTCCGGTGTCATAGAAATGGGAAATTTGGCACAAGCATTGATTATGTCATAAATAGGAAAAGCTAATGGGTCCCAACTCAATTATTCAATTCTATGCGCAAAAGAATTAGCGTCCAAATTTTATGTACGTAATCTAATTCTCTCTCTTCCTGATGCCATTTTATATAAAGGAAACATCGCATGGTTTCCTCCACGTGGTGTTTCCTGGGTGACGCAGAGAACTATGCAAAATGGTGAACATATGTTTTTCTTCAGTATCTCTAAAGTAACCACGACTTCGTAAGATTTTCCGTGTGAACACCAGATAAAGACCAGTACCAAATTAACTCGGGCGAAGCCGGGTATATCAGCTAGTCTATATATATAAAGACGAAAGCCCTCATTGACTCACTGACTCACTGACTGACTCGCCAAAAGTTCTCCAACTTCCCAATGTCGTAGAAACATGAATTTTGGCGCAAGCATAGATTATCTCTAGAGATGAGCGAACGTAGTCGTCTGAGCTTGATACTCGTTCGAGTATTAGCGTGTTCGAGATGCTCGTTACTCGTAATGAGCACCACGCGATGTTCGGGTTACTTTCACTTTCATCTCTGAGACGTTAGCGCGCTTTTCTGGCCAATTGAAAGACAGGGAAGGCATTACAACTTCCCCCTGCGACGTTCATGCCCTATACCACCCCCCTGCAGTGAGTGGCTGGCGAGATCAGGTGTCACCCGAGTATAAAAATCGGCCCCTCCCGCGGCCCGCCTCAGATGAGTTGTGACATAGCTGAGGGACAGTGCTATCATGTTAGAGCTGCTGTAGGGAGAGTATTAGGAGTTAGTGTAGGCTTCAAGAACCCCAACGGTCCTTCTTAGGGCCACATCTAACCGTGTGCAGTACTGTGGAGGCTGCTTTTTGCAGTGTTGCAATTTTTTTTTTTTTTTGGTATATCGGCCGTGCAGAGCATTGCGCCCTGCAGTAATACTACAGGGACAGAAGTGGTGGTTAGGCAGGGAGAGTGTTAGGAGTGATTGTAGGCTTCAAGAACCCCAACAGTCCTTCTTAGGGCCACATCTAACCGTGTGCAGTACTGTGGAGGCTGCTTTTTGCAGTGTTGCACTTTTTTTTTTTTTGGTATATCGGCCGTGTAATACTACAGGGACAGAATTGTGTAGGCAGGGCCAGAAGACATATATTATTGACTGAATATACGCAGTGGTCCTTTTCAAAAAAATATTGGGCAAAAAATCTATTTGGCCTGCCTGTCACTGTGCTCAGTGTTCTGGGTCCGTGTGTGCTGGGGGTAGTAGTTCTACAAATAAATACGCAGGCAGCTAAGTGTTACAGCAGGCGTGCGCCAAATTATTTCCTGGCTCAGAAATCACCGCTCTGTTGCAGTTAATAACAGTGCGACACTCTTTAGTTCTGTCACACACTCCAGGGCCAGAAGACATATATTATTGACTGAATATACGCAGTTGGCCTTTTCAAAAAAATATTGGGCAAAAAATCTATTTGGCCTGCCTGTCACTGTGCTCAGTGTTCTGGGTCCGTGTGTGCTGGGGGTAGTAGTTCTACAAATAAATACGCAGCCAGCTAAGTGTTACAGCAGGCGTGCGCCAAATTATTTCCTGGCTCAGAAATCACCTCTCTGTTGCAGTTAATAACAGTGCGACACTTTGCAGTTCTGTCACACACTCCAGGGACAGAATTGTGTAGGCAGGGCCAGAAGACATATATTATTGACTGAATATACGCAGTGGTCCTTTTCAAAAAAATATTGGGCAAAAAATCTATTTGGCCTGCCTGTCACTGTGCTCAGTGTTCTGGGTCCGTGTGTGCTGGGGGTAGTAGTTCTACAAAATCATATGCAGCCAGCTAAGTGTTACAGCAGGCGTGCGCCAAATTATTTCCTGGCTCAGAAATCACCGCTCTGTTGCAGTTAATAACAGTGCGACACTCTTTAGTTCTGTCACACACTCCAGGGCCAGAAGACATATATTATTGACTGAATATACGCAGTTGGCCTTTTCAAAAAAATATTGGGCAAAAAATCTATTTGGCCTGCCTGTCACTGTGCTCAGTGTTCTGGGTCCGTGTGTGCTGGGGGTAGTAGTTCTACAAATAAATACGCAGCCAGCTAAGTGTTACAGCAGGCGTGCGCCAAATTATTTCCTGGCTCAGAAATCACCTCTCTGTTGCAGTTAATAACAGTGCGACACTTTGCAGTTCTGTCACACACTCCAGGGACAGAATTGTGTAGGCAGGGCCAGAAGACATATATTATTGACTGAATATACGCAGTGGTCCTTTTCAAAAAAATATTGGGCAAAAAATCTATTTGGCCTGCCTGTCACCGTGCTCAGTGTTCTGGGTCCGTGTGTGCTGGGGGTAGTAGTTCTTCAAAATCATATGCAGCCAGCTAAGTGTTACAGCAGGCGTGCGCCAAATTATTTCCTGGCTCAGAAATCACCGCTCTGTTGCAGTTAATAACAGTGCGACACTCTTTAGTTCTGTCACACACTCCAGGGCCAGAAGACATATATTATTGACTGAATATACGCAGTTGGCCTTTTCAAAAAAATATTGGGCAAAAAATCTATTTGGCCTGCCTGTCACTGTGCTCAGTGTTCTGGGTCCGTGTGTGCTGGGGGTAGTAGTTCTACAAATAAATACGCAGGCAGCTAAGTGTTACAGCAGGCGTGCGCCAAATTATTTCCTGGCTCAGAAATCACCGCTGTGTTGCAGTTAATAACAGTGCGACACTCTGCAGTTCTGTCACACACTCCATGGCCAGAAGACATATATTATTGATTGAATATATGCAGTTGGCCTTTTCAAAAAAATATTGGGCAAAAAATCTATTTGGCCTGCCTGTCACTGTGCTCAGTGTTCTGGGTCCGTGTGTGCTGGGGGTAGTAGTTCTACAAATATATACGCAGCCAGCTAAGTGTTACAGCAGGCGTGCGCCAAATTATTTCCTGGCTCAGAAATCACCGCTCTGTTGCAGTTAATAACAGTGCGACACTCTGCAGTTCTGTCACACACTCCATGGACAGAATTGTGTAGGCATGGCCAGAAGACATATATTATTGACTGAATATACGCAGTGGTCTTTTTCAAAACAATATTGGGCAAAAAATCTATTTGGCCTGCCTGTCACTGTGCTCAGTGTTCTGGGTCCGTGTGTGCTGGGGGTAGTAGTTCTACAAATAAATACGCAGCCAGCTAAGTGTTACAGCAGGCGTGTGCCAAATTATTTCCTGGCTCAGAAATCACCGCTCTGTTGCAGTTAATAACAGTGCGACACTCTTTAGTTCTGTCACACACTCCAGGGCCAGAAGACATATATTATTGACTGAATATACGCAGTTGGCCTTTTCAAAAAAATATTGGGCAAAAAATCTATTTGGCCTGCCTGTCACTGTGCTTAGTGTTCTGGGTCCGTGTGTGCTGGGGGTAGTAGTTCTACAAATAAATACGCAGCCAGCTAAGTGTTACAGCAGGCGTGCGCCAAATTATTTCCTGGCTCAGAAATCACCTCTCTGTTGCAGTTAATAACAGTGCGACACTCTGCAGTTCTGTCACACACTCCAGGGACAGAATTGTGTAGGCAGGGCCAGAAGACATATATTATTGACTGAATATACGCAGTGGTCCTTTTCAAAAAAATATTGGGCAAAAAATCTATTTGGCCTGCCTGTCACTGTGCTCAGTGTTCTGGGTCTGTGTGTGCTGGGTGTAGTAGTTCTACAAATAAATACGCAGCCAGCTAAGTGTTACAGCAGGCGTGCGCCAAATTATTTCCTGGCTCAGAAATCACCGCTCTGTTGCAGTTAATAACAGTGCGACACTCTTTAGTTCTGTCACACGCTCCAGGGCCAGAAGACATATATTATTGACTGAATATACGCAGTTGGCCTTTTCAAAAAAATATTGGGCAAAAAATCTATTTGGCCTGCCTGTCACTGTGCTCAGTATTCTGGGTCCGTGTGTGCTGGGGGTAGTAGTTCTACAAAAAAAATATGCAGCCAGCTAAGTGTTACAGCAGGCGTGCGCCAAATTATTTCCTGGCTCAGAAATCACTGCTCTGTTGCAGTTAATAACAGTGCGACACTCTGCAGTTCTGTCACACACTCCAGGGACAGAATTGTGTAGGCAGGGCCAATAGACATATATCATTGACTGAATATACGCAGTGGTCCTTTTCAAAAAAATATAGGGCAAAAAATCTATTTGGCCTGCCTGTCACTGTGCTCAGTGTTCTGGGTCCGTGTGTGCTGGGGGGTAGTAGTTCTACAAATAAATACGCAGCCAGCTAAGTGTTACAGCAGGCGTGCGCCAAATTATTTTCTGGCTCAGAAATCACCGCTCTGTTGCAGTTAATCACAGTGTGACACTCTGCAGTTCTGTCATACACTCCTGGGACAGAATTGTGTAGGCAGGGCCAGAAGACATATATTATTGACTGAATATACGCAGTGGTCCTTTTCAAAAAAATATTGGGCAAAAAATCTATTTGGCCTGCCTGTCACTGTGCTCAGTGTTCTGGGTCCATGTGTGCTGGGGGTAGTAGTTCTACAAATAAATACGCAGCCAGCTAAGTGTTACAGCAGGCGTGCGCCAAATTATTTTCTGGCTCAGAAATCACCGCTCTGTTGCAGTTAATAACAGTGCGACACTCTTTAGTTCTGTCACACACTCCAGGGCCAGAAGACATATATTATTGACTGAATATACGCAGTTGGCCTTTTCAAAAAAATATTGGGCAAAAAATCTATTTGGCCTGCCTGTCACTGTGCTCAGTGTTCTGGGTCCGTGTGTGCTGGGGGTAGTAGTTCTACAAATAAATACGCAGCCAGCTAGGTGTTACAGCAGGCGTGCGCCAAATTATTTCCTGGCTCAGAAATCACCTCTCTGTTGCAGTTAATAACAGTGCGACACTCTGCAGTTCTGTCACACACTCCAGGGACAGAATTGTGTAGGCAGGGCCAGAAGACATATATTATTGACTGAATATACGCAGTGGTCCTTTTCAAAAAAATATTGGGCAAAAAATCTATTTGGCCTGCCTGTCACCGTGCTCAGTGTTCTGGGTCCGTGTGTGCTGGGGGTAGTAGTTCTTCAAAATCATATGCAGCCAGCTAAGTGTTACAGCAGGCGTGCGCCAAATTATTTCCTGGCTCAGAAATCACCGCTCTGTTGCAGTTAATAACAGTGCGACACTCTTTAGTTCTGTCACACACTCCAGGGCCAGAAGACATATGTTATTGACTGAATATACGCAGTTGGCCTTTTCAAAAAAATATTGGGCAAAAAATCTATTTGGCCTGCCTGTCACTGTGCTCAGTGTTCTGGGTCCGTGTGTGCTGGGGGTAGTAGTTCTACAAATAAATACGCAGGCAGCTAAGTGTTACAGCAGGCGTGCGCCAAATTATTTTCTGGCTCAGAAATCACTGCTCTGTTGCAGTTAATAACAGTGCGACACTCTGCAGTTCTGTCACACACTCCAGGGCCAGAAGACATATATTATTGATTGAATATATGCAGTTGGCCTTTTCAAAAAAATATTGGGCAAAAAATCTATTTGGCCTGCCTGTCACTGTGCTCAGTGTTCTGGGTCCGTGTGTGCTGGGGGTAGTAGTTCTACAAATATATACGCAGCCAGCTAAGTGTTACAGCAGGCGTGCGCCAAATTATTTCCTGGCTCAGAAATCACCGCTCTGTTGCAGTTAATAACAGTGCGACACTCTGCAGTTCTGTCACACACTCCATGGACAGAATTGTGTAGGCAGGGCCAGAAGACATATATTATTGACTGAATATACGCAGTGGTCTTTTTCAAAACAATATTGGGCAAAAAATCTATTTGGCCTGCCTGTCACTGTGCTCAGTGTTCTGTGTCCGTGTGTGCTGGGGGTAGTAGTTCTACAAATAAATACGCAGCCAGCTAAGTGTTACAGCAGGCGTGTGCCAAATTATTTCCTGGCTCAGAAATCACCGCTCTGTTGCAGTTAATAACAGTGCGACACTCTTTAGTTCTGTCACACACTCCAGGGCCAGAAGACATATATTATTGACTGAATATACGCAGTTGGCCTTTTCAAAAAAATATTGGGCAAAAAATCTATTTGGCCTGCCTGTCACTGTGCTTAGTGTTCTGGGTCCGTGTGTGCTGGGGGTAGTAGTTCTACAAATAAATACGCAGCCAGCTAAGTGTTACAGCAGGCGTGCGCCAAATTATTTCCTGGCTCAGAAATCACCTCTCTGTTGCAGTTAATAACAGTGCGACACTCTGCAGTTCTGTCACACACTCCAGGGACAGAATTGTGTAGGCAGGGCCAGAAGACATATATTATTGACTGAATATACGCAGTGGTCCTTTTCAAAAAAATATTGGGCAAAAAATCTATTTGGCCTGCCTGTCACTGTGCTCAGTGTTCTGGGTCTGTGTGTGCTGGGGGTAGTAGTTCTACAAATAAATACGCAGCCAGCTAAGTGTTACAGCAGGCGTGCGCCAAATTATTTCCTGGCTCAGAAATCACCGCTCTGTTGCAGTTAATAACAGTGCGACACTCTTTAGTTCTGTCACACACTCCAGGGCCAGAAGACATATATTATTGACTGAATATACGCAGTTGGCCTTTTCAAAAAAATATTGGGCAAAAAATCTATTTGGCCTGCCTGTCACTGTGCTCAGTATTCTGGGTCCGTGTGTGCTGGGGGTAGTAGTTCTACAAAAAAAATATGCAGCCAGCTAAGTGTTACAGCAGGCGTGCGCCAAATTATTTCCTGGCTCAGAAATCACTGCTCTGTTGCAGTTAATAACAGTGCGACACTCTGCAGTTCTGTCACACACTCCAGGGACAGAATTGTGTAGGCAGGGCCAGAAGACATATATCATTGACTGAATATACGCAGTGGTCCTTTTCAAAAAAATATAGGGCAAAAAATCTATTTGGCCTGCCTGTCACTGTGCTCAGTGTTCTGGGTCTGTGTGTGCTGGGGGGTAGTAGTTCTACAAATAAATACGCAGCCAGCTAAGTGTTACAGCAGGCGTGCGCCAAATTATTTTCTGGCTCAGAAATCACCGCTCTGTTGCAGTTAATCACAGTGTGACACTCTGCAGTTCTGTCATACACTCCTGGGACAGAATTGTGTAGGCAGGGCCAGAAGACATATATTATTGACTGAATATACGCAGTGGTCCTTTTCAAAAAAATATTGGGCAAAAAATCTATTTGGCCTGCCTGTCACTGTGCTCAGTGTTCTGGGTCCGTGTGTGCTGGGGGTAGTAGTTCTACAAATAAATACGCAGCCAGCTAAGTGTTACAGCAGGCGTGCGCCAAATTATTTCTTGGCTCAGAAATCACCGCTCTGTTGCAGTTAATAACAGTGCGACACTCTGTAGTTCTGTCACACACTCCAGGGACAGAATTGTGTAGGCAGGGCCAGAAGACATATATTATTGACTGAATATACGCAGTGGTCCTTTTCAAAAAAATATAGGGCAAAAAATCTATTTGGCCTGCCTGTCACTGTGCTCAGTGTTCTGGGTCCGTGTGTGCTGGGTGTAGTAGTTCTACAAATAAATACGCAGGCAGCTAAGTGTTACAGCAGGCGTGCGCCAAATTATTTCCTGGCGCTCCGTAAGCGAAGTCAGCCTCCAACCACAGGCCAATAAGCGGCACATTTAATTACAGCGTTCTGTTTCTGCATTACTGGTAATACAGCATGCAGAGGGGTAGGGGTAGGCCTAGAGGATGTGGGCGCGGCCGAGGACGCGGAGGCCCCAGTCCGGGTGTGGGCACAGGCCGAGCTCCTGATCCAGGTGTATCGCAGCCGACTGCTGCGGGATTAGGAGAGAGGCACGTTTCTGGCGTCCCCACATTCATAGCACATTTAATGGGTCCACGCGGTAGACCTTTATTAGAAAATGAGCAGTGTGAGCAGGTCCTGTCGTGGATGGCAGAAAGTGCTTCCAGCAACCTATCGTCCACCCACAGTTCTGCGCCGTCCACTGCTGCAACTCAGAATCCTCTGGCTGCTGCTCCTCCTTCCTCCCAGCCTCCTCACTCCATGAAAATGAGACATTCTGAGGAGCGGGCAGACTCCCAGGAACTGTTCTCGGGCCCCTGCTCAGATTGGGCAGCAGTGGTTCCTCTCCCACCAGAGGAGTTTATCGTGACTGATGCCCAACCATTGGAAAGTTCCCGGGGTCCGGGGGATGAGGCTGGGGACTACCGGCAACTGTCTCAAGACCTTTCAGTGGGTGAGGAGGCCGATGACGATGAGACACAGCTGTCTATCAGTGAGGTAGTAGTAAGGGCATTAAGTCCGAGGGAGGAGCGCACTGAGGATTCTGAGGAAGAGCAGCAGGACAATGAGGTGACTGACCCCACCTGGTTTGCTACGCCTACTGAGGACAGGTCTTCAGAGGGAGATTCAAGGGCAGCAGCAGGGCAGGTTGCAAGAGGCAGTGCGGTGGCCAGGGGTAGAGGCAGGGCCAGACCGAATAATCCACCAACTGTTTCCCAAAGCGCGCCCTCGCGCCATGCCACCCTGCAGAGGCCGAGGTGCTCAAAGGTCTGGCAGTTTTTCACTGAGAGTGCAGACGACCGACGAACAGTGGTGTGCAATCTTTGTCGCGCCAAGATCAGCCGGGGAGCCACCACCAACAGCCTCACCACCAGCATGCGCAGACATATGATGGCCAAGCACCCCACAAGGTGGGACGAAGGCCGTTCACCGCCTCCGGTTTGCACCGCTGCCTCTCCCCCTGTGCCCCAACCTGCCACTGAGATCCAACCCCGCTCTGAGGACACAGGCACTACCGTCTCCTGGCCTGCACCCACACCCTCACCTCCGCTGTCCTCGGCCCCATCCACCAATGACTCTCAGAGCACCGTCCAGCCGTCGCTAGCGCAAGTGTTTGAGCGCAAGAGCAAGTACGCCGCCACGCACCCGCACGCTCAAGCGTTAAACGTGCACGTAGCCAAATTTATCAGCCTGGAGATGCTGCCGTATAGGGTTGTGGAAACGGAGTCCTTCAAAAGTATGATGGCGGCGGCGGCCCCGCGCTACTCAGTTCCCAGTCGCCACTATTTTTCCCGATGTGCTGTCCCAGCCCTGCACGACCACGTCTCCTGCAACATTGTACGCGCCCTCACCAACGCGGTTACTGGCAAGGTCCACTTAACAACGGACATGTGGACAAGCACAGGCGGGCAGGGCCACTATATCTCCCTGACGGCACATTGGGTGAATTTAGTGGAGGCTGGGACAGAGTCAGAGCCTGGGACCGCTCACGTCCTACCCACCCCCAGAATTGCGGGCCCCAGCTCAGTGGTGGTATCTGCGGCGGTGTATGCTTCCTCCAGTAAACCACCCTCCTCCTCCTCCAACGCAACCTCTGTCTCGCAATCAAGATGTGTCAGCAGCAGCAGCACAACGCCAGCAGTCGGTGTCGCGCGGCGTGGCAGCACAGCGGTGGGCAAGCGTCAGCAGGCTGTGCTGAAACTACTCAGCTTAGGAGATAAGAAGCACACGGCCCACGAACTGCTGCAGGGTCTGACAGAGCAGACCGACCGCTGGCTTGCGCCGCTGAGCCTCCAAGCGGGCATGGTCGTGTGTGACAACGGCCATAACCTGGTGGCGGCTCTGCAGCTCGGCAGCCTCACGCACGTGCCATGCCTGGCCAACGTCTTTAATTTGGTGGTTCAGAGCTTTCTGAAAAGCTACCCACGCTTGTCAGACCTGCTCGGAATTGTGCGCCGGCTCTGCGCACATTTCCGCAAGTCCCACACGTACGCTGCCACCCTGCGCACCCTGCAACATCGGTTTAGTCTGCCAGTGCACCGACTGCTGTGCGACGTGCCCACACGGTGGAACTCTACGCTCCACATGTTGGCCAGGCTCTATGAGCAGCGTAGAGCTATAGTGGAATACCAACTCCAACATGGGCGGCGCAGTGGGAGTCAGCCTCCTCAATTATTTTCAGAAGAGTGGGCCTGGTTGGCAGACATCTGCCAGGTCCTTGAAAAGTTTGAGGAGTCTACCCAGGTGGTGAGCAGCGATGCTGCAATCATTAGCGTCACCATTCCTCTGCTATGTCTCTTGAGAAGTTCCCTGCAAAGCATAAAGGCAGACGCTTTGCGCTCGGAAACAGAGCCGGGGGAAGACAGTATGTTGCTGGATAGTCAGAGCACCCTCCTGTCTATATCTCAGCGCGGTGAGGAGGAGGAGGAGGAAGATGAGGAGGAGAAGGGAAGGGACAGCTTGGCCCACTGGTGAGGGTACACATGCTGCTGGCCTGTCATCCTTTCAGCGTGTATGGCCTGAGGAGGAGGAGGAGGAGGAGGAGGAGGATCCTGAAAGTGATCTTCCTAGTGAGGACAGTCATGTGTTGCGTACAGGTACCCTGGCACACATGGCTGACTTCATGTTAGGATGCCTTTCTCGTGACCCTCGCGTTACACGCATTCTGGCCACTACGGATTACTGGGTGTACACACTGCTCGACCCACGGTATAAGGAGAACCTTTCCACTCTCATACCCGAAGAGGAAAGGGGTTCGAGAGTGTTGCTATACCACAGGACCCTGGCGGACAAGCTGATGGTAAAATTCCCATCCGACAGCGCTAGTGGCCGAAGGCGCAGTTCCGTGGGCCAGGTAGCAGGGGAGGCGCGGAGATCAGGCAGCATGTACAGCACAGGCAGGGCAACACTCTTTTAGGCCCTTGACTGCTTTATGGCTCCCCAGCAAGACTGTGTCACCGCTCCCCAGTCACGGCTGAGTCGGCGGGAGCACTGTAAAAGGATGGTGAGGGAGTACATAGCCGATCGCAGGACCGTCCTCCGTGACGCCTCTGGGTGTCGAAGCTGGACACGTGGCCTGAACTAGCGCTGTATGCCCTGAAGGTGCTTGCTTGTCCTGCGGCTAGCGTCTTGTCAGAGAGGGTGTTTAGTGCGGCTGGGGGAATCATCACAGATAAGCGTACCCGCCTGTCAACTGACAGTGCCGACAGGTTAACACTCATCAAGATGAACAAAGCCTGGATTTCCCCAGACTTCTCTTCTCCACCAGCGGACAGCAGCGATACCTAAGCAATACGTAGGCTGCACCCGCAGATGGAAGCATCGTTCTGAATCCCCATCAAAAACGGGGACCTTTTTGCTTCATCAATCTGTGTATAATATTCCTCCTCCTCCTCCTGCTCCTCCTCCTTAAACCTCACATAATCACGCCGAACGGGCAATTTTTCTTAGGCCCACAAGGCTGTCATATAATTTTTCTAAACAATTTTTATACGTTTCAATGCTCATTAAAGCGTTGAAACTTTCACCTCAACCAATTTTTATTTTAACTGGGCTGCCTCCTGGCCTAGTTACCAATCAAGCCACATTAACCAAAGCGATTAATGGGTTTCACCTGCCCTCTTGGTTGGGCATGGGCAATATTTCTCAGGTACATTAGTACTGTTGGTACACCAATTTTTGGGGGCCCT
Source organism: Eleutherodactylus coqui (assembly GCF_035609145.1). Classification (NCBI taxonomy): domain Eukaryota; kingdom Metazoa; phylum Chordata; class Amphibia; order Anura; family Eleutherodactylidae; genus Eleutherodactylus; species Eleutherodactylus coqui. Next base: position 158,137,654 of record NC_089840.1, read on the forward strand.
CGCCTACAGTGTAATCCAATTAATTTTTTGCCCACTTGCATTACAGCTCACGTTACATCAGCTGTGTTGGGCACTGCAATGGGATGTATTTATGTACCGCCGGTGGCTTCCTGGCATCCACCCATGCTGTGGGTCCACAGGGAGTTGTAAATGCATCTGTGTCCACTTCTAAAGAACCCCAGTCTGACTGGGGCATGCAGTGTGGGCCGAAGCCCACCTGCATTAAACATGACATTACTACCTCAGCTGTGATGGGCAATGCAATGGGATATTTTTATGTACCGCCGGTGGCTTCCTGGCACCCACCCATGCTGTGGGTCCACAGGGAGTTGTAAATGCATCTGTGTCCACTTCTAAAGAACCCCAGTCTGACTGGGGTATGCAGTGTGGGCCGAAGCCCGCCGGCATTAAGCACGACATTACATCAGCTGTGATGGGCACTGCAATGGGATATATTTATGTACCGCCGGTGGCTTCCTGGCACCCACCCATGCTGTGGGTCCACAGGGAGTTGTAACTGCATGTGTCCACTTCTAAAGAACCCCAGTCTGACTGGGGTATGCAGTGTGGGCCGAAGCCCACCTGCATTAAGCACGACATTACATCAGCTGTGATGGGCACTGTAATGGGATATATTTATGTACCGCCGGTGGGTTCCAGGGAGCCACTCATGCTGTGGGTGCACACTGAATTCCCATTGCGGAGTTGTACCTGCCTGTGACTATATATAAAAAAACGCGGTCTGACTGGGGCATGCAGACACCTTGACAGAATGAATAGTGTGTGGCACATAGGTTCCCCATTGCTAAGCCCACGTGTGCAGCTCCAGATGGAGGTGGCACAGGATTGGATTTCTCATTGCTTCTGTACAGCATTGTGGGCTATCGCCCCGCCCCTTTTAAAGAGGGTCGCTGCCTAGCCGTGCCAACCCTCTGCAGTGTGTGCCTGCTTTTCCTGTGGCAGACGCACTTATAAATAGACATGAGGGTGGCGTGGCATGAGGGCAGCTGAAGGCTGGGCAGGGACAGTTTGGTGTGCGCTGTGGACACTGGGTCGTGGGGGGGGGGGGGATTTGGCAGCATGTAACCCAGGAGAAGTGGCAGCGGAGTGTCATGCAGTCAGTGATTGTGCTTTGTTGGAGGTAGTGTGGTGCTTAGCTAAGGTATGCCATGCTAATGAGGGCTTTTCAGATGTAAAAGTTGTTGGGGGGGGGGGGACTCTTGCTGCTATTGTGGCTTAATAGTGGGACCTGGGAACTTCATATGCAGCCCAACATGTAGCCCCTCGCCTGCCCTATCCGTTTCTGTGTCGTTCCCATCACTTTCTTGAATTTCCCAGATTTTCACAAATGAAAACCTTAGCGAGCATCGGCGATATACAAAAATGCTCGAGTCGCCCATTGACTTCAATGGGGTTCGTTACTCGAAACGAACCCTCGAGCATCGCAAAAAATTTCGTCTCGAGTAACGAGCACCCGAGCATTTTGGTGCTCGCTCATCTCTAATTATCTCCAAAATAGGAAAAGTAATTGGGTCCCAACTCGATTATTCAATTCTAGCGCCAAATAATTGGCGTCAACATTTAACGTACATAATCTAAATCTCTCAGTTCCCAATGTCATAAAAACTTCAAATTTGGCACGCGCATTGAATATGTCATAAATAGGAAAAGTTAATAGGTCCCAACATGATTATTCAATTCTATGCGCAAAAGAATTAGCGTCCAAATTTTACGTACAGAATCTCATTTTCTCACTTTCCGGTGTCATAGAAACTTGAAATTTGGCACTAGCATTGATTATGTCATAAATAAGAAAAGCTAATGGGTCCCAATTCGATTATTCAATTCTATGCGCAAAAGAATTAGCGTCGAAATTTTACGTATGGAATCTAATTTTCTCACTTTCCGGTGTCATAGAAACGAGAAATTTGGCACGAGCATTGATTATGTCAGAAATAGGAAAAGTTCATAGGTACCAACTCCATTATTCAATTCTAGCGCAAAAGAATTGGCGTCGAAATTTTACGTGCGGAACGTAATTTTTTCACTTTCCGGTGTCATAGAAACGTGAAATTTGGCACGAGCATTGATTATGTCATAAATAGGAAAAGCTAATGGGTCCCAACTCCATTATTCAATTCTATGCGCAAAAGAATTAGTGTCCAAATTTTACGTGCGGAATGTAATTTTCTCACTTTCCGGTGTCATAGAAACGTGAAATTTGGCACGAGCATTGATTATGTCATAAATAGGAAAAGCTAATGGGTCCCAACTCGATTATTCAATTCTATGCGCAAAAGAATTAGCGTCCAAATTTTACGTGCGGAATGTAATTTCTTCACTTTCCGGTGTCATAGAAACGGGAAATTTTCCATGAGCATTGATTATGTCATAAATAGGAAAAGCTAATGGGTCCCAACTCCATTATTCAATTCTATATGCAAAAGAATTAGCGTCCAAATTTTACGTGCGGAATGTAATTTCTTCACTTTCTGGTGTCATAGAAACGGGAAATTTGGCACGAGCATTGATTATGTCATAAATAAGAAAAGCTAATGGGTTCCAACTCGATTATTCAATTGTAGCGCAAAAGAATTGGCGTCGAAATTTTACGTGCGGAATGTAATTTTTTTCAATTTCCGGTGTCATAGAAAAGGCAAATTTGGCACGAGCATTGATTATGTTATAAATAGGAAAAGCTAATGGGTCCCAACTCGATTATTCAATTCTATGCGCAAAAGAATTAGCATCCAAATTTTACGTACGGAATGTAATTTTTTCACTTTCCGGTGTCATAGAAACGTGAAATTTGGCACGAGCATTGATTATGTCATAAATAGGAAAAGTTCATAGGTCCCAACTCGATTATTCAATTCTATGAGCAAAAGAATTAGCGTCCACATTTTACGTGTGGAATGTAATTTTTTCACTTTCCAGTGTCATAGAAACGTGAAATTTGGCACGAGCATTGATTATGTCATACATAGGAAAAGCTAATGGGTCCCAACTCGATTATTCAATTCTAGCGAAAAAGAATTGGCATCAAAATTTTACGTGCGGAATGTAATTTTTTCACTTTCCGGTGTCATAGAAACGGGAAATTTGGCACGAGCATTGATTATGTCATAAATAGGAAAATCTAATGGGTCCCAACTCCATTATTCAATTCTATGCGCAAAAGAATTAGCGTACAAATTTTACACGCGGAATGTAATTTTCTCACTTTCCGGTGTCATAGAAATGTGAAATTTGGCACGAGCATTGAATATGTCATAAATAGGAAAAGCTAATGGGTCCCAACTCGATTATTCAATTCTAAGCGCAAAAGAATTAGTGTCCAAATTTTACGTACGTAATCTTATTCTCTCACATCCTGATGTCATTTTATACAAAGGAAACGTCGCATGGTTACCTCCCCGTGGTATTTCCTGGATAACGCAGAGAACTATGCAAAATGGTGAACATATTTTTTTTCCTCAGTATCCACGACTTCATACGCTTTTCCATGTGAACACCAAATAAACACCAGTACCAAATTAACTCGGGCGAAGCCGTGTATATCAGCTAGTGTATGTTTATATCTGTACATATAAAGACGAAAGCCCTCACTGACTCAATGACTCACTGACTCGCCAAAAGTTCTCCAACTTCTCGATGTCGTAGAAACATGAAATTTGGTACACGCATAGATTATCTCCAAAATAGGAAAACTAATTGGGTCCCAACTCGATTATTCAATTCTAGCGCAAATGAATTGGTGTCGAAATTTTACGTACGTAATCTAAATCTATTACTTTCCAATGTCATAGAAACTTTAAATTTGGCCCGAGCATTGATTATGTCATAAATGGGAAAAGTTAATGGGTCCTAACTCGATTATTTAATTCTATGCGCAAAAGAATTAGCGTCCAAATTTTACGTCCGGAATCTAATTCTCTCACTTCCCAGTGTTATAGAAACTCTAAATTTGGCACGAGCATTGATTATGTCATAAATAGAAAAAGTTAATGCGTCCCAACTCGATTATTCAATTCTATGCGCAAAAGTATTAGCGTCCAAATTTTACGTACGGAATCTAATTATCTCACTTTCCGGTGTCATAGAAACGTGAAATTTGGCACGCGCATTGATTATGTCATAAATAGGAAACACTAATGGGTCCCAACTCCATTATTCAATTCTATGCCCAAAACAATTGTCGTCCAAATTTTACGTACGGAATCTAATTTTCTCACTTCCCGATTTCATAGAAACAGGAAATTTGGCAGGAGCATTGATTATGTCATAAATAGGAAAAGCTAATGGGTCCCAACTCGATTATTTAATTCTATGTGCAAAAGAATTAGCGTCCAAATTTTACGTGCAGAATGTAATTTTTTCACTTTCCGGTGTCATAGAAATGGGAGATTTGGCACGAGCATTGATTATGTCATAAATAGGAAAAGCTTATGGGTCACAACTCCATTATTCAATTCTATGCGCAAAAGAATTAGCGTCCAAATTTTACGTACGGAATGTAATTTTTTCACTTTCCGGTGTCATAGAAACGGGAAATTTGGCAGGAGCATTGATTATGTCATAAATAGGAAAAGCTAATGGGTCCCAACTCCATTATTCAATTCTATGCGCAAAAGAAATAGCGTCCAAATTTTACACGCGCAATGTAATTTTCTCACTTACCGGTGTCATAGAAACGTGAAATTTGGCACGAGCATTGAATATGTCATAAATAGGAAAAGCTAATGGGTCCTAACTCGATTATTCAATTCTAATCGCAAAAGAATTAGTGTCCAAATTTTACGTACGTAATCTAATTCTCTCACATCCTGATGTCATTTTATACAAAGGAAACGTCGCATGGTGACCTCCCCGTGGTATTTCCTGGGTAACGCAGAGAACTATGCAAAATGGTGAACATATTTTTTTTCCTCAGTATCCACGACTTCATAAGCTTTTCCATGTGAACACCAGATAAACACCAGTACCAAATTAACTCGGGCGAAGCCGGGTATATCAGCTAGTGTATGTTTATATCTGTATATATAAAGACGAAAGCCCTCACTGACTCACTGACTCACTGACTGACTGACTGACTCGCCAAAAGTTCTCCAACTTCCCGATGTCGTAGAAACATGAAATTTGGCACACGCATAGATTATCTCCAAAATAGGAAAACTAATTGGGTCCCAACTCGATTATTTAATTCTAGCGCAAAAGAATTGGCATCGAAATTTTACATACGAAATCGAAATCTGTCACTTTCCAATGTCATAGAAACTTAAAATTTGGCCCAAGCATTGATTATGTCATAAATGGCAAAAGTTAATGGGTCCCAACTCGATTATTTAATTCTATGCGCAAAAGAATTAGCATCCAAATTTTACGTACGAAATCTAATTCTCTCACTTCCCAGTGTTATAGAAACTCGAAATTTGGCAGGAGCATTGATTATGTCATAAATAGGAAAAGCTTATGGGTCCCAACTCCATTATTCAATTCTATGCGCAAAAGAATTAGCGTCCAAATTTTACGTACGGAATGTAATTTTTTCACTTTCCGGTGTCATAGAAACAGGAAATTTGGCAGGAGCATTGATTATGTCATAAATAGGAAAAGCTAATGGGTCCCAACTCAATTATTCAATTCTATGCGCAAAAGAATTAGCGTCCAAATTTTACGTACGGAATCTAATTTTCTCTCTTCCCGGTGTCATAGAAACAGGAAATTTGGCACGAGCATTGATTATGTCATAAATAGGAAAAGCTAATGGGTCCCAACTCCATTATTCAATTCTATGCGCAAAAGAATTAGCGTCCAAATTTTACGTATATAACCTAAATCTCTCACTTCCCAATGTAATAGAAACATGAAATTTGGCACGGGCATTGATTATGTCATAAATAGGAAAGGTTAATGTGTCCCAACTCGATTATTCAATTCTATGCGCAAAAGAATTAACGTCCAAAATTTTACGTACGGAATCTAATTTTCTCACTTTCCACTGTCATAGAAACGTGAAATTTGGCACGAGCATTGATTATGTCATAAATAGGAAAAGTTCATAGGTCCCAACTGGATTATTCAATTCTAGGGCAAAAGAATTAGCGTCCAAATTTTACGTGCAGAATGTAATTTTTCACTTTCCGGTGTCATAGAAACGGGAAATTTGGCACGAGCATTGATTATGTCATAAATAGGAAAAGTTAATGGATCTCAACTTGATTATTCAATTCTATGTGCAAAAGAATTAGTGTCCACATTTTCTGTATGTAATTAGAGATGAGCGAGCACCAAAATGCTCGGGTGCTCGTTACTCGGGACGAAATTATCGCGATGCTCGAGGGTTCGTTTCGAGTAACGAACCCCATTGAAGTCAATGGGCGACCCGCGCATTTTTGTATTTCGCCGATGCTCGCTAAGGTTCTCATGTGTGAAAATCTGGGCAATTCAAGAAAGTGATGGGAACGACACAGCAACGGATAGGGCAGGCGAGGGGCTACATGTTGGGCTGCATCTCAAGTTCACAGGTCCCACTATTAAGCCACAATACCGGCAAGAGTGCCCCCCCCAACAACTTTTACTTCTGAAAAGCCCTCAGCATGGCATACCTTTGCTAAGCACCACACTACCTCCAACAAAGCACAATCACTGCCTGCATGACACTCCGCTGCCACTTCTCCTGGGTTACATGCTGCCCAACCCCCCCGCACGACCCAGTGTCCACAGCGCACACCAAAGTGTCCCTGCGCAGCCTTCAGCTGCCCTCATGCCACGCCACACTCATGTCTATTTATAAGTGCGTCTGCCAGAGGAACCGCAGGCACACACTGCAGAGGGTTGGCACGGCTAGGCAGCGACCCTCTTTAAAAGGGGCGGGACGATAGCCCACAATGCTGTACAGAAGCAATGAGAAATCCAATCCTGTGCCTCCTCCATCTGGAGCTGCACACGTGGGCATAGCAATGGGGAACCTATGTGCCACACACTATTCATTCTGTCAAGGTGTCTGCATGCCCCAGTGAGACCGCGTTTTTTTATAAATAGTCACAGGCAGGTACAACTAGGCAATGGGAATTCCGTGTGCACCCACAGCATGGGTGGCTCCCTGGAACCCACCGGCGGTACATAAATATATCCCATTGCAGTGCCCATCACAGCTGAGGTAATAAATTCATGTTTAATGCAGGTGGTCTTCGGCCCACACTGCATGCCCCAGTCAGACTGGGGTTCTTTAGAAGTGGACACATGCAGTTACAACTCCCTGTGGACTGACAGCATGGGTGGGTGCCAGGAAGCCACCGGCGGTACATTAATATATCCCATTGCATTGCCCATCACAGCTGAGGTAGTAATGTCGTGCTTAATGCAGGTGGGCTTCGGCCCACACTGCATGCCCCAGTCAGACTGGGGTTCTTTAGAAGGGGAAACAGATGCATTTACAACTCCCTGTGCACCCACAGCATGGGTGGCTCCCTGGAACCCACCGGCGGTACATAAAAATATCCCATTGCATTGCCCAACACAGCTGAGGTAGTAATGTCGTGCTTAATGCAGGTGGGCTTCGGCCCACACTGCATGCCCCAGTCAGACTGGGGTTCTTTAGAAGTGGAAACAGATGCATTTACAACTCCCTGTGGACCCACAGCATGGGTGGGTGCCAGGAAGCCACCGGCGGTACATAATAATATCCCATTGCATTGCCCATCACAGCTGAGGTAATGTCGTGGTTAATGCAGGTGGGCTTCGGCCCACACTGCATGCCCCAGTCAGACTGGGGTTCTTTACAAGTGGACAGATGTAGTAACAACTCCCTGTGGACCCAGAGCATGGGTGGGTACCAGGAAGCCACCGGCGGTACATAAATAAATCCCATTGCATTGCCCATCACAGCTGAGGTAATGTCGTGGTTAATGCAGGTGGGCTTCGGCCCACACTGCATGCCCCAGTCAGACTGGGGTTCTTTAGAAGGGGAAACAGATGCATTTACAACTCCCTGTGCACCCACAGCATGGGTGGCTCCCTGGAACCCACCGGCGGTACATAAAAATATCCCATTGCATTGCCCAACACAGCTGAGGTAGTAATGTCGTGCTTAATGCAGGTGGGCTTCGGCCCACACTGCATGCCCCAGTCAGACTGGGGTTCTTTAGAAGTGGAAACAGATGCATTTACAACTCCCTGTGGACCCACAGCATGGGTGGGTGCCAGGAAGCCACCGGCGGTACATAATAATATCCCATTGCATTGCCCATCACAGCTGAGGTAATGTCGTGGTTAATGCAGGTGGGCTTCGGCCCACACTGCATGCCCCAGTCAGACTGGGGTTCTTTACAAGTGGACAGATGTAGTAACAACTCCCTGTGGACCCAGAGCATGGGTGGGTACCAGGAAGCCACCGGCGGTACATAAATAAATCCCATTGCATTGCCCATCACAGCTGAGGTAATGTCGTGGTTAATGCAGGTGGGCTTCGGCCCACACTGCATGCCCCAGTCAGACTGGGGTTCTTTACAAGTGGACAGATGCAGTTACAACTCCGTGTGCACCTACAGCATGCGTGGCTCCCTGGAACCCATCGGTGGTACATAAATATATCCCATTGCAGTGCCCTACTCAGCAGAGCTAACGTCAGATACAATACAGGTGGGCTTCGGCCCACACTGCATGCCCCAGTCAGACTGGTAATATGTACCTTAACAGTAAGCTCGTTGGTGGTAATGTGGTGGTGACTGCGGACCTGGTAGCGCGGTTTTATGTAGTTGGTTTTCGGAATGTGGCCAGGATTAAGTGGGCCGTGGCGGGGGAATGGTGGTGGTGCTCTCTTGCTGTGTCGTTAAAGGTGAAATTCTTGGACTGCCACCAGACGGACCAATGCAAAGGTATTTGCCAAGAATGTTTTCATTGTTGGAGGAGGAGGGGGATGTTTTGGAGGCACTATGTGTCCTCCACACGTGTCCGTGGTTATATGCACCTTAACAGTAACAGCATTGGTGGGAATTGGCCTCGCCGCCATCATGTCTTTGTGAAGCCTCTGTTTCCACACCCCAGTGACATACCATTAGCAGCGGTATAGGCAGAGCCCAGAATTATTAACATTTCAGCGGTAGCATTAGGGACAGGCCCCACTAACATATCACTAGCAGCAGTATAGGGGAAGCGCAGTCTTAGTTCCATTTCAGTAATGGTAGCACTCAAGACAGGCCCCAGTAACATTCCCATTGCAGCAGTTTAGGGAGATAACAGTCTCTTTCACATTTCAGTAGCTGCAGTATAGACAAGGCCCCAGTTACATTTATGTAGCTAAAGTGTAGGCCAACCCCACACACCTTTCTGTACCATGAGTGCAGGCGAAGAACATAGAAATTACTATGATTACACTGTAGGTGAGGGCCCAAAAAAATTGGTGTACCAACAGTACTAATGTACCTCAGAAAAAATTGGCCATGCCCAACCAAGATGGCAGGTGAAACCCATTAATCGCTTTGGTTAATGTGGCTTAAGTGGTAACTAGGCCTGGAGGCAGCCCAGTTGACCGAAAAATTGGTTCAAGTTAAAGTTTCAACGCTTTTCAGAGCATTGAAACGTATAAAAATTGTTTAGAAAAATTATATGAGTGAGCCTTGTGGCCCTAAGAAAAATTGCCCGTTCGGCGTGATTACGTGAGGTTTCAGGAGGAGGAGCAGGAGGAGGAGGAGGAATATTATACACAGATTGATGAAGCAGAAATGTCCCCGTTTTGGATGGTGAGAGAGAACGATGCTTCCATCCGCAGGTGCAGCCTACGTATTGCTTAGGTATCGCTGCTGTCCGCTGGTGGAGAAGAGAAGTCTGGGGAAATCCAGGCTTTGTTCATCTTGATGAGAGTAAGCCTGTCGGCACTGTCGGTTGACAGGCGGGTACGCTTATCTGTGATGATTCCCCCAGCCGCACTAAACACCCTCTCTGACAAGACGCTAGCCGCAGGACAAGCAAGCACCTCCAGGGCATACAGCGCGAGTTCAGGCCACGTGTCCAGCTTCGACACCCAGTAGTTGTAGGGGGCAGAGGCGTCATGGAGGACGATCGTGCGATCGGCTACGTACTCCCTCACCATCCTTTTACAGTGCTCCCGCCGACTCAGCCTTGACTGGGGAGCGGTGACACAGTCTTGGTGGGGAGCCATAAAGCTGTCCAGGGCCTTAAAGAGTGTTGCACTGCCTGTGCTGTACATACTGCTCGATCTCCGCACCTCCCCTGCTACCTGGCCCTCGTAACTGCGCCTTCTGCCACTAGCGCTGTCGGATGGGAATTTTACCATCAGCTTGTCCGCCAGGGTCCTGTGGTATAGCAACACTCTCGAACCCCTTTCCTCTTCGGGAATGAGAGTGGAAAGGTTCTCCTTATACCGTGGGTCAAGCAGTGTGTACACCCAGTAATCCGTAGTGGCCAGAATGCGTGCAACGCGAGGGTCACGAGAAAGGCATCCTAACATGAAGTCAGCCATGTGTGCCAGGGTCCCTGTACGCAACACATGGCTGTCTTCACTAGGAAGATCACTTTCAGGATCCTCCTCCTCCTCCTCCTCAGGCCATACACGCTGAAAGGATGACAGGCAAGCAGCATGGGTACCGTCAGCAGTAGGCCAAGCTGTCTCTTCCCCCTCCTCCTCATGCTCCTCATGCGCCTCCTCCTCCTCCTCAACGCGCTGAGATATAGACAGGAGGGTGCTCTGACTATCCAGCGACATACTGTCTTCCCCCGCCTCCGTTTCCGAGCGCAAAGCATCTGCCTTTATGCTTTGCAGGGAACTTCTCAAGAGGCATAGCAGAGGAATGGTGACGCTAATGATTGCAGCATCGCCGCTCACCACCTGGGTAGACTCCTCAAACTTTCCAAGGACCTGGCAGATGTCTGCCAACCAGGCCCACTCTTCTGAAAATAATTGAGGAGGCTGACTCCCACTGCGCCGCCCATGTTGGAGTTGGTATTCCACTATAGCTCTACGCTGCTCATAGAGCCTGGCCAACATGTGGAGCGTAGAGTTCCACAGTGTGGGCACGTCGCACAGCAGTCGGTGCACTGGCAGATTAAACCGATGTTGCAGGGTGTGCAGGGTGACAGCGTCCGTGTGGGACTTGCGGAAATGTGCGCAGAGCCGGCGCACCTTTACGAGCAGGTCTGACAAGCGTGGGTAGCTTTTCAGAAAGCGCTGAACCACCAAATTAAAGACGTGGGCCAGGCATGGCACGTGCGTGAGGCTGCCGAGCTGCAGAGCCGCCACCAGGTTACGCCCGTTGTCACACACGACCATGCCCGGTTGGAGGCTCAACGGCGCAAGCCAACGGTCGGTCTGCTCTGTTAGACCCCGCAGCAGTTCGTGGGCCGTGTGCCTCTTCTCTCCTAAGCTGAGTAGTTTCAGCACGGCCTGCTGACGCTTGCCCACCGCTGTGCTGCCACGCCGCGCGACACCGACTGCTGGCGACATCCTGCTGCTGCTGACACATCTAGATTGCGAGACAGAGGTTGCGGAGGAGGAGGAGGAGGGTGCTTTAGTGGAGGAAGCATACACCGCCGCAGATACCACCACCGAGCTGGGACCCGCAATTCTGGGGGTGGGTAGGACGTGAGCGGTCCCAGGCTCTGACTCTGTCCCAGCCTCCACTAAATTCACCCAATGTGCCGTCAGGGAGATATAGTGGCCCTGCCCGCCTGTGCTTGTCCACGTGTCCGTTGTTAAGTGGAACTTGGCAGTAACCACGTTGGTGAGGGCGCGTACAATGTTGCGGGAGACGTGGTCGTGCAGGGCTGGGACGGCACATCGGGAAAAGTAGTGGCGACTGGGAACTGAGTAGCGCGGGGCCGCCGCCGCCATCATACTTTTGAAGGACTCTGTTTCCACAACCCTATACGGCAGCATCTCCAGGCTGATAAATTTGGCTATGTGGACGGTTAACGCTTGAGCGTGCGGGTGCGTGGCGGCGTACTTGCGCTTGCGCTCAAACACTTGCGCTAGCGACGGCTGGACGGTGCGGTGCGAGACATTGGTGGATTGGGCCGAGGACAGCGGAGGTGAGGGTGTGGGTGCAGGCCAGGAGACGGTAGTGCCTGTGTCCTCAGAGCGGGGTTGGATCTCAGTGGCAGGTTGGGGCACAGGGGGAGAGGCAGCGGTGCAAACCGGAGGCGGTGAACGGCCTTCGTCCCACCTTGTGGGGTGCTTGGCCATCATATGTCTGCGCATGCTGGTGGTGGTGAGGCTGTTGGTGGTGGCTCCCCGGCTGATCTTGGCGCGACAAAGGTTGCACACCACTGTTCGTTGGTCGTCAGGCGTCTCTGTGAAAAACTGCCAGACCTTAGAGCACCTTGGCCTCTGCAGGGTGGCATGGCGCGAGGGTGCGCTTTGGGAAACAGTTGGTGGATTATTCTGTCTGGCCCTGCCTCTACCCCTGGCCACCGCACTGCCTCTTGCAACCTGCCCTGCTGCTGCCCTTGCCTCCCCATCTGAAGACCTGTCCTGAGTAGGCGTTGCAAACCAGGTGGGGTCAGTCACCTCATCGTCCTGCTGCTCTTCCTCAGAATGCTCTGTGCGCTCCTCCCTCGGACTTACTGCCCTTACTACTACCTCACCGATAGACAGCTGTGTCTCATCGTCATCGGCCTCCTCACCCACTGAAAGGTCTTGAGACAGTTGCCGGAAGTCCCCAGCCTCATCCCCCGGACCCCAGGAACTTTCCAATGGTTGGGCATCAGTGACGATAAACTCCTCTGGTGGGAGAGGAACAACTGCTGCCCAATCTGAGCAGGGGCCCGAGAACAGTTCCTGGGAGTCTTCCAGCTCCTGAGCATGTGTCATTGTAGTGGAGTGAGGAGGCTGGGAGGAAGGAGGAGCAGCAGACAGAGGATTCGGATTTGCAGCAGTGGATGGCGCAGAACTGTGGGTGGACGATAGGTTGCTCGAAGCACTTTCTGCCATCCACGACAGGACCTGCTCACACTGCTCATTTTCTAATAAAGGTCTCCCGCGTGGACCCATTAATTGTGCGATGAATGTGGGGATGCCAGAAACGTGCCTCTCTCCTAATCGCGCAGCAGTCGGCTGCGATACACCTGGATCAGGAGTTCGGCCTGTGCCCACACCCTCACTTGGGCCTCCGGGTCCTCGGCCACGTCCATGTCCTCTAGGCCTACCCCTACCCCTCAGCATGCTGTATTACCAGTGATTTGATTTCCCAGCCAGGAAATAAATTGGCGCAAGCCTGCTGTTAAACTTAGCTGGCTGCGTATGATTTTTGTTTAAGTTCTCCACCCAGCACACACGTACCCAGAACGCTGAGGACTGTCAGAGGCAGGCCAAATATAATTTTTTCCCCTTTTTTTTTAAAGGAAAGGCCCACTGACTATATTCAATCAATAATAAATGTGTTGTGGCCCTGCAGTGTGTCACAGAACTGCAGTCTTGCACTGTTATTAACTGCAGCAGAGCGGTGATTTCCCAGCCCGGAAATAAATTGGCGCAAGCCTGCTGTTAAACTTAGCTGGCTGCGTATGATTTTTGTTTAAGTTCTCCACCCAGCACACACGTACCCAGAACGCTGAGGACTGTCAGAGGCAGGCCAAATAGAATTTTTTCCCTTTTTTTTTTTTAAAGGAAAGGCCCACTGCCTATATTCAATCAATAATAAATGTGCTGTGGCCCTGCAGTGTGTCACAGAACTGCAGTCTTGCACTGTTATTAACTGCAGCAGAGCGGTGATTTCCCAGCCAGGAAATAAATTGGCGCAAGCCTGCAGGCCAAATAGAATTTTTTCCCTTTTTTTTTTAAAGGAAAGGCCCACTGCGTATATTCAATCAATAATAAATGTGTTGTGGCCCTGCAGTGTGTCACAGAACTGCAGTGTTGCACAGTTATTAACTACAGCAGAGCGGTGATTTCCCAGCCAGGAAATAAATTGGCGCAAGCCTGCTGTTAAACTTAGCTGGCTGCGTATGATTTTTTTTACGTTCTCCACCCAGCACACACGTACCCAGAACGCTGAGGACTGTCAGAGGCAGGCCAAATAGAATAGTTGCCCTTTTTTTTTAAAGGAAAGGCCCACTGACTATATTCAATCAATAATAAATGTATTGTGTGGCCCTGCTGTGTGTCACAGAACTGCAGTGTTATTAACTGCAGCAGAGCGGTGATTTCCCAGCCAGGAAATAAATTGGCGCAAGCCTGCTGTTAAACTTAGCTGGCTGCGTATGATTTTTTTAACGTTCTCCACCCAGCACACACGTACCCAGAACGCTGAGGACTGTCAGAGGCAGGCCAAATAGAATAGTTGCCCTTTTTTTTTTAAAGGAAAGGCCCACTGCGTATATTTAATCAATAATAAATGTGTTGTGGCCCTACAGTGTGTCACAGAACTGCAGTGTTGCACAGTTATTAACTACAGCAGAGCGGTGATTTCCCAGCCAGGAAATAAATTGGCGCAAGCCTGCTGTTAAACTTAGCTGGCTGCGTATGATTTTTTTTACGTTCTCCACCCAGCACACGTACCCAGAATGCTGAGGACTGTCAGAGGCAGGCCAAATAGAATAGTTGCCCTTTTTTTTTTAAAGGAAAGGCCCACTGCGTATATTCAGTCAATAATAAATGTGTTGTGGCCCTGCAGTGTGTCACAGAACTGCAGTGTTGCACAGTTATTAACTACAGCAGAGCGGTGATTTCCCAGCCAGGAAATAAATTGGCGCAAGCCTGCTGTTAAACTTAGCTGGCTGTGTATGATTTTTTTTACGTTCTCCACCCAGCACACACGTACCCAGAACGCTGAGGACTGTCAGAGGCAGGCCAAATACAATTTTTGCCCTTTCTTTTTAAAGGAAAGGCCCACTGACTATATTCAATCAATTAATAAATGTGTTGTGTGGCCCTGCTGTGTGTCATAGAACTGCAGTGTTATTAACTGCAGCAGAGCGGTGATTTCCCAGCCAGGAAATAAATTGGCGCAAGCCTGCAGGCCAAATAGAATTTTTGCCCTTTTTTTTTAAAGGAAAGGCCCACTGCGTATATTCAATCAATAAAATATGTTTTCTGGCCCTGCCTACACAATTCTGTCCCTGGAGTATTACTGCAGGGCGCAATGCTCTGCACGGCCGATTTGGAAAAAAAAAAAAAACGTGCAACACTGCTAACAGCAGCCTCCACAGTACTGCACACTGTTAGATGTGGACCTAAGAAGGACCGTTGGGGTTCTTGAAGCCTACACTAACTCCTAACACTCTCCCTGCCTAACCACCACTTCAGTCCCTGTAGTTTTACTGCAGGGCGCAATGCTCTGCACGGCCGATTTGGAGAAAAAAAAAGTGCAACACTGCTAACAGCAGCCTCCACACTACTGCACACTGTTAGATGTGGCCCTAAGAAGGACCGTTGGGGTTCTTGAAGCCTACACTAACTCCTAACGCTCTCCGTACAGCAGCTCCAACACTATAGCACTGTACCTCAGCTATCTCACAACTCATCTGAGGCGAGCCGCAGGAGGGGCCGACTTTTATACTCGGGTGACATCTGATCTCCCCAACCACTCACAGCAGGGGGGTGGTATAGGGCTGGAACATCACAGGGGGAAGTTGTAATGCCTTCCCTATCTTTCAATTGGCCAGAAAAGCGCGCTAACGTCTCAGAGAGGAAACTGAAAGTAACCCGAACATCGCGTGGTACTCGTTACGAGTAACAAGCATCCCGAACACCCTAATATTCGCCCGAGCATCAAGCTCGGACGAGTACGTTCGCTCATCTCTATACGTAATCTAATTCTCTCACTTCCTGATGTCATTTTATATAAAGTAAACGTCACATGGTTACCTCCACGTGGTGTTTCCTGGGTAATGCAGAGAATTATGCAAAATGGTGAACATATGTTTTTCCGGTATCTCTAAAGTAAGCACGACTTCATAAAATTTTCCGTGTGAACACCAGATAAACACCAGTACCAAATTAACTCGGGTGAAGCTGGGTGTATCAGCTAGTCTATCTATATATATAAAGACGAAAGCCCGCACTGACTCACTGACTGACTCGCCAAAAGTTCTCCAACTTCCCGGTGTCGTAGAAACATAAATTTTGGCGCAAGCATAGATTATCTCCAAAATAGGAAAAGTAATTGGGGCCCAACTCGATTATTCAATTCTAGCGCAAAAGAATTGGCGTCGAAATTTGACATACATAATCTAAATCTCTCAGTTCCCAATGTCATAAAAACTTCAAATTTGGCACGTGCATTGAATATGTCATAAATAGGAAAAGTTAATAGGTCCCAACATGATTATTCAATTCTATGCGCAAAAGAATTAGCGTCCAAATTTTACGTACGGAATCTAATTTTCTCACTTTCCGCTGTCATAGAAACTTGAAATTTGGCACTAGCATTGATTATGTCATAAATAAGAAAAGCTAATGGGTCCCAACTCCATTATTCAATTCTATGCGCAAAAGAATTAGCATCGAAATTTTACGTACGGAATCTAATTTTCTCACTTTCCGGGGTCATAGAAACGTGAAATTTGGCACGAGCATTGATTATGTCAGAAATAGGAAAAGTTCATAGGTCCCAACTCCATTATTCAATTCTAGCGCAAAAGAATTGGCGTCAAAATTTTACGTGCGGAATGTAATTTTTTCACTTTCTGGTGTCATAGAAACGTGAAATTTGGCACGAGCATTGATTATGTCATCAATAGGAAAAGCTAATGGGTCCCAACTCCATTATTCACTTTTATGCGCAAAAGAATTAGCGTCCAAATTTTACGTGCGGAATGTAATTTCTTCACTTTCCGGAGTCATAGAAACGGGAAATTTGGCACGAGCATTGATTATGTCATAAATAGGAAAAGCTAATGGGTCCCAACTCCATTATTCAATTCTATGCACAAAAGAATTAGCGTCCAAATTTTACGTGCGGCATGTAATTTTTTCACTTTCCGGTGTCATAGAAACGTGAAATTTGGCACAAGCATTGATTATGTCATCAATAGGAAATGCTAATGGGTCCCAACTCCATTATTCAATTCTATGTGCAAAAGATTTAGCGTCCAAATTTTACGTGCGGCATGTAATTTTCTCACTTTCCGGTATCATAGAAACGGGAAATTTGGCACGCGCATTGATTATGTCATAAATAGGAAAAGCTAATGGGTCTCATCTCCATTATTCAATTCTATGCGCAAAAGAATTAGCGTCCAAATGTTACGTGCGGAATGTAATTTCCTCACTTTTCGGTGTCATAGAAACTGGAAATTTGGCACGAGCATTAATTATGTCATATATAGGAAAAGTTCATAAATCCTAACTAGAGATGAGCGAGCACCAAAATGCTCGGGTGCTCGTTACTCGGGACGAAATTATCGCGATGCTCGAGGGTTCGTTTCGAGTAACGAACCCCATTGAAGTCAATGGGCGACCGGAGCATTTTTGTATTTCGCCGATGCTCGCTAAGGTTTTCATGTGTGAAAATCTGGGCAATTCAAGAAAGTGATGGGAACGACACAGCAACGGATAGGGCAGGCGAGTGGCTACATGTTGGGCTGCATCTCAAGTTCCCAGGTCCCACTATTAAGCCACAATACCGGCAAGAGTGGGCCCCCCCCCTCCCAACAACTTTTACTTCTGAAAAGCCCTCATTAGCAATGCACACCTTAGCTAAGCACCACACTACCTCCAACAAAGCACAATCACTGCCTGCATGACACTCCGCTGCCACTTCTCCTGGGTTACATGCTGCCAAATCCCCCCCCCCCCGCACGACCCAGTGTCCACAGCGCACACCAAACTGTCCCTGCCCAGCCTTCAGCTGCCCTCATGCCACACCACCCTCATGTCTATGTATAAGTGCGTCTGCCACAGGAAAAGCAGGCACACACTGCAGAGGGTTGGCATGGCTAGGCAGCGACCCCCCCATAAAAGGGGCGGGCTGATAGTCCACAATGCTGTACAGAAGCAATGAGAAATCCAATCCTGTGCCACCTCCATCTGGAGCTGCACACGTGGGCATAGCAATGGGGAACCTATGTGCCACACACTATTAAGTCTGTCAAGGTGTCTGCACGCCCCAGTCAGACCGCGGTTTTTTATAAATAGTCACAGGCAGGTACAACTCCGCAATAGGAATTCCGTGTGCACCTACAGCATGGGTGGCTCCCTGGAACCCACCGGCGGTACATAGAAATATCCCATTGCATTGCCCAACACAGCTGAGGTAGTAATGTCGTGCTTAATGCAGGTGGGCTTCGGCCCACACTGCATGCCCCAGTCTGACTGGGGTTCTTTTGAAGTGTACAGATGTAGTAAAAACTACGTGTGCACCTACAGCATGGGTGGGTGCCAGGAAGCCACCGGCGGTACATAGAAATATCCCATTGCATTGCCCAACACAGCTGAGGTAGTAATGTCGTGCTTAATGCAGGTGGGCTTCGGCCCACACTGCATGCCCCAGTCTGACTGGGGTTCTTTTGAAGTGTACAGATGTAGTAAAAACTCCGTGTGCACCTACAGCATGGGTGGCTCCCTGGAACCCACCGGCGGTACATAGAAATATCCCATTGCATTGCCCAACACAGCTGAGGTAGTAATGTCGTGCTTAATGCAGGTGGGCTAAAAATTTATTTGATTACACTGTAGGCGAGGGCCCACAAAAATTGCTGTATCAACAGTACTAATGTACCTGAAAAAAATTGGCCATGGCCAACCAAGAGGGCAGGTGAAACCCATTAATCGCTTTGGTTAATGTGGCTTAAGTGGTAACTAGGCCTGGAGGCAGCCCAGTTTAACGAAAAATTGGTTCAAGTTAAAGTTCCAACGCTTTTCAGAGCATTGAAACATCTAAAAATTGTTTAGAAAAATTATGAGTGAGCCTTGTGGCCCTAAGAAAAATTGCCCGTTCAGCGTGATTACGTGAGGTTTCAGGAGGAGGAGCAGGAGGAGGAGGAGGAATATTAGACACAGATTGATGAAGCAGAAATGTCCCCGTTTTGGATGGTGAGAGAGAACGTAGCTTCCATCCGCGGGTGCAGCCTACGTATTGCTTACGTATCGCTGCTGTCCGCTGGTGGAGAAGAGAAGTCTGGGGAAATCCACGCTTTGTTCATCTTGATGAGTGTTAGCCTCTCGGCACTGTCGGTTGACAGGCGGGTACGCTTATCTGTGATGATTCCCTCAGCCGCACTAAACACCCTCTCCAACAAGACGCTAGCCGCAGGACAAGCAAGCACCTCCAGGGCATACAGCGCTAGTTCAGGCCACGTGTCCAGCTTCGACACCCAGTAGTTGTAGGGGGCAGAGGCGTCACCGAGGATGGTCGTGCGATCGGCTACGTACTCCCTCACCATCCTTTTACAGTGCTCCCGCCGACTCAGCCTTGACTGGGGAGCGGTGACACAGTCTTGCTGGGGAGCCATAAAGCTGGCCAGGCCCTTAAAGACTGTTGCACTGTCTGGGCTGTACATGCTGCTCGATCTACGCACCTCCCCTGCTACATGGCCCTCGGAACTGCGCCTTCTGCCACTAGCGCTGTCGGATGGGAATTTTACCATCAGCTTGTCCGCCAGGGTCCTGTGGTATAGCAACACTCTCGAACCCCTTTCCTCTTCGGGAATGAGACTGGGAAGGTTCTCCTTATAGCGTGGGTCGAGCAGTGTGTACACCCAGTAATCCGTAGTGGCCAGAATGCGTTGAATGCGAGGGTCACGAGAAAGGCATCCTAACATGAAGTCAGCCATGTGTGCCAGGGTACCTGTACGCAACACATGGCTGTCCGCACTAGGAAGATCACTTTCAGGATCCTCCTCCTCCTCCTCCTCCTCCTCCTCAGGCCATACACGCTGAAAGGATGACAGCCCAGCAGCATGTGTACCGTCAGCAGTGGGCCAAGCTGTCTCTTCCCCCTCCTCCTCATCCTCCTCATCCTCCTCCTCCTCCTCCTGAACGCGCTGAGATATTGACAGGAGGGTGCTCTGACTATCCAGCGACATACTGTCTTCCCCCGGCTCTGTTTCCGAGCGCAAAGCGGCTGCCTTTATGGTTTGCAGGGAACTTCTCAAGATGCATAGCAGAGGAATGGTGACGCTAATGATTGCAGCATCGCCGCTCACCACCTGGGTAGACTGATCAAAGTTTCGAAGGACCTGGCAGATGTCTGCCAACCAGGCCCACTCTTCTGAAAAGAATTGAGGAGGCTGACTCCCACTGCGCCGCCCATGTTGGAGTTGGTATTCCACTATAGCTCTACGCTGCTCATAGAGCCTAGCCAACATGTGGAGCGTAGAGTTCCACCGTGTTGGCACGTCGCACAGCAGTCGGTGCACTGACAGATTAAAGCGATGTTGCAGGGTGCGCAGGGTGGCAGCGTCCGTGTGGGACTTGCGGAAATGTGCGCAGAGCCGGCGCACCTTTACGAGCAGGTCTGACAAGCGTGGGTAGCTTTTCAGAAAGCGCTGAACCACCAAATTAAAGACGTGGGCCAGGCATGGCACGTGCGTGAGGCTGCCGAGCTGCAGAGCCGCCACCAGGTTACGGCCGTTGTCACACACGACCATGCCCGGTTGGAGGCTCAGCGGCGCAAGCCAACGGTCCGTCTGCTCTGTCAGACCCTGCAGCAATTCGTGGGCCGTGTGCCTCCTATCTCCTAAGCTGAGTAGTTTCAGCACGGCCTGCTGACGCTTGCCCACCGCTGTGCTGCCACGCCGCGCGACACCGACTGCTGGCGACGTCCTGCTGCTGCTGACACATCTAGATTGCGAGACAGAGGTTGAGGAGGAGGAGGAGGAGGGTGCTTTAGTGGAAGAAGCATACACCGCCGCAGATACCACCACCGAGCTGGGGCCCGCAATTCTGGGGGTGGGTAGGACGTGAGCGGTCCCAGGCTCTGACTCTGTCCCAGCCTCCACTAAATTCACCCAATGTGCCGTCAGGGAGATGTAGTGGCCCTGCCCGCCTGTGCTTGTCCACGTGTCCGTAGTTAAGTGGACCTTGCCACTAACCGCATTGGTGAGGGCGCGTACAATGTTGCGGGAGACGTGGTCGTGCAGGGCTGGGACGGCACATCGGGAAAAGTAGTGGCGACTGGGAACTGAGTAGCGCGGGGCCGCCGCCGCCATCATAGCTTTGAAGGACTCCGTTTCCACAACCCTATACGGCAGCATCTCAAGGCTGATAAATTTGGCTATGTGGACGGTTAACGATTGAGCGTGCGGGTGCGTGGTGGCGTACTTGCGCTTGCGCTCCAACACTTGCGCTAGCAACGGCTGTGCTGTGCGGTGCGAGACATTGGTGGATGGGGCCGAGGACAGCGGAGGTGAGGCTGTGGGTGCAGGCCATGAGACGGTTGTGCCTGTGTCCTGAGAGGGAGGTTGGATCTCAGTGGCAGGTTGGGGCACAGGGGGAGAGGCAGCAGTGCAAACTGGAGGCGGTGAACGGCCTTCGTCCCACCTTGTGGGGTGCTTGGCCATCATATGTCTGCGCATGCTGGTGGTGGTGAGGCTGTTGGTGGTGGCTCCCCGGCTGATCTTGGCGCGACAAAGGTTGCACACCACTGTTTGTCGGTCGTCAGGCGTCTCTGTGAAAAACTGCCAGACCTTAGAGCACCTCGGCCTCTGCAGGGTGGCATGGCGCGAGGGTGTGCTTTGGGAAACACTTGGTGGATTATTCGGTCTGGCCCTGCCTCTACCCCTGGCCACCGCACTGCCTCTTGCAACCTGCCCTGCTGATGCCCTTGCCTCCCCCTCTGAAGACCTGTCCTGAGTAGGCGTTGCACACCAGGTGGGGTCAGTCACCTCATCGTCCTGCTGCTCTTCCTCCGAATCCTCTGTGCGCTGCTCCCTTGGACTTACTGCCCTTACTACTACCTCACTGCAAGACAACTGTGTCTCATCGTCATCGTCCTCCTCACCCACAGAAAGTTCTTGAGACAGTTGGCGGAAGTCCCCAGCCTCTTCCCCCGGACCCCGGGAACTTTCCAATGGTTGGGCATCAGTGACGATAAACTCCTGTGGTGGGAGAGGAACCACTGCTGCCCAATCTAAGCAGGGGCCCGAGAACAGTTCCTGGGAGTGTTCCCGCTCCTGAGCAGGTGTCATTGTAGTGGAGTGAGGAGGCTGGGAGGAAGGAGGAGCAGCAGACAGAGGATTCGGATTTGCAGCACTGGACGGCGCAGAACTCTGGGTGGACGATAGCTTACTCGAAGCACTTTCTGCCATCCAGGACAGGACCTGCTCACACTGCTCATTTTCTAATAAAGGTCTACCGCGTGGACCCATTAATTGGGTGATGAATGTGGGGACGCCAGAAACGTGCCTCTCTCCTAATCGCGCAGCAGTCGGCTGCGACACACCTGGATCAGGAGCTCGGCCTGTGCCCACACCCTCACTTGGGCCTACGCGTCCTCGGCCACGTCCACGTCCACGTCCTCTAGGCTTACCCCTACCCCTCAGCATGCTGTATTACCAGTGATTTGATTTCCCAGGCAGGAAATA
Source organism: Eleutherodactylus coqui (assembly GCF_035609145.1). NCBI lineage: Eukaryota > Metazoa > Chordata > Amphibia > Anura > Eleutherodactylidae > Eleutherodactylus > Eleutherodactylus coqui. The sequence continues at coordinate 158,160,136 of NC_089840.1, forward strand.
AATTGGCGCAAGCCTGCAGGCCAAATATAATGTTTTCGCTTTTTTGCAAAGGGAAGACCCCACTGCGTATATTCAATGAAAAACAAGAAGTTTAATATCTGTGGTGTGGCCCTCAAAAAGTGTCACACAAGTATAGTGTAGCAGAGTTATTAACTCTAGCAGAGCAGGTATTTGCCAGTCAGGAAAGACAATGGCGCTAGGCTGCAGTAAAGCGTAGCTGGTTGCGTCTGATTTTTGTACGTTGTACACGCAGCACACACGTACACGGAGACCTTAGGACTGACACAGGCAGGCCAAATATAATTTTTTTCCTTTTTAGCTTAGGGAAGACCCCACTGCGTGTATTCAATGAAAAACAAGAAGTTTAATATCTGTGGTGTGGCCCTCAAAAAGTGTCACACAAGTATAGTGTAGCAGAGTTATTAACTCTAGCAGAGCAGGTATTTGCCAGTCAGGAAAGACAATGGCGCTAGGCTGCAGTAAAGCGTAGCTGGTTGCGTCTGATTTTTGTACGTTGTACACGCAGCACACACGTACACGGAGACCTTAGGACTGACACAGGCAGGCCAAATATAATTTTTTTCCTTTTTAGCTTAGGGAAGACCCCACTGCGTGTATTCAATGAAAAACAAGAAGTTTAATATCTGTGGTGTGGCCCTCAAAAAGTGTCACACAAGTATAGTGTAGCAGAGTTATTAACTCTAGCAGAGCAGGTATTTGCCAGTCAGGAAAGACAATGGCGCTAGGCTGCAGTAAAGCGTAGCTGGTTGCGTCTGATTTTTGTACGTTGTACACGCAGCACACACGTACACGGAGACCTTAGGACTGACACAGGCAGGCCAAATATAATTTTTTTCCTTTTTAGCTTAGGGAAGACCCCACTGCGTGTATTCAATAAAAAACAAGAAGTTTAATATCTGTGGTGTGGCCCTCAAAAAGTGTCACACAAGTATAGTGTAGTAGAGTTATTAACTCTAGCAGAGCAGGTATTTGCCAGTCAGGAAAGACAATGGCGCTAGGCTGCAGTAAAGCGTAGCTGGTTGCGTCTGATTTTTGTACGTTGTACACGCAGCACACACGTACACGGAGACCTTAGGACTGACACAGGCAGGCCAAATATAATTTTTTTCCTTTTTAGCTTAGGGAAGACCCCACTGCGTGTATTCAATGAAAAACAAGAAGTTTAATATCTGTGGTGTGGCCCTCAAAAAGTGTCACACAAGTATAGTGTAGCAGAGTTATTAACTCTAGCAGAGCAGGTATTTGCCAGTCAGGAAAGACAATGGCGCTAGGCTGCAGTAAAGCGTAGCTGGTTGCGTCTGATTTTTGTACGTTGTACACGCAGCACACACGTACACGGAGACCTTAGGACTGACACAGGCAGGCCAAATATAATTTTTTTCCTTTTTAGCTTAGGGAAGACCCCACTGCGTGTATTCAATGAATAATAAATGTCTTCTGGCCCTGCCTACACAATTCTATCCCTGTAGTATTAATGCCGGGTGCAATGCTCTGCACAGCCGGTTTTGAGAAAAAAAAAAAAATGCAACACTGCTAACAGCAGCCTGGACAGTACTGCACACGGATAGAAGTGGCCCTAGAAAGGACCGTTGGGGTTCTTGAAGCCTACACTCACTGCTAACACTCTCCCTGCCTAACCCCCACTTCTGTCCCTATTGCAGGGCGCAATGCTCTGCAGATCCAATTTTGGACAAAAAAAAAAAATAAATACTGTGCTAACACAGTACTGCACACTAGTAGATGTGGCCCTGAGAAGGGCCGTTGGGGTTCTTGAAGCCTACACTGACTCCTAACGCTCTCCCTACAGCAGCACCAGCAGCAGCACTTTCCCTCAGCTAAGTCACAAGGCATGTGTGGCTAGCCGCGGGAGGGGCCGATTTTTATACTCGGGTGACATCTGATCGCCCCAGCCACTCACAGCAGGGGGGTGGTATAGGGCTTGAACGTCACAGGGGGAAGTTGTAATGCCTTCCCTGTCTTTCAATTGGCCAGAAAAGCGCGCTAACGTCTCAGAGAGGAAAGTGAAAGTAACCAGAACACCGCGTGGTGCTCGTTACGAGTAACGAGCATCCCGAACACCCTAATATTCGCACGAATATCAAGCTCGGACGAGTACGTTCGCTCATCTCTAGTCCTAACTCGATTATTCAATTCTAGCGCAAAAGAATTGGCATCGAAATTTTACGTGCGGAATGTAATTTTTTCACTTTCCGGTGTCATAGAAACGGGAAATTTGGCACGAACGTTGATTATGTCATAAATAGGAAAAGCCAATGGGTCCCAACTCGATTATTCAATTCTATGCGAAAAAGAATTAGCGTCCAAATTTTACGTACATAATCTAAATCTCTCACTTCCCAATGTCATAGAAACATGAAATTTGGCACAAGCATTGATTTTGTCATAAATATGAAAAGTTAATGGGTCCCAACTTGATTATTCAATTCTAAGCGCAAAAGAATTAGTGTCCAAATTTTATGTATGTAATCTAATTCTCTCACTTCCTGATGTCATTTTATATAAAGGAAGCGTCGCATGGTTACCTCCAAGTGGTGTTTTCTGGGTAACGCAGAGAACTATGCAATATGGTGAACATATCTTTTTCCTCAGTATCTCTAAAGTAACCATGACTTCATAAGATTTTCCATGTGAACACCACATAAACACCAGTACCAAATTAACTCGGGCGAAGCCGGGTATATCAGCTAGTCTCTGTATATATGTATGTATATATGTATGTATGTATATATATGTATGTATATATATATATATATGTATGTATGTATATATGTATGTATGTATATATATGTATGTATATATGTATGTATGTATATATATATATGTATGTATATATATATGTATGTATGTATATATGTATGTATGTATATATATGTATGTATGTATATGTATGTATATGTATATGTATGTATGTATATGTATGTATGTGTATGTATGTATGTATATGTATGTGTATGCATGTGTATGTATGTATGTGTATGTATGTATATATATGTGTATGTATGTATACATGTATGTATATATATGTATGTATGTATGTATATATATGTATGTATATGTATATATCTATATATATAAAGCTGAAAGCCCTCACTGACTCACTGACTGACTCACTGTCTGACTCACTGACTGACTGACTGACTCGCCAAAAGTTCTCCAACTTTTCAATGTCGTAGAAACATGAAATTTGGCGCAAGCATAGATTATCTCCAAAATAGGAAAATAAATTGGGTCCCAACTCGATTATTCAATTCTAGCGCAAAAGAATTGGCGTCGAAATTTTAACGTACATAATCTAAATCACTCACTTGCCAATGTCATAGAAACGGGAAATTTGGCACGAGCATTGGTTATGTCATAAAAAGGAAAGGCTAATGGGTCCCAATTCGATTATTCAATTCTATGCGCAAAAGAATTAGCGTCCAAATTTTACGTGCGGAATGTAATTTTCTCACTTTCCGGTGTCATAGAAACGTGAAATTTGGCACGAGCATTGATTATGTCATAAATAGGAAAAGGGAATGGGTCCCAACTCGATTATTCAATTCTAGCGCAAAAGAATTGGCGTCAAAATTTTACGTGCGGAATGTAATTTTCTCACTTTCCGATGTCATAGAAATGGGAAATTTGGCACGAGCATTGATTATGTCATAAATAGGAAAAGCTAATGGGTCCCAACTCCATTATTCAATTCTAGCGCAAAAGAATTGGCGTCAAAATTTTACGTGCGGAATGTAATTTTTTCACTTTCCGGTGTCATAGAAACAGGAAATTTGGCACGAGCATTGATTATGTCATAAATAGGAAAAGCTAATGGTTCCCAACTCCATTATTCAATTCTATGCGCAAAAGAATTAGCGTGCAAATTTTACATGCGGAAAGTAATTTCTTCACTTTCCGGTGTCATAGAAACAGGAAATTTGCCACAAGCATTGATTATGTCATAAATCGGAAAAGCTAATGGGTCCCAACTCCATTATTCAATTCTATGCGCAAAAGAATTAGCGTCCAAATTTTACATACGGAATGTAATTCTTTCACTTTCCGGTGTCATAGAAACGGGAAATTTGGCACGAGCATTGATTATGTCATAAATAGGAAAAGTTCATAGGTCCCAACTCCATTATTCAATTCTAGCGCAAAAGAATTGGCGTCAAAATTTTACGTGCGGAATGTAATTTTTTCACTTTCTGGTGTCATAGAAACGTGAAATTTGGCACGAGCATTGATTATGTCATCAATAGGAAAAGCTAATGGGTCCCAACTCCATTATTCAATTCTATGTGCAAAAGATTTAGCGTCCAAATTTTACGTGCGGAATGTAATTTTTTCACTTTCCGGTGTCATAGAAACGTGAAATTTGGCACGATCATTGACTATGTCATAAATAGGAAAAGCTAATGGGTCCCAACTCGATTATTCAATTCTATGCGCAAAAGAATTAGCGTCCAAATTTTACGTGCGGAATGTAATTTCCTCACTTTCCGGTGTCATAGAAACTGAAAATTTGGCACGAGCATTAATTATGTCATATATAGGAAAAGTTCATAGGTCCCAACTCGATTATTCAATTCTAGCGCAAAAGAATTGGCATCGAAATTTTACGTGCGGAATGTAATTTTTTCACTTTCCGGTGTCATAGAAACGTGAAATTTGGCACGAGCATTGATTATGTCATAAACAGGAAAAGCTAATGCGTCCAAACTCCATTATTCAATTCTATGCGCAATAGAATTAGCGTCCAATTTTACGTGCGGAATGTAATTTTCTCACTTTCCGCTGTCATAGAATCGTGAAATTTGGCACGAGCATTGATTATGTCATAAATAGGAAAAGTTCATAGGTCCCAACTCCATTATTCAATTCTAGCGCAAAAGAATTGGCGTCAAAATTTTACGTGCGGAATGTAATTTTTTCACTTTCTGGTGTCATAGAAACGTGAAATTTGGCACGAGCATTGATTATGTCATCAATAGGAAAAGCTAATGGGTCCCAACTCCATTATTCAATTCTATGTGCAAAAGATTTAGCGTCCAAATTTTACGTGCGGAATGTAATTTTTTCACTTTCCGGTGTCATAGAAACGTGAAATTTGGCACGATCATTGACTATGTCATAAATAGGAAAAGCTAATGGGTCCCAACTCGATTATTCAATTCTATGCGCAAAAGATTTAGCGTCCAAATTTTACGTGCGGAATGTAATTTCCTCACTTTCCGGTGTCATAGAAACTGAAAATTTGGCACGAGCATTAATTATGTCATATATAGGAAAAGTTCATAGGTCCCAACTCGATTATTCAATTCTAGCGCAAAAGAATTGGCATCGAAATTTTACGTGCGGAATGTAATTTTTTCACTTTCCGGTGTCATAGAAACGTGAAATTTGGCACGAGCATTGATTATGTCATAAACAGGAAAAGCTAATGCGTCCAAACTCCATTATTCAATTCTATGCGCAAAAGAATTAGCGTCCAATTTTACGTGCGGAATGTAATTTTCTCACTTTCCGGTGTCATAGAAACGGGAAATTTGGCACGAGCATTGATTATGTCATAAATAGGAAAAGCTAATGGGTCCCAACTCCATTATTCAATTCTATGCGCAAAAGAATTAGCGTCCAAATTTTACGTGCGGAATGTAATTTTTTCACTTTCAGGTGTCATAGAAACGTGAAATTTGGCACGAGCATTGACTATGTCATAAATAGGAAAAGCTAATGGGTCCCAACTCGATTATTCAATTCTATGCGCAAAAGAATTAGCGTCCAAATTTTACGTACATAATCTAAATCTCTCACTTCCCAATGTCATAGAAACATGAAATTTGGCACAAGCATTGATTGTGTCATAAATATGAAAAGTTAATGGGTCCCAACTCGATTATTCAATTCTAAGCACAAAAGAATTAGCGTCCAAATTTTATGTATGTAATCTAATTCTTTCACTTCCTGATGTCATTTTATATAAAGGAAGCATCACATGGTTACCTCCATGTGGTGTTTTCTGGGTAACGCAGAGAACTATGCAAAATGGTGAACATAGCTTTTCCCTCAGTATCTCTAAAGTAACCACGACTTCATAAGATTTTCCATGTGAACACCACATAAACACCAGTACCAAATTAACTCGAGCGAAGGCGGGTACATCAGCTAGTGTCTGTATATATCTATGTATATATGTATGTATGTATGTATATATATATGTATGGATATATATATATGTATGTATATATATCTATATATATAAAGCTGAAAGCCCTCACTGACTCACTGACTGACTCACTGACTGACTCACTGACTGACTGACTCGCCAAAAGTTCTCTAGCTTCCCGATATCGTAGAAACATGAATTTTGGCACGAGCATAGATTATCTCCAAAATAGGAAAAGTAATTGGGTCCCAACTCGATTTTTCAATTCTAGCGCAAAAGATCTAGCGTCCAAATTTTACGTACATAATCTAAATCTGTCACTTCCCAATGTCATAGAAACTTCAAATTTGGCACGAGCATTGATTATGACATAAATAGGAAAAGCTAATGGGTCCCAACTCGATTATTCAATTCTATGCGCAAAAGAATTAGCGTCCAAATTTTACGTACGAAATCTAATTTTCTCACTTTCCGGTGTCATAGAAACAGGAAATTTGGCACGAGCATTGATTGTGTCATAAATATGAAAAGCTAATGGGTCCCAACTCGATTATTTAATTCTATGCGCAAAAGAATTAGCGTCCAAATTTTACGTACGGAATCTAATTCCATCACTTCCCGGTGTTATAGAAACTCGAAATTTGGCAGGAGCATTGATTATGTCATAAATAGGAAAAGTTTATGGGTCCCAACTCCATTATTCAATTCTATGTGCAAAAGAATTAGCATCCAAATTTACGTACGTAATCAAATTTTCTCACTTTCCGGTGTCATAGAAATGGGAAATTTGGCATGAGCATTGATTATGTCATAAATAGGAAAAGGGAATGGGTCCCAACTCGATTATTCAATTCTAGCGCAAAAGAATTGGCGTCAAAATTTTACGTGCGGAATGTAATTTTCTCACTTTCCGATGTCATAGAAATGGGAAATTTGGCACGAGCATTGATTATGTCATAAATAGGAAAAGCTAATGGGTCCCAACTCCATTATTCAATTCTAGCGCAAAAGAATTGGCGTCAAAATTTTACGTGCGGAATGTAATTTTTTCACTTTCCGGTGTCATAGAAACAGGAAATTTGGCACGAGCATTGATTATGTCATAAATAGGAAAAGCTAATGGTTCCCAACTCCATTATTCAATTCTATGCGCAAAAGAATTAGCGTGCAAATTTTACATGCGGAAAGTAATTTCTTCACTTTCCGGTGTCATAGAAACAGGAAATTTGCCACAAGCATTGATTATGTCATAAATCGGAAAAGCTAATGGGTCCCAACTCCATTATTCAATTCTATGCGCAAAAGAATTAGCGTCCAAATTTTACATACGGAATGTAATTCTTTCACTTTCCGGTGTCATAGAAACGGGAAATTTGGCAGGAGCATTGATTATGTCATAAATAGGAAACACTAATGGGTCCCAACTCCATTATTCAATTCTATGCGCAAAAGAATTAGCGTCCAAATTTTACGTACGGAATCTAATTTTCTCACTTCCCGATGTCATAGAAACAGGAAATTTGGCACGAGCATTGATTATGTCATAATCAGGAAAAGCTAATGAGTCCCAACTCCATTATTCAATTCTATGCGCAAAAGAATTAGCGTCCAAAATTTTACGTACGGAATCTAATTTTCTCACTTTCCGCTGTCATAGAATCGTGAAATTTGGCACGAGCATTGATTATGTCATAAATAGGAAAAGTTCATAGGTCCCAACTCCATTATTCAATTCTAGCGCAAAAGAATTGGCGTCAAAATTTTACGTGCGGAATGTAATTTTTTCACTTTCTGGTGTCATAGAAACGTGAAATTTGGCACGAGCATTGATTATGTCATCAATAGGAAAAGCTAATGGGTCCCAACTCCATTATTCAATTCTATGTGCAAAAGATTTAGCGTCCAAATTTTACGTGCGGAATGTAATTTTTTCACTTTCCGGTGTCATAGAAACGTGAAATTTGGCACGATCATTGACTATGTCATAAATAGGAAAAGCTAATGGGTCCCAACTCGATTATTCAATTCTATGCGCAAAAGAATTAGCGTCCAAATTTTACGTGCGGAATGTAATTTCCTCACTTTCCGGTGTCATAGAAACTGAAAATTTGGCACGAGCATTAATTATGTCATATATAGGAAAAGTTCATAGGTCCCAACTCGATTATTCAATTCTAGCGCAAAAGAATTGGCATCGAAATTTTACGTGCGGAATGTAATTTTTTCACTTTCCGGTGTCATAGAAACGTGAAATTTGGCACGAGCATTGATTATGTCATAAACAGGAAAAGCTAATGCGTCCAAACTCCATTATTCAATTCTATGCGCAATAGAATTAGCGTCCAATTTTACGTGCGGAATGTAATTTTCTCACTTTCCGCTGTCATAGAATCGTGAAATTTGGCACGAGCATTGATTATGTCATAAATAGGAAAAGTTCATAGGTCCCAACTCCATTATTCAATTCTAGCGCAAAAGAATTGGCGTCAAAATTTTACGTGCGGAATGTAATTTTTTCACTTTCTGGTGTCATAGAAACGTGAAATTTGGCACGAGCATTGATTATGTCATCAATAGGAAAAGCTAATGGGTCCCAACTCCATTATTCAATTCTATGTGCAAAAGATTTAGCGTCCAAATTTTACGTGCGGAATGTAATTTTTTCACTTTCCGGTGTCATAGAAACGTGAAATTTGGCACGATCATTGACTATGTCATAAATAGGAAAAGCTAATGGGTCCCAACTCGATTATTCAATTCTATGCGCAAAAGATTTAGCGTCCAAATTTTACGTGCGGAATGTAATTTCCTCACTTTCCGGTGTCATAGAAACTGAAAATTTGGCACGAGCATTAATTATGTCATATATAGGAAAAGTTCATAGGTCCCAACTCGATTATTCAATTCTAGCGCAAAAGAATTGGCATCGAAATTTTACGTGCGGAATGTAATTTTTTCACTTTCCGGTGTCATAGAAACGTGAAATTTGGCACGAGCATTGATTATGTCATAAACAGGAAAAGCTAATGCGTCCAAACTCCATTATTCAATTCTATGCGCAAAAGAATTAGCGTCCAATTTTACGTGCGGAATGTAATTTTCTCACTTTCCGGTGTCATAGAAACGGGAAATTTGGCACGAGCATTGATTATGTCATAAATAGGAAAAGCTAATGGGTCCCAACTCCATTATTCAATTCTATGCGCAAAAGAATTAGCGTCCAAATTTTACGTGCGGAATGTAATTTTTTCACTTTCAGGTGTCATAGAAACGTGAAATTTGGCACGAGCATTGACTATGTCATAAATAGGAAAAGCTAATGGGTCCCAACTCGATTATTCAATTCTATGCGCAAAAGAATTAGCGTCCAAATTTTACGTACATAATCTAAATCTCTCACTTCCCAATGTCATAGAAACATGAAATTTGGCACAAGCATTGATTGTGTCATAAATATGAAAAGTTAATGGGTCCCAACTCGATTATTCAATTCTAAGCACAAAAGAATTAGCGTCCAAATTTTATGTATGTAATCTAATTCTTTCACTTCCTGATGTCATTTTATATAAAGGAAGCATCACATGGTTACCTCCATGTGGTGTTTTCTGGGTAACGCAGAGAACTATGCAAAATGGTGAACATAGCTTTTCCCTCAGTATCTCTAAAGTAACCACGACTTCATAAGATTTTCCATGTGAACACCACATAAACACCAGTACCAAATTAACTCGAGCGAAGGCGGGTACATCAGCTAGTGTCTGTATATATCTATGTATATATGTATGTATGTATATATATATGTATGGATATATATATATGTATGTATATATATCTATATATATAAAGCTGAAAGCCGTCACTGACTCACTGACTGACTCACTGACTGACTCACTGACTGACTGACTCGCCAAAAGTTCTCTAGCTTCCCGATATCGTAGAAACATGAATTTTGGCACGAGCATAGATTATCTCCAAAATAGGAAAAGTAATTGGGTCCCAACTCGATTTTTCAATTCTAGCGCAAAAGATCTAGCGTCCAAATTTTACGTACATAATCTAAATCTGTCACTTCCCAATGTCATAGAAACTTCAAATTTGGCACGAGCATTGATTATGACATAAATAGGAAAAGCTAATGGGTCCCAACTCGATTATTCAATTCTATGCGCAAAAGAATTAGCGTCCAAATTTTACGTACGAAATCTAATTTTCTCACTTTCCGGTGTCATAGAAACAGGAAATTTGGCACGAGCATTGATTGTGTCATAAATATGAAAAGCTAATGGGTCCCAACTCGATTATTTAATTCTATGCGCAAAAGAATTAGCGTCCAAATTTTACGTACGGAATCTAATTCCATCACTTCCCGGTGTTATAGAAACTCGAAATTTGGCAGGAGCATTGATTATGTCATAAATAGGAAAAGTTTATGGGTCCCAACTCCATTATTCAATTCTATGTGCAAAAGAATTAGCATCCAAATTTACGTACGTAATCAAATTTTCTCACTTTCCGGTGTCATAGAAATGGGAAATTTGGCATGAGCATTGATTATGTCATAAATAGGAAAAAATAATGGGTCCCAACTAGATTATTCAATTCTATGCGCAAAAGAATTAGCGTCCAAATTGTACCTACGTAATGTAATTTCTTCCCTTTCCAGTGTCATAGAAACAGGAAATTTGGCACGAGCATTGATTATGTCATATATAGAGATGAGCGAACGTACTCGTCCGAGCTTGATACTCTTTCGAGTATTAGCGTGTTCGAGATGCTCGTTACTCATAACGAGTACCACGCGATGTTCGGGTTACTTTCACTTTCATCTCTGAGACGTTAGCGCGCTTTTCTGGCCAATTGAAAGACAGGGAAGTCATTACAACTTCCTCCTGTGACGTTCAAGCCCTATACCACCCCCTGCAGTGAGTGGCTGGCGAGATCAGGTGTCACCCGAGTATAAAAATCGGCCCCTCCCGCGGCTCGCCACAAATGCGTTCTGACATAGCTGAGGAAAAGTGCTATCGTGTTGGAGCTGCTATAGGGAGAGTGTTAGGAGTTATTGTAGGCTTCAAGAACCCCAACGGTCCTTTTTAGGGCCACAGCTAACCATGTGCAGTACTGTGGAGGCTGCTTTTTGCAGTGTTGCACTTTTTTTTTTTTGGTATATCGGCCGTGCAGAGCATTGCGCCCTGCAGTAATACTCCAGGGACAGAAGTGCTTAGGCAGGGAGAGCGTTAGGAGTATTTTAGGCTTCAAGAACCCCAACGGTCCTTCTTATGGCCACATCTAACTGTGTGCAGTACTGTGGAGGCTGCTTTTTGCAGTGTTGCACTTTTTTTTTTTTTGGTATATCGGGCGTGCAGAGCATTGATTGAATATAGGCAGTGGGCCTTTTCTAAAAAATATTGGGCAAAAAATCTATTTGGCCTGCCTGTCACTGTGCTCAGTGTTCTGGGTCTGTGTGTGCTGGGTGTAGTAGTTCTACAAAATCATACGCAGCCAGCTAAGTGTTACAGCAGGCTTGTGCCAAATTATTTCCTGGCTCTGTCTGGGCTCTGAAATCACCGCTGTGTTGCAGTTGACAGTGCAACACTCTGCAGTTCTGTGACATAGTCCAGGGACAGAAGTGTGGAAGCAGGGACAGAAGACATATTTATTGAATATAGGCAGTGGGCCTTTTCTAAAAAATATTGGGCAAAAAATCTATTTGGCCTGCCTGTCACTGTGCTCAGTGTTCTGGGTCTGTGTGTGCTGGGTGTAGTAGTTCTACAAAATCATACGCAGCCAGCTAAGTGTTACAGCAGGCTTGCGCCAAATTATTTTCTGGCTCTGTCTGGGCTCTGAAATCACCGCTGTGTTGCAGTTGACAGTGCAACACTCTGCAGTTCTGTGACATAGTCCAGGGACAGAAGTGTGGAGGCAAGGACAGAAGACATATTATTGATTGAATATAGGCAGTGGGCCTTTTCTAAAAAATATTTGGGGGAAAAAATCTATTTGGCCTGCCTGTCACTGTGCTCAGTGTTCTGGGTCTGTGTGCTGGGTGTAGTAGTTCTACAAAATCATACGCAGCCAGTTAAGTGTTACAGCAGGCTTGCGCAAAATTATTTCCTGGCGTTCCGTAAACGAAGTCAGCCTCCAACCACAGGCCAATAAGCGGCACATTTAATTACAGCGTTCTGTTTCTGCACTACTGGTAATACACCATGCTGAGGGGTAGGGGTAGGCCTAGAGGACGCGGGCGAGGACGCGGAGGCCCAAGTCAGGGTGTGGGCACAGGCCGAGCCAGTGCGGTGGCCAGGGGTAGAGGCAGGGCCAGACCGAATAATCCACCAACTGTTTCCCAAAGCGCCCCCTCGCGCCATGCCACCCTGCAGAGGTCAAGGTGCTCTACGGTCTGGCAGTTTTTCATAGAGACGCCTGACGACCGACAAACAGTGGTGTGCAACCTTTGTCGCGCCAAGATCAGCTGGGGAGGCACCACCACCAGCATACGCAGGCATATGATGGCCAAGCACCCCACAAGGTGGGACGATGCCCGTTCACCGCCTCCGGTTTGCACCACTGCCTCTCCCCCTGTGCCCCAACCTGCCACTGAGATCCAACCCCCCTCTGAGGACACAGGCACTACCGTCTCCTGGCCTGTACCCACACCCTTACCTCCGCTGTCCTCGGCCCCATCCAGCAATTTCTCTCAGCGCAGCGTCCAGACGTCGCTAGCGCCACTGTTTGAGCGCAAGCGCAAATACGCCGCCACGCACCCGCACGCTCAAGCGTTAAACGTGCACATTGCCAAATTGATCAGCCTGGAGATGCTGCCGTATAGGCTTGTGGAAACGGAGGCTTTCAAAAGCATGATGGTGGCGGCGGCCCCGCGCTACTCGGTTCCCAGTCGCCACTACTTTTCCCGATGTGCCGTCCCAGGCCTGCACGACCACGTCTCCCGCAACATTGTACGCGCCCTCACCAACGCGGTTACTGCCAAGGTCCACTTAACAACGGACACGTGGACAAGCACAGGCGGGCAGGGCCACTATATCTCCCTGACGGCACATTGGGTGAATTTAGTGGAGGCTGGGACAGAGTCAGAGCCTGGGACCGCTCACGTCCTACCCACCCCCCGAATTGCGTGCCCCAGGTCGGTGGTGGTATCTGCGGCGGTGTATGCTTCCTCCACTAAACCACCCTCCTCCTCCTCCTCCTCCTACGCAACCTCTGTCTCGCAATCAAGATGTGTCATCAGCAGCATGTCGCCAGCAGTCGTGTCACGCAGCGTGGCAGCACAGCGGTGGGCAAGCGTCAGCAGGCCGTGCTGAAACTACTCAGCTTAGGAGAGAAGAGGCACACGGCACACGAACTGCTGCAGGGTCTGACAGAGCAGACCGACCGCTGGCTTGCGCCGCTGAGCCTCCAACCGGGCATGGTCGTGTGTGACAACGGGCGTAACCTGGTGGCGGCTCTGCAGCTCGGCAGCCTCACGCACGTGCCATGCCTGGCCCATGTCTTTAATTTGGTGGTTCAGCGCTTTCTGAAAAGCTACCCACACTTGTCATACCTGCTAGGAAAGGTGCGTCGGCTCTGCGCACATTTCCGCAAGTCCCACACGCACGCTGCCACCCTGCGGACACTGCAACATCGGTTTCATCTGCCACTGCACCGATTGCTGTGCAACGTGCCCACACAGTGGAACTCTACGCTCCACATGTTGGCCAGGCTCTATGAGCAGCGTAGAGCTATTGTGGAATACCAACTCCAACATGGGCAGCGTAGTGGGAGTCAGCCTCCTCAATTATTTACAGAAGAGTGGGCCTGGTTTGCAGACATCTGCCAGGTCCTTGGAAACTTTGAGGAGTCTACCCAGATGGTGAGCGGGGATGCTGCAATCATTAGCGTCACCATTCCTCTGCTATGCCTCTTGAGAAGTTCCCTGCAAGCATAAAGGCAGACGCTTTGGAATCGGAAACGGAGGTGGGGGAAGACAGTATGTCGCTGGATAGTCAGAGCAACCTCATGTCTATATCTCAGCGCGTTGAGGAGGAGGGGGAGGAGCATGAGGAGGAGAGGGAAGAGACAGCTTGGCCCACTGCTGAGGGGACAGATGCTGCTTGCCTGTCATCCTTTCAGCGTGTATGGCCAGAGGAGGAGGAGGAGGAGGATCCTAAAAGTGATCTTCCGAGTGAGGACAGCCATGTGTTGCGTACAGGTACCCTGGCACACATGGCTGACTTCATGTTAGGATGCCTTTCTCGTGACCCTCGTGTTACACGCATTCTAGCCACTACGGATTACTGGGTGTACACACTGCTCGACCCACGGTATAAGGAGAGCCTTTCCACTCTCATTCCCGAAGAGGAAAGGGGTTCGAGAATGATGCTATACCACAGGGCGCTGGTGGACAAACTGATGGTAAACTTCCCATCCGACAGCGCTAGTGGCCGAAGGCGCATTTCCGCGGCCCAGGTAGCAGGGGAGGCGCAGAGATCAGGCAGCATGTACAGCGCAGGCAGTGCAACACTCTTTAAGGCCCTGGACAGCTTTATGGCTTCCCAGCAAGACTGTGTCACCGGTCCCCAGTCAAGGCTGAGTTGGCGGGAGCACTGTAAAAGGATGATGAGGGAGTACGTAGCCGATCGCACGACCATCCTCGGTGACGCCTCTGCCCCCTACAACTACTGGGTGTCGAAGCTGGACACGTGGCCTGAACTCGCGCTGTATGCCCTGGAGGTGCTTGCTTGTCCTGCGGCTAGCGTCTTGTCAGAGAGTGTGTTTAGTGTGGCTGGGGGAATCATCACGGATAAGCGTACCCACCTGCCAACCGACAGTGCCGACAGGCTTACACTCATCAAGATGAACAAAGCCTGGATTTCCCCAGACTTCTCTTCTCCACCAGCGGACAGCAGCGATACCTAAACAATACTTAGGCTGCACCCGCGGATGGAAGCATCGTTCTCTATCACCATCCAAAACAGGGACCTTTTTGCTTCATCTATCTGTGTATAATATTCCTCCTCCTCCGCCTGCTCCTCCTCCTGAAACCTCACATAATCACGCCGAACGGGCAATTTTTCTTAGGCCCACAAGGCTCAGTCATATAATTTTTCTAAACAATTTTTATACGTTTCAATGCTCATTAAAGCGTTGAAACTTTCACCTCAACCAATTTTTACTTTTACTGGGCTGCCTCCAGGCCTAGTTACCAATTAAGCCACATTAACCAAAACGATTAATGGGTTTCACCTGCCCTCTTGGTTGGGCATGGGCAACTTTTCTCAGGTACATTAGTACTGTTGGTACACCAATTTTGGGGGGCCCTCGCCTACAGTGTAATCAAATTAATTTTTTGCCCACCTGCATTACAGCTCACGTAACATCAGCTGTGTTGGGCACTGCAATGGGATATATTTATGTACCGCCGGTGGGTTCCAGGGAGCCACCCATGCTGTGGGTGCACAGGGAGTTGTAACTGCATGTGTCCACTTCTAAAGAACCCCAGTCTGACTGGGGCATGCAGTGTGGGCCGAAGCCCACCTGCATTAAACATGAATTTATTACCTCAGCTGTGATGGGCAATGCAATGGGATAGATTTATCTACCGCCGGTGGCTTCCTGGCACCCACCCATGCTGTCGGTCCACACGGAGTTGTAACTACATGTGTCCACTTCTACAGAACCCCAGTCTGACTGGGGCATGCAGTGTGGGCCGAAGCCCACCTGCATTAAACATGAATTTATTACCTCAGCTGTGATGGGCAATGCAATGGGTTATATTAATGTACCGCCGGTGGCTTCCTGGCACCCACCCATGCTGTCAGTCCACAGGGAGTTGTAACTGCATGTGTCCACTTCTAAAGAACCCCAGTCTGACTGGGGCATGCAGTGTGGGCCGAAGCCCCCTGCATTAAACATGAATTTATTACCTCAGCTGTGATGGGCAATGCAATGGGATATATTTATCTACGGCCGGTGGCTTCCTGGCACCCACCCATACTGTCGGTCCACACGGAGTTGTAACTACATGTGTCCACTTCTAAAGAACCCCGGTCTGACTGGGGCATGCAGTGTGGGTCGAAGCCCACCTGCATTAAACATGACATTATTACCTCAGCTGTGATGGGCAATGCAATGGGATATATTAATGTACCGCCGGTGGCTTCCTGGCACCCACCCATGCTGTCGGTCCACAGGGAGTTGTAACTGCATGTGTCCACTTCTAAAGAACCCCAGTCTGACTGGGGCATGCAGTGTGGGCCGAAGACCACCTGCATTAAACATGAATTTATTACCTCAGCTGTGATGGGCAATGCAATGGGATATATTTATGTACCGCCGGTGGCTTCCAGGGAGCCACCCATGCTGTGGGTGCACACGGAATTCCCATTGCGGAGTTGTACCTGCCTGTTACTATTTATAAAAAAACGCGGTCTGACTGGGGCATGCAGACACCTTACAGAATGAATAGTGTGTGGCACATAGGTTCCCCATTGCTATGCCCACGTGTGCAGCTCCAGATGGAGGTGGCACAGGATTGCATTTCTCATTGCTTCTGTACAGCATTGTGGACTATCGCCCCGCCCCTTTTAAAGAGGGTCGCTGCCTAGCCGTGCCAACCCTCTGCAGTGTGTGCCTGCTTTTCCTCTGGCAGACGTTCTTATAAATAGACATGAGGGTGGCGTGGCATGAGGGCAGCTGAAGGCTGGGCAGGGACAGTTTGGTGTGCGCTGTGGACACTGGGTCATGGGGGGGGGGGGGGGGTTGGGCAGCATGTAACCCAGGAGAAGTGGCAGCGGAGTGTCATGCAGGCAGTGATTGTGCTTTGTTGGAGGTAGTGTGGTGCTTAGCTAAGGTATGCATTGCTAATGAGGGCTTTTCAGAAGTAAAAGTTGTTGGGAGGGGGGGGCACTCTTGCCGCTATTGTGGCTTAATAGTGGTACCTGGGAACTTGAGATGCAGCCCAACATGTAGCCCCTCACCTGCCCGATCCGTTGCTGTGTCGTTCCCATCACTTTCTTGAATTGCCCAGATTTTCACAAACGAAAACCTTAGCGAGCATCGGCGATATACAAAAATGCTCGGGTCGCCCATTGACTTCAATGGGGTTCGTTACTCGAAACGAACCCTCGAGCATCGCGAAAAGTTCGTCTCCAGTAACGAGCACCCGAGCATTTTGGTGCTCGCTCATCTCTAGTCATAAATAAGAAAAGCTAATGGGTCCCAACTCAATTATTCAATTCTTTGCGCAAAAGAATTAGCGTCCACATTTTACGTACGGAATGTAATTTCTTCCCTTTCCAGTGTCATAGAAACAGGAAATTTGGCACAAGCATTGATTATGTCATAAATAGGAAAAGTTCATAGGTCCCAACTCGATTATTCAATTCTATGCGCAAAAGAATTGGCGTCAAAATTTTACGTACGGAATGTAATTTTTTCACTTGCCGGTGTCATAGAAACGGGAAATTTGGCATGAGCATTGATTATGTCATAAATAGGAAAAGCTAATGGGTCCCAACTCAATTATTCAATTCTATGTGCAAAAGAATTAGCGTCCAAATTTTACGTACGGAATGTAATTTCTTCACTTTCCGGTGTTATAGAAACGGGAAATTTGGCACAGGCATTGATTATGTCATGAATAGGAAAAGCTAATAGGTCCCAACTCGATTATTCAATTCTAGAGCAAAAGAATTGGCGTCGAAATTTTACGTGCGGAAGGTAATTTTTTTTACTTTCCGGTGTCATAGAAACAGGAAATTTGGCACAAGCATTGATTATGTCATAAATACGAAAAGCTAATGGGTCCCAACTCCATCATTCAATTTTATGCGCAAAATAATTAGCGTCCAAATTTTACGTGCGTAATGTAATTTTTTCACTTTCCGGTGTCATAGAAACGTGAAATTTGGCACGAGCATTGATTATGTCATATATAGGAAAAGCTAATGGGTCCCAACTCGATTATTCAATTCTAGCGCTAAAGAATTGGCGTCGAAATTTTACGTGCGGAATGTAATTTTTTCACTTTCCGGTGTCATAGAAATGTGAAATTTGACACAAGCATTGATTATGTCATAAATAGGAAAAGCTAATGGGTCCCAACTCGATTATTCAATTCTATGCGCAAAAGAATTGGCGTCAAAATTTTACGTGCGGAATGTAATTTTT
The DNA here is from genome assembly GCF_035609145.1 of Eleutherodactylus coqui. Lineage (NCBI taxonomy): Eukaryota > Metazoa > Chordata > Amphibia > Anura > Eleutherodactylidae > Eleutherodactylus > Eleutherodactylus coqui. The sequence continues at coordinate 158,178,488 of NC_089840.1, forward strand.
TCACTTTCCGGTGTCATAGAAACGGGAAATTTGGCACGAGCATTGATTATGTCATAAATAGGAAACGCTAATGGGTCCCAACTCAATTATTCAATTCTAGCGCAAAAGAATTGGCGTCAAACTTTTATGTGCGGAATGTAATTTTTTCACTTTCCGGTGTGATAGAAACGTGAAATTTGGCACAAGCATTGATTATGTCATAAATAGGAAACGCTAATGGGTCCCAACTCGATTATTCAATTCTAGCGCAAAAGAATTGGCATCAAAATTTTACGTGCGGAATGTAATTTTTTCACTTTCCGGTGTCATAGAAATGGGAAATTTGGCACGAGCATTGATTATGTCATAAGTAGGAAAAGCTAATGGGTCCCAACTCGATTATTCAATTCTATGCGCAAAAGAATTAGCGTCCAAATTTTATGTTTGTAATCTAATTCTCTCACTTCCTGATGTCATTTTATATAAAGGAAACGTCGCATGGTTGCCTCCCTGTGGTATTTCCTGGGTAACGCAGAGAACTATGCAAAATGGTGAACATATTTTTTTCCTCAATATCTCTAAAGTAACACAACTTCATAAGCTTTCATAATACCAGATAAACACCAGTACCAAAGTAACTCGGGCGAAGCCAGGTATATCAGCTAGTGTATGTATATATATATATATGTATGTATGTATGTATATATGTATGTATGTATATATATATATATATATATATGTATGTATATGTATGTATGTTTGTATATGTATGTGCGTATGTATGTATGTGTATGTATGTGTATGTATGTATGCATGTATATATATGTGTATGTGTGTATGTATATGTATGTATGTATATATATGTATTTATGTATGTATGTATATGTATATATCTATATATATAAAGCTGAAAGCCTTCACTGACTTACTGACTGACTGACTGACTGACTCGCCAAAAGTTCTCCAACTTCTCAATGTCGTAGAAACATGAAATTTGGCGCAAGCATAGATTATCTCCAACATAGGAAAATATATTGGGTCCCAACTCGATTATACAATTCTAGCGCAAAAGAATTGGCGTCGAAATTTAATGTACATAATCTAAATCACTCATTTCCCAATGTCATACAAACAGGAAATTTGGCACGAGCATTGATTATGTCATAAATAGGAAAAGTTCATGGGTCCCAACTCGATTATTCAATTCTATGCGCAAAAGAATTATCGTCAAAATTTTACGTACATAATCTAAATCTCTCACTTCCCAATGTCATAGAAACGTGAAATTTGGCAAGAGCATTGATTATGTCATAAAAAGGAAAAACTAATGTAAATTTTACGTACGGAATGTAATTTCTTCCCTTTCCAGTGTCATAGAAACAGGAAATTTGGCACGAGCATTGATTATGTCATAAATAGGAAAAGTTCATAGGTCCCAACTCGATTATTCAATTCTATGCGCAAAAGAATTAGTGTCCAAATTTTACGCGCAAAATATAATTTTTTCACTTTCCGGTGTCATAGAAACGGGAAATTTGGCACGAGCATTGATTATGTCATAAATAGGAAAAGCGAATGGGTCCCAACTCGATTATTCAATTCTATGCGCAAAAGAATTAGCGTCCAAATTTTACGTACGGAATGTAATATTTTCATTTTCCGGTGTCATAGAAACGGGAAATTTGGCAGGAGCATTGATTATGTCATAAGTAGGGAAAGCTAATGGGTCCCAACTCGATTATTCAATTCTATGCGCAAAAGAATTAGCGTCCAAATTTTATGTACATAATCAAATTCTCTCACTTCCTGATGTCATTTTATATAAAGGAAAGGTCGCATGGTCACCTCCACGTGGTCTTTCCTGGGTAACGCAGAGAACTATGCAAAATGGTGAACATATGTTTTTCCTCGGTATCTCTAAAGTAACCACGACTTCATAAGATTTTCCATGTGAACACCAGATAAACACCAGTACCAAATTAACTCGGGCGAAGACGGGTATATCAGCTAGTCTATATATATAAAGACGAAAGCCCTCACTGATTCACTGACTCACTGACTAACTGACTGACTGACTGACTCGCCAAAAGTTCTCCAACTTCCCGATATCGTAGAAACATGAAATTTGGCACACGCATAGAATATCTCCAAAATAGGAAAAGTAATTGGGTCCCAACTCGATTATTCAATTCTAGCGCAAAAGAATTGGCGTCGAAATTTTACATGTGGAATGTAATTTTTTCACTTTCCGGTGTCATAGAAACGGGAAATTTGGCACGAGCATTGATTATGTCCTAAATAGGAAAAGCTAATGGGTCCCAACTCCATTATTCAATTCTATGCGCAAAAGAATTAGCGTCCAAATTTTACGTACGGAATGTAATTTCTTCACTTTCCGGTGTCATAGAAACAGGAAATTTGGCACGAGCATTGATTATGTAATAAATAGGGAAAGCTAATGGGTCCCAACTTGATTATTCAATTCTATGCGCAAAAGAATTAGCGTCCAAATTTTACGTACGGAATCTCATTTTCTCACTTTCCGTTGTCATAGAAACGTGGAATTTGGCACGAGCATTGATTATGTCATAAATAGGAAAAGTTAATAGGTCCCAACTCGATTATATAATTCTAGCGCAAAAGAATTGGCATCAAAATTTTACGTGCGGAATGTAATTTTTTCACTTTCCGGTGTCATAGAAACAGGAAATTTGGCACAAGCATTGATTATGTCATAAATAGGAAAAGCTAATGGGTCCCAACTCCATTATTCAATTCTATGCGCAAAAGAATTAGCGTCCAAATTTTACGTGCGGAATGTAATTTCTTCACTTTCCGGGGTCATAGAAACGGGAAATTTGGCACGAGCATTGATTATGTCATAAATAGGAAAAGCTAATGGGTCCCAACTCCATTATTCATTTATATGCGCAAAAGAATTAGCGTCCAAATTTTACGTACATAATCTAAATCTCTCACTTCCCAATGTGATAGAAACATGAAATTTGGCACGGGCATTGATTATGTCATAAATAGGAAAAGTTAATAGGTCCCAACTCGATTATTCAATTCTAGCGCAAAAGAATTGGCGTCGAAATTTTACGTGCGGAATGTAATTTTTTCACTTGCCGGTGTCATAGAAACGGGAAATTTGGCACGAGCATTGATTATGTCATAAATAGGAAAAGCTAATGGGTTCCAACTCCATTATTCAATTCTATGCGCAAAAGAATTAGCATCGAAATTTTACGTGCGGAATGTAATTTTTTCACTTCCCAATGTAAGAGAAACGTGAAATTTGGCACGGACATTGATTATGTCATAAATCGGAAAAGTTAATAGGTCCCAACTTGATTATTCAATTCTAGCGCAAAAGAATTGTCGTCGAAATTTTACGTGCGGAATGTAATTTTTTCACTTTCCGGTGTCATAGAAACGGGAAATTTGGCACGAGCATTGATTATGTCATAAATAGGAAAAGCTAATGGGTCCCAACTCGATTATTCAATTCTATGCGCAAAAGAATTAGCGTCCAAATTTTACGTACGGAATGTAATTTTTTCATTTTCCGGTGTCATAGAAACGGGAAATTTGGCAGGAGCATTGATTATGTCATAAGTAGGGAAAGCTAATGGGTCCCAACTCGATTATTCAATTCTATGCGCAAAAGAATTGGCGTCCAAATTTTACGTACGGAATGTAATTTTTTCAATTTCCGGTGTCATAGAAACGGGAAATTTGGCAGGAGCATTGATTATGTCATAAGTAGGGAAAGCTAATGGGTCCCAACTCGATTATTCAATTCTATGCGCAATAGAATTAGCGTCCAAATTTTACGTGCGGAATGTAATTTTTTCACTTTCCGGTGTCATAGAAACGGGAAATTTGGCAGGAGCATTGATTATGTCATAAATAGGAAAAGCTAATGGGTCCCAACTCCATTATTCAATTCTATGCGCAAAGGAATTAGCGTCCAAATTTTACGTGCGGAATGTAATTTTTTCAATTTCCGGTGTCATAGAAACGTGAAATTTGGCAGGAGCATTGATTATGTCATAAATAGGAAAAGCTAATGGGTCCAAACTCGATTATTCAATTCTAAACGCAAAAGAATTAGTGTCCACATTTTATGTACGTAATCAAATTCTCTCACTTCCTGATGTCATTTTATATAACGGAAAGGTCGCATGGTCACCTCCACGTGGTCTTTCCTGGGTAACGCAGAGAACTATGCAAAATGGTGAACATATGTTTTTCCCCGGTATCTCTAAAGTAACCACGACTTCATAAGATTTTCCATGTGAACACCAGATAAACACCAGTACCAAATTAACTCGGGCGAAGACGGGTATATCAGCTAGTCTATATATATAAAGACGAAAGCCCTCACTGACTCACTGACTCACTCACTGACTGACTCACTGACTCGCCAAAAGTTCTCCAACTTCCTAATGTCGTAGAAACATTAAATTTGGCACACGCATAGAACATCTCCAAAATAGGAAAAGTAATTGGGTCCCAACTCGATTATTCAATTCTAGCGCAAAAGAATTGGCGTTGAAATTTTACGTACGGAATGTAATTTTTTCACTTTCCGGGTGCCATAGAAACGGGAAATTTGGCACGAGCATAGATTATGTCCTAAATAGGAAAAGCTAATGGGTCCCAACTCCATTATTCAATTCTATGCGCAAAAGAATTAGCGTCCAAATTTTACGTACGGAATGTAATTTCTTCACTTTCCGGTGTCATAGAAACAGGAAATTTGGCACGAGCATTGATTATGTCATAAATAGGAAAAGCTAATGGGTCCCAATTTGATTATTCAATTCTATGCGCAAAAGAATTAGCGTCCAAATTTTACGTACGGAATCTCATTTTCTCACTTTCCGTTATCATAGAAACGTGAAATTTGGCACGAGCATTGATTATGTCATAAATAGGAAAAGTTAATAAGTCCCAACTCGATTATATAATTCTAGCGCAAAAGAATTGGCGTCAAAATTTTACGTGCGGAATGTAATTTTTTCACTTTCCGGTGTCATAGAAACAGGAAATTTGGCACAAGCATTGATTATGTCATAAATAGGAAAAGCTAATGGGTCCCAACTCCATTATTCAATTCTATGCGCAAAAGAATTAGCGTCCAAATTTTACGTGCGGAATGTAATTTCTTCACTTTCCGGGGTCATAGAAACGGGAAATTTGGCACGAGCATTGATTATGTCATAAATAGGAAAAGCTAATGGGTCCCAACTCCATTATTCAATTCTATGCGCAAAAGAATTAGCGTCCAAATTTTAGGTACATAATCTAAATCTCTCACTTCACAATTTGATAGAAACATGAAATTTGGCACGGGCATTGATTATGTCATAAATAGGAAAAGTTAATAGGTCGCAACTCGATTATTCAATTCTAGCGCAAAAGAATTAGCGTCCAAATTTTACGTACGGAATGTAATTTTTTCATTTTTCGGTGTCATAGAAACGGGAAATTTGGCAGGAGCATTGATCATGTCATAAGTAGGGAAAGCTAATGGGTCCCAACTCGATTATTCAATTCTATGCGCAAAAGAATTAGCGTCCAAATTTTACGTACGGAATGTAATTTTTTCACTTTCCGGTGTGATAGAAACGTGAAATTTGGCACAAGCATTGATTATGTCATAAATAGGAAACGCTAATGGGTACCAACTCGGTTATTCAATTCTAGCGCAAAAGAATTGGCGTCAAAATTTTACGTGCGTAATGTAATTTTTTCACTTTCCGGTGTCATAGAAACGGGAAATTTGGCACGAGCATTGATTATGTCATAAATAGGAAACGCTAATGGGTCCCAACTCGATTATTCAATTCTAGCGCAAAAGGATTGGCGTCAAAATTTTAGGTGCGGAATGTAATTTTTTCACTTTCCGGTGTGATAGAAACGGGAAATTTGGCACAAGCATTGATTATGTCATAAATAGGAAACGCTAATGGGTCCCAACTCGATTATTCAATTCTAGAGCAAAAGAATTGGCGTCAAAATTTTACGTGGGGAATGTAATTTTTTCACTTTCCGGTGTCATAGAAACGGGAAAATTGGCGCGAGCATTTATTATGTCATAAATAGGAAAAGCTAATGGGTCCCAACTCCATTATTCAATCCTAGCGCAAAAGAATTGTCGTCAAAATTTTACGTACGAAATGTAATTTTTTCACTTTCCGGTGTCATAGAAACGTGAAATTTGGCACAAGCATTGATTATGTCATAAATAGGAAACACTAATGGGTCCCAACTCGATTATTCAATTCTATGCGCAAAAGAATTAGCGTCCAAATTTTACGTGCGGAATGTAATTTTTTCACTTTCCGGTGTCATAGAAACGGGAAATTTGGCAGGAGCATTGATTATGTCATAAATAGGAAAAGCTAATGGGTCCCAACTCGATTATTCAATTCTAAGCGCAAAAGACTTAGTGTCCAAATTTTATGTATGTAATCAAATTCTCTCACTTCCTGATGTCATTTTATATAAAGGAAAGGTCGCATGGTCACCTCCACATGGTCTTTCCTGGGTAACGCAGAGAACTATGCAAAATGGTGAACATATGTTTTTCCTCGGTATCTCTAAAGTAACCACGACTTCATAAGATTTTCCGTGTGAACACCAGATAAACACCAGTACCAAATTAACTCGGGCGAAGACGGGTATATCAGCTAGTCTATATATATAAAGACGAAAGCCCTCACTGACTCACTGACTCACTGACTGACTGACTGACTCGCCAAAAGTTCTCCAACTTCCCGATATCGTAGAAACATGAAATTTGGCACACGCATAGAATATCTCCAAAATAGGAAAAGTAATTGGGTCCCAACTCGATTATTCAATTCTAGCGCAAAAGAATTGGCGTCGAAATTTTACGTGTGGAATGTAATTTTTTCACTTTCCGGTGTCATAGAAATGTGAAATTTGGCACGAGCATTGATTATGTCCTAAATAGGAAAAGTTAATAGGTCCCAACTCGATTATTCAATTCTAGCGCAAAAGAATTGGCGTCAAAATTTTACGTGCGGAAAGTAATTTTTTCACTTTCCGGTGTCATAGAAACAGGAAATTTGGCACGAGCATTGATTATGTCATAAATAGGAAAAGCTAATGGGTCCCAACTCCATTATTCAATTCTATGCGCAAAAGAATTAGCGTCGAAATGTTACGTGCGGAATGTAATTTTTTTACTTCCCAATGTGATAGAAACATGAAATTTGGCACGGGCATTGATTATGTCATAAATAGGAAAAGTTAATAGGTCCCAACTCGATTATTCAATTCTAGCGCAAAAGAATTGGCGTCGAAATTTTACATGCGGAATGTAATTTTTTCACTTTCCGGTGTCATAGAAACGGGAAATTTGGCACGAGCATTGATTATGTCATAAATAGGAAACGCTAATGGGTCCCAACTCGATTATTCAATTCTATGCGCAAAAGGATTGGCGTCAAAATTTTAGGTGCGGAATGTAATTTTTTCACTTTCCGGTGTGATAGAAACGGGAAATTTGGCACAAGCATTGATTATGTCATAAATAGGAAACGCTAATGGGTCCCAACTCGATTATTCAATTCTAGCGCAAAAGAATTGGCGTCAAAATTTTACGTGCGGAATGTAATTTTTTCACTTTCCGGTGTCATAGAAACGGGAAATTTGGCGCGAGCATTTATTATGTCATAAATAGGAAAAGCTAATGGGTCCCAACTCGATTATTCAATCCTAGCGCAAAAGAATTGTCGTCAAAATTTTACGTACCAAATGTAATTTTTTCACTTTCCGGTGTCATAGAAACGTGAAATTTGGCACAAGCATTGATTACGTCATAAATAGGAAACACTAATGGGTCCCAACTCGATTATTCGATTCTATGCGCAAAAGAATTAGCGTCCAAATTTTACGTGCGGAATGTAATTTTTTCACTTTCCGGTGTCATAGAAACAGGAAATTTGGCACGAGCATTGATTATGTCATAAATAGGAAAAGCTAATGGGTCCCAACTCCATTATTCAATTCTATGCGCAAAAGAATTAGCGTCGAAATGTTACGTGCGGAATGTAATTTTTTTACTTCCCAATGTGATAGAAACATGAAATTTGGCACGGGCATTGATTATGTCATAAATAGGAAAAGTTAATAGGTCCCAACTCGATTATTCAATTCTAGCGCAAAAGAATTGGCGTCGAAATTTTACATGCGGAATGTAATTTTTTCACTTTCCGGTGTCATAGAAACGGGAAATTTGGCACGAGCATTGATTATGTCATAAATAGGAAACGCTAATGGGTCCCAACTCGATTATTCAATTCTATGCGCAAAAGGATTGGCGTCAAAATTTTAGGTGCGGAATGTAATTTTTTCACTTTCCGGTGTGATAGAAACGGGAAATTTGGCACAAGCATTGATTATGTCATAAATAGGAAACGCTAATGGGTCCCAACTCGATTATTCAATTCTAGCGCAAAAGAATTGGCGTCAAAATTTTACGTGCGGAATGTAATTTTTTCACTTTCCGGTGTCATAGAAACGGGAAATTTGGCGCGAGCATTTATTATGTCATAAATAGGAAAAGCTAATGGGTCCCAACTCGATTATTCAATCCTAGCGCAAAAGAATTGTCGTCAAAATTTTACGTACCAAATGTAATTTTTTCACTTTCCGGTGTCATAGAAACGTGAAATTTGGCACAAGCATTGATTATGTCATAAATAGGAAACACTAATGGGTCCCAACTCGATTATTCAATTCTATGCGCAAAAGAATTAGCGTCCAAATTTTACGTGCGGAATGTAATTTTTTCACTTTCCGGTGTCATAGAAATGGGAAATTTGGCAGGAGCATTGATTATGTCATAAATAGGAAAAGCTAATGGGTCCCAACTCGATTATTCAATTCTAAACGCAAAAGAATTAGTGTCCACATTTTATGTACGTAATCAAATTCTCTCACTTCCTGATGTCATTTTATATAACGGAAAGGTCGCATGGTCACCTCCACGTGGTCTTTCCTGGGTAACGCAGAGAACTATGCAAAATGGTGAACATATGTTTTTCCTCGGTATCTCTAAAGTAACCACGACTTCATAAGATTTTCCATGTGAACACCAGATAAACACCAGTACCAAATTAACTCGGGCGAAGACGGGTATATCAGCTAGTCTATATATATAAAGACGAAAGCCCTCACTGACTCACTGACTCACTCACTGACTGACTGACTCGCCAAAAGTTCTCCAACTTACCGATGTCGTAGAAACATGAAATTTGGCACACGCATAGAATATCTCCAAAATAGGGAAAAGTAATTGGGTCCCAACTCGATTATTCAATTCTAGCGCAAAAGAATTGGCGTTGAAATTTTACGTGTGGAATGTAATTTTTTCACTTTCCGGGTGTCATAGAAACGGGAAATTTGGCACGAGCATTGATTATGTCCTAAATAGGAAAAGCTAATGGGTCCCAACTCCATTATTCAATTCTATGGGCAAAAGAATTAGCGTCCAAATTTTACGTACGGAATGTAATTTCTTCACTTTCCGGTGTCATAGAAACAGGAAATTTGGCACGAGCATTGATTATGTCATAAATAGGAAAAGCTAATGGGTCCCAACTTGATTATTCAATTCTATGCGCAAAAGAATTAGCGTCCAAATTTTACGGTCGGAATCTCATTTTCTCACTTTCCGTTGTCATAGAAACATGAAATTTGGCACGAGCATTGATTATGTCATAAATAGAAAAAGTTAATAGGTCCCAACTCGATTATATAATTCTAGCGCAAAAGAATTGGCGTCAAAATTTTACGTGCGGGATGTAATTTTTTCACTTTCCGGTGTCATAGAAACAGAAAATTTGGCACAAGCATTGATTATGTCATAAATAGGAAAAGCTAATGGGTCCCAACTCCATTATTCAATTCTATGCGCAAAAGAATTAGCGTCCAAATTTTACGTGCGGAATGTAATTTCTTCACTTTCCAGGGTCATAGAAACGGGAAATTTGGCACGAGCATTGATTATGTCATAAATAGGAAAAGCTAATGGGTCCCAACTCCATTATTCAATTCTATGCGCAAAAGAATTAGCGTCCAAATTTTACGTACATAATCTAAATCTCTCACTTCCCAATGTGATAGAAACATGAAATTTGGCACGGGCATTGATTATGTCATAAATAGGAAAAGTTAATAGGTCCCAACTCGATTATTCAATTCTAGCGCAAAAGAATTGGCGTCGAAATTTTACGTGCGGAAAGTAATTTCTTCACTTTCCGGTGTCATAGAAACAGGAAATTTGGCACGAGCATTGATTATGTCATAAATAGGAAAAGCTAATGGGTCCCAACTCCATTATTCAATTCTATGCGCAAAAGAATTAGCATCGAAATTTTACGTGCGGAATGTAATTTTTTCACTTCCCAATGTGATAGAAACGTGAAATTTGGCACGGACATTGATTATGTCATAAGTAGGGAAAGCTAATGGGTCCCAACTCGATTATTCAATTCTATGCGCAAAAGAATTAGCGTCCAAATTTTACGTACGGAATGTAATTTTTTCATTTTCCGGTGTCATAGAAACGGGAAATTTGGCAGGAGCATTGATTATGTCATAAGTAGGGAAAGCTAATGGGTCCCAACTCGATTATTCAATTCTATGCGCAAAAGAATTAGCGTCCAAATTTTACGTACGGAATGTAATTTTTTCATTTTCCGGTGTCATAGAAACGGGAAATTTGGCAGGAGCATTGATTATGTCATAAGTAGGGAAAGCTAATGGGTCCCAACTCGATTATTCAATTCTATGCGCAAAAGAATTAGCGTCCAAATTTTACGTGCGGAATGTAATTTTTTGACTTTCCGGTGTCATAGAAACGGGAAATTTGGCAGGAGCATTGATTATGTCATAAATAGGAAAAGCTAATGGGTCCCAACTCCATTATTCAATTCTATGCGCAAAGGAATTAGCGTCCAAATTTTACGTGCGGAATGTAATTTTTTCAATTTCCGGTGTCATAGAAACGGGAAATTTGGCAGGAGCAGTGATTATGTCATAAATAGGAAAAGCTAATGAGTCCCAACTCGATTATTCAATTCTAAACGCAAAAGAATTAGTGTCCACATTTTATGTACGTAATCAAATTCTCTCACTTCCTGATGTCATTTTATATAACGGAAAGGTCGCATGGTCACCTCCACGTGGTCTTTCCTGGGTAACGCAGAGAACTATGCAAAATGGTGAACATATGTTTTTCCTCGGTATCTCTAAAGTAACCACGACTTCATAAGATTTTCCATGTGAACACCAGATAAACACCAGTACCAAATTAACTCGGGCGAAGACGGGTATATCAGCTAGTCTATATATATAAAGACGAAAGCCCTCACTGACTCACTGACTCACTCACTGACTGACTGACTGACTGACTCGCCAAAAGTTCTCCAACTTCCCGATGTCGTAGAAACATGAAATTTGGCACACGCATAGAATATCTCCAAAATAGGAAAAGTAATTGGGTCCCAACTCGATTATTCAATTCTAGCGCAAAAGAATTGGCGTTGAAATTTTACGTGCGGAATGTAATTTTTTCACTTTCCGGTGTCATAGAAACGGGAAATTTGGCACGAGCATTGATTATGTCCTAAATAGGAAAAGCTAATGGGTCCCAACTCCATTATTCAATTCTATGCGCAAAAGAATTAGCGTCCAAATTTTACGTACGGAATGTAATTTCTTCACTTTCCGGTGTCATAGAAACAGAAAATTTGGCACGAGTATTGATTATGTCATAAATAGGAAAAGCTAATGGGTCCCAACTTGATTATTCAATTCTATGCGCAAAAGAATTAGCGTCCAAATTTTACGTACGGAATCTCATTTTCTCACTTTCCGTTGTCATAGAAACGTGAAATTTGGCACGAGCATTGATTATGTCATAAATAGGAAAAGTTAATAGGTCCCAACTCGATTATATAATTCTAGCGCAAAAGAATTGGCGTCAAAATTTTACGTGCGGAATGTAATTTTTTCACTTTCCGGTGTCATAGAAACAGGAAATTTGGCACAAGCATTGATTATGTCATAAATAGGAAAAGCTAATGGGTCCAAACTCCATTATTCAATTCTATGCGCAAAAGAATTAGCGTCCAAATTTTAGGTGCGGAATGTAATTTCTTCACTTTCCGGGATAATAGAAACGGGAAATTTGGCACGAGCATTGATTATGTCATAAATAGGAAAAGCTAATGGGTCCCAACTCCATTATTCAATTCTATGCGCAAAAGAATTAGCGTCCAAATTTTACGTACATAATCTAAATCACTTCCCAATGTGATAGAAACATGAAATTTGGCACGGCATTGATTATGTCATAAATAGGAAAAGTTAATAGGTCCCAACTCGATTATTCAATTCTAGCGCAAAAGAATTGGCGTTGAAATTTTACGTGCGGAATGTAATTTTTTCACTTGCCGGTGTCATAGAAACGGGAAATTTGGCACAAGCATTGATTATGTCATAAATAGGAAAAGCTAATGGGTCCCAACTCGATTATTCAATTCTATGCGCAAAAGAATTAGCGTCCAAATTTTACGTACGGAATGTAATTTTTTCATTTTCCGGTGTCATAGAAACGGGAAATTTGGCAGGAGCATTGATTATGTCATAAGTAGGGAGAGCTAATGGGTCCCAACTCGATTATTCAATTCTATGCGCAAAAGAATTGGTGTCCAAATTTTACGTACGGAATGTAATTTTTTCAATTTCCGGTGTCATAGAAACGGGAAATTTGGCAGGAGCATTGATTATGTCATAAGTAGGGAAAGCTAATGGGTCCCAACTCGATTATTCAATTCTATGCGCAAAAGAATTAGCGTCCAAATTTTACGTGCGGAATGTAATTTTTTCACTTTCCGGTGTCATAGAAACGGGAAATTTGGCAGGAGCATTGATTTTGTCATAAATAGGAAAAGCTAATGGGTCCCAACTCCATTATTCAATTCTATGCGCAAAGGAATTAGCGTCCAAATTTTACGTGCGGAATGTAATTTTTCAATTTCCGGTGTCATAGAAACGGGAAATTTGGCAGGAGCATTGATTATGTCATAAATAGGAAAAGCTAATGGGTCCAAACTCGATTATTCAATTCTAAACGCAAAAGAATTAGTGTCCACATTTTATGTACGTAATCAAATTCTCTCACTTCCTGATGTCATTTTATATAACGGAAAGGTCGCATGGTCACCTCCACGTGGTCTTTCCTGGGTAACGCAGAGAACTATGCAAAATGGTGAACATATGTTTTTCCCCGGTATCTCTAAAGTAACCACGACTTCATAAGATTTTCCATGTGAACACCAGATAAACACCAGTACCAAATTAACTCGGGCGAAGACGGGTATATCAGCTAGTCTATATATATAAAGACGAAAGCCCTCACTGACTCACTGACTCACTCACTGACTGACTCACTGACTGACTGACTGAGTCGCCAAAAGTTCTCCAACTACCCGATGTCGTAGAAACATGAAATTTGGCACACGCATAGAATATCTCCAAAATAGGAAAAGTAATTGGGTCCCAACTAGTGATGAGCGAACGTGTTCGTCCGAACTTGATATCCGTGCGGATATTAGGGTGTTCGGGATGTTCGTTATTCGTAACGAACACCATGCGGTGTTCGGGTTACTTTCACTTCCTTCCCTGAGACGTTAGCGCGCTTTTCTGGCCAATTGAAAGACAGGGAAGGCATTACAACTTCCTCCTGCAACGTTTAAGCCCTATACCACCCCCCTGCTGTGAGTGGCTGACGAGATCAGGTGTCCGCCTAATATAAAAGTCGGCCCCTCCCGCGGCTCGCCTCAGATGCCTTGTGAGTTAGATGAGGGACAGTGCTGTTTGTACCGGAGCTGCTGTAGGGAAAGAATTGGTAGTTAGTGTAGGCTTCAAGAACCCCAAAGGTCCTTATTAGGGCCACTGATAGCTGTGTGTTGGCTGCTGTTAGCAGTGGCAATTTTTTTTTTTTCTCAAAATCGCCTCTGCAGAGCGTTGCACCCGGCATTAGGGACAGAAGTGTTGCATAGGCAGGGAGAGTGTTAGGAGTGAGTGTAGCCTTCAAGAACCTCAACGGTCCTTTCTAGGGCCATATTTAACCGTGTGCAGTACTGTGCTGGCTGCTGTTAGCTGTGCTGCATATTTTTTTTCTTCTCAAAATCGCCTCTGCAGAGCATTGCACCTCCATTGATACTGCAGGGAAAGAATTGTGTAGGCAGGGCCACAACACAGTTATTATTCATTGAATATACGCAGTGCGGCCTTTTGCTTGTAAAACAAGTGAAAAAAATTCTATTTGACCTGCCTCTGTCCGTCCTGTGGAGTGTGGACACGTGTGAGCTGCGTGTACAACGTTACAAAATCAGACGCACCCAGCTACGGTTTACTGCTGGCTTCGCCATTTGCTTTCCTTAATTGGGAAAAAAATACCTGCTCTGCCAGAGTTATAATAACTCTGCTACCCTCACGTTCTGTGACACATTAGCAGGGCCACAGCACAGTTATTAAACTTCTCATGTTCATTGAATATACGCAGTGCTGCCTTTTGGTGGAAAAAAACTGAAAAAAAAACTATTTGTCCTGCCTCTGTCCGTCCTAAGGGCTGTGTGTACGTGTCGGCTGCGTGTGCAACGTTTAAAAATCAGACGCACCCAGCTACGTTTTACTGCTGGTATCGCCATTTGCTTTCCTTAATTGGGAAAAAAATACCTGCTCTGCCAGAGTTATAATAACTCTGCTACCCTCACGTTCTGTGACACATTAGCAGGGCCACAGCACAGTTATTAAACTTCTCATGTTCATTGAATATACGCAGTGCTGCCTTTTGGTGGAAAAAACCTGAAAAAAAAACTATTTGTCCTGCCTCTGTCCGTCCTAAGGGCTGTGTGTACGTGTCGGCTGCGTGTGCAACGTTTAAAAATCAGACGCACCCAGCTACGTTTTACTGCTGGCTTCGCCATTTGCTTTCCTTAATTGGGAAAAAAATACCTGCTCTGCCAGAGTTATAATAACTCTGCTACCCTCACGTTCTGTGACACATTAGCAGGGCCACAGCACAGTTATTAAACTTCTCATGTTCATTGAATATACGCAGTGCTGCCTTTTGGTGGAAAAAAACTGAAAAAAAAACTATTTGTCCTGCCTCTGTCCGTCCTAAGGGCTGTGTGTACGTGTCGGCTGCATGTGCAACGTTTAAAAATCAGACGCACCCTGCTACGTTTTACTGCTGGCTTCGCCATTTGCTTTCCTTAATTGGGAAAAAAATACCTGCTCTGCCAAAGTTATAATAACTCTGCTACCCTCACGTTCTGTGACACATTAGCAGGGCCACAGCACAGTTATTAAACTTCTCATGTTCATTGAATATACGCAGTGCTGCCTTTTGGTGGAAAAAAACTGAAAAAAAAACTATTTGTCCTGCCTCTGTCCGTCCTAAGGGCTGTGTGTACGTGTCGGCTGCGTGTGCAACGTTTAAAAATCAGACGCTCCCAGCTACGTTTTACTGCTGGCTTCGCCATTTGCTTTCCTTAATTGGGAAAAAAATACCTGCTCTGCCAGAGTTATAATAACTCTGCTACCCTCACGTTCTGTGACACATTAGCAGGGCCACAGCACAGTTATTAAACTTCTCATGTTCATTGAATATACGCAGTGCTGCCTTTTGGTGGAAAAAAACTGAAAAAAAAACTATTTGTCCTGCCTCTGTCCGTCCTAAGGGCTGTGTGTACGTGTCGGCTGCGTGTGCAACGTTTAAAAATCAGACGCACCCAGCTACGTTTTACTGCTGGTTTCGCCATTTGCTTTCCTTAATTGGGAAAAAAAATACCTGCTCTGCCAGAGTTATAATAACTCTGCTACCCTCACGTTCTGTGACACATTAGCAGGGCCACAGCACAGTTATTAAACTTCTCATGTTCATTGAATATACGCAGTGCTGCCTTTTGGTGGAAAAAAACTGAAAAAAAAACTATTTGTCCTGCCTCTGTCCGTCCTAAGGGCTGTGTGTACGTGTCGGCTGCGTGTGCAACGTTTAAAAATCAGACGCACCCAGCTACGTTTTACTGCTGGCTTCGCCATTTGCTTTCCTTAATTGGGAAAAAAATACCTGCTCTGCCAGAGTTATAATAACTCTGCTACCCTCACGTTCTGTGACACATTAGCAGGGCCACAGCACAGTTATTAAACTTCTCATGTTCATTGAATATACGCAGTGCTGCCTTTTGGTGGAAAAAAACTGAAAAAAAAACTATTTGTCCTGCCTCTGTCCATCCTAAGGGCTGTGTGTACGTGTCGGCTGCGTGTGCAACGTTTAAAATTCAGACGCACCCAGCTACGTTTTACTGCTGGCTTCGCCATTTGCTTTCCTTAATTGGGAAAAAAATACCTGCTCTGCCAGAGTTATAATAACTCTGCTACCCTCACGTTCTGTGACACATTAGCAGGGCCACAGCACAGTTATTAAACTTCTCATGTTCATTGAATATACGCAGTGCTGCCTTTTGGTGGAAAAAAACTGAAAAAAAAACTATTTGTCCTGCCTCTGTCCGTCCTAAGGGCTGTGTGTACGTGTCGGCTGCGTGTGCAACGTTTAAAAATCAGACGCACCCAGCTACGTTTTACTGCTGGCTTCGCCATTTGCTTTCCTTAATTGGGAAAAAAATACCTGCTCTGCCAGAGTTATAATAACTCTGCTACCCTCACGTTCTGTGACACATTAGCAGGGCCACAGCACAGTTATTAAACTTCTCATGTTCATTGAATATACGCAGTGCTGCCTTTTGGTGGAAAAAAACTGAAAAAAAAACTATTTGTCCTGCCTCTGTCCGTCCTAAGGGCTGTGTGTACGTGGCGGCTGCGTGTGCAACGTTTAAAAATCAGACGCACCCAGCTACGTTTTACTGCTGGCTTCGCCATTTGCTTTCCTTAATTGGGAAAAAAATACCTGCTCTGCCAGAGTTATAATAACTCTGCTACCCTCACGTTCTGTGACACATTAGCAGGGCCACAGCACAGTTATTAAACTTCTCATGTTCATTGAATATACGCAGTGCTGCCTTTTGGTGGAAAAAAACTGAAAAAAAAACTATTTGTCCTGCCTCTGTCCGTCCTAAGGGCTGTGTGTACGTGTCGGCTGCGTGTGCAACGTTTAAAAATCAGACGCACCCAGCTACGTTTTACTGCTGGCTTCGCCATTTGCTTTCCTTAATTGGGAAAAAAATACCTGCTCTGCCAGAGTTATAATAACTCTGCTACCCTCACGTTCTGTGACACATTAGCAGGGCCACAGCACAGTTATTAAACTTCTCATGTTCATTGAATATACGCAGTGCTGCCTTTTGGTGGAAAAAAACTGAAAAAAAAACTATTTGTCCTGCCTCTGTCCGTCCTAAGGGCTGTGTGTACGTGGCGGCTGCGTGTGCAACGTTTAAAAATCAGACGCACCCAGCTACGTTTTACTGCTGGCTTCGCCATTTGCTTTCCTTAATTGGGAAAAAAATACCTGCTCTGCCAGAGTTATAATAACTCTGCTACCCTCACGTTCTGTGACACATTAGCAGGGCCACAGCACAGTTATTAAACTTCTCATGTTCATTGAATATACGCAGTGCTGCCTTTTGGTGGAAAAAAACTGAAAAAAAAACTATTTGTCCTGCCTCTGTCCGTCCTAAGGGCTGTGTGTACGTGTCGGCTGCGTGTGCAACGTTTAAAAATCAGACGCACCCAGCTACGTTTTACTGCTGGCTTCGCCATTTGCTTTCCTTAATTGGGAAAAAAATACCTGCTCTGCCAGAGTTATAATAACTCTGCTACCCTCACGTTCTGTGACACATTAGCAGGGCCACAGCACAGTTATTAAACTTCTCATGTTCATTGAATATACGCAGTGCTGCCTTTTGGTGGAAAAAAACTGAAAAAAAACTATTTGTCCTGCCTCTGTCCGTCCTAAGGGCTGTTTGTACGTGTCGGCTGCGTGTGCAACGTTTAAAAATCAGACGCACCCAGCTACGTTTTACTGCTGGTTTCGCCATTTGCTTTCCTTAATTGGGAAAAAAATACCTGCTCTGCCAGAGTTATAATAACTCTGCTACCCTCACGTTCTGTGACACATTAGCAGGGCCACAGCACAGTTATTAAACTTCTCATGTTCATTGAATATACGCAGTGCTGCCTTTTGGTGGAAAAAAACTGAAAAAAAAACTATTTGTCCTGCCTCTGTCCGTCCTAAGGGCTGTGTGTACGTGTCGGCTGCGTGTGCAACGTTTAAAAATCAGACGCACCCAGCTACGTTTTACTGCTGGCTTCGCCATTTGCTTTCCTTAATTGGGAAAAAAATACCTGCTCTGCCAGAGTTATAATAACTCTGCTACCCTCACGTTCTGTGACACATTAGCAGGGCCACAGCACAGTTATTAAACTTCTCATGTTCATTGAATATACGCAGTGCTGCCTTTTGGTGGAAAAAAACTGAAAAAAAAACTATTTGTCCTGCCTCTGTCCGTCCTAAGGGCTGTGTGTACGTGTCGGCTGCGTGTGCAACGTTTAAAAATCAGACGCACCCAGCTACGTTTTACTGCTGGCTTCGCCATTTGCTTTCCTTAATTGGGAAAAAAATACCTGCTCTGCCAGAGTTATAATAACTCTGCTACCCTCACGTTCTGTGACACATTAGCAGGGCCACAGCACAGTTATTAAACTTCTCATGTTCATTGAATATACGCAGTGCTGCCTTTTGGTGGAAAAAAACTGAAAAAAAACTATTTGTCCTGCCTCTGTCCGTCCTAAGGGCTGTTTGTACGTGTCGGCTGCGTGTGCAACGTTTAAAAATCAGACGCACCCAGCTACGTTTTACTGCTGGTTTCGCCATTTGCTTTCCTTAATTGGGAAAAAAATACCTGCTCTGCCAGAGTTATAATAACTCTGCTACCCTCACGTTCTGTGACACATTAGCAGGGCCACAGCACAGTTATTAAACTTCTCATGTTCATTGAATATACGCAGTGCTGCCTTTTGGTGGAAAAAAACTGAAAAAAAAACTATTTGTCCTGCCTCTGTCCGTCCTAAGGGCTGTGTGTACGTGTCGGCTGCGTGTGCAACGTTTAAAAATCAGACGCACCCAGCTACGTTTTACTGCTGGCTTCGCCATTTGCTTTCCTTAATTGGGAAAAAAATACCTGCTCTGCCAGAGTTATAATAACTCTGCTACCCTCACGTTCTGTGACACATTAGCAGGGCCACAGCACAGTTATTAAACTTCTCATGTTCATTGAATATACGCAGTGCTGCCTTTTGGTGGAAAAAAACTGAAAAAAAAACTATTTGTCCTGCCTCTGTCCGTCCTAAGGGCTGTGTGTACGTGTCGGCTGCGTGTGCAACGTTTAAAAATCAGACGCACCCAGCTACGTTTTACTGCTGGCTTCGCCATTTGCTTTCCTTAATTGGGAAAAAAATACCTGCTCTGCCAGAGTTATAATAACTCTGCTACCCTCACGTTCTGTGACACATTAGCAGGGCCACAGCACAGTTATTAAACTTCTCATGTTCATTGAATATACGCAGTGCTGCCTTTTGGTGGAAAAAAACTGAAAAAAAAACTATTTGTCCTGCCTCTGTCCGTCCTAAGGGCTGTGTGTACGTGGCGGCTGCGTGTGCAACGTTTAAAAATCAGACGCACCCAGCTACGTTTTACTGCTGGCTTCGCCATTTGCTTTCCTTAATTGGGAAAAAAATACCTGCTCTGCCAGAGTTATAATAACTCTGCTACCCTCACGTTCTGTGACACATTAGCAGGGCCACAGCACAGTTATTAAACTTCTCATGTTCATTGAATATACGCAGTGCTGCCTTTTGGTGGAAAAAAACTGAAAAAAAAACTATTTGTCCTGCCTCTGTCCGTCCTAAGGGCTGTGTGTACGTGTCGGCTGCGTGTGCAACGTTTAAAAATCAGACGCACCCAGCTACGTTTTACTGCTGGCTTCGCCATTTGCTTTCCTTAATTGGGAAAAAAATACCTGCTCTGCCAGAGTTATAATAACTCTGCTACCCTCACGTTCTGTGACACATTAGCAGGGCCACAGCACAGTTATTAAACTTCTCATGTTCATTGAATATACGCAGTGCTGCCTTTTGGTGGAAAAAAACTGAAAAAAAACTATTTGTCCTGCCTCTGTCCGTCCTAAGGGCTGTTTGTACGTGTCGGCTGCGTGTGCAACGTTTAAAAATCAGACGCACCCAGCTACGTTTTACTGCTGGTTTCGCCATTTGCTTTCCTTAATTGGGAAAAAAATACCTGCTCTGCCAGAGTTATAATAACTCTGCTACCCTCACGTTCTGTGACACATTAGCAGGGCCACAGCACAGTTATTAAACTTCTCATGTTCATTGAATATACGCAGTGCTGCCTTTTGGTGGAAAAAAACTGAAAAAAAAACTATTTGTCCTGCCTCTGTCCGTCCTAAGGGCTGTGTGTACGTGTCGGCTGCGTGTGCAACGTTTAAAAATCAGACGCACCCAGCTACGTTTTACTGCTGGCTTCGCCATTTGCTTTCCTTAATTGGGAAAAAAATACCTGCTCTGCCAGAGTTATAATAACTCTGCTACCCTCACGTTCTGTGACACATTAGCAGGGCCACAGCACAGTTATTAAACTTCTCATGTTCATTGAATATACGCAGTGCTGCCTTTTGGTGGAAAAAAACTGAAAAAAAAACTATTTGTCCTGCCTCTGTCCGTCCTAAGGGCTGTGTGTACGTGTCGGCTGCGTGTGCAACGTTTAAAAATCAGACGCACCCAGCTACGTTTTACTGCTGGCTTCGCCATTTGCTTTCCTTAATTGGGAAAAAAATACCTGCTCTGCCAGAGTTATAATAACTCTGCTACCCTCACGTTCTGTGACACATTAGCAGGGCCACAGCACAGTTATTAAACTTCTCATGTTCATTGAATATACGCAGTGCTGCCTTTTGGTGGAAAAAAACTGAAAAAAAACTATTTGTCCTGCCTCTGTCCGTCCTAAGGGCTGTGTGTACGTGTCGGCTGCGTGTGCAACGTTTAAAAATCAGACGCACCCCGCTACGTTTTACTGCTGGCTTCGCCATTTGCTTTCCTTAATTGGGAAAAAAATACCTGCTCTGCCAGAGTTATAATAACTCTGCTACCCTCACGTTCTGTGACACATTAGCAGGGCCACAGCACAGTTATTAAACTTCTCATGTTCATTGAATATACGCAGTGCTGCCTTTTGGTGGAAAAAAACTGAAAAAAAAACTATTTGTCCTGCCTCTGTCCGTCCTAAGGGCTGTGTGTACGTGGCGGCTGCGTGTGCAACGTTTAAAAATCAGACGCACCCAGCTACGTTTTACTGCTGGCTTCGCCATTTGCTTTCCTTAATTGGGAAAAAAATACCTGCTCTGCCAGAGTTATAATAACTCTGCTACCCTCACGTTCTGTGACACATTAGCAGGGCCACAGCACAGTTATTAAACTTCTCATGTTCATTGAATATACGCAGTGCTGCCTTTTGGTGGAAAAAAACTGAAAAAAAAACTATTTGTCCTGCCTCTGTCCGTCCTAAGGGCTGTGTGTACGTGTCGGCTGCGTGTGCAACGTTTAAAAATCAGACGCACCCAGCTACGTTTTACTGCTGGCTTCGCCATTTGCTTTCCTTAATTGGGAAAAAAATACCTGCTCTGCCAGAGTTATAATAACTCTGCTACCCTCACGTTCTGTGACACATTAGCAGGGCCACAGCACAGTTATTAAACTTCTCATGTTCATTGAATATACGCAGTGCTGCCTTTTGGTGGAAAAAAACTGAAAAAAAAACTATTTGTCCTGCCTCTGTCCGTCCTAAGGGCTGTGTGTACGTGGCGGCTGCGTGTGCAACGTTTAAAAATCAGACGCACCCAGCTACGTTTTACTGCTGGCTTCGCCATTTGCTTTCCTTAATTGGGAAAAAAATACCTGCTCTGCCAGAGTTATAATAACTCTGCTACCCTCACGTTCTGTGACACATTAGCAGGGCCACAGCACAGTTATTAAACTTCTCATGTTCATTGAATATACGCAGTGCTGCCTTTTGGTGGAAAAAAACTGAAAAAAAAACTATTTGTCCTGCCTCTGTCCGTCCTAAGGGCTGTGTGTACGTGTCGGCTGCGTGTGCAACGTTTAAAAATCAGACGCACCCAGCTACGTTTTACTGCTGGCTTCGCCATTTGCTTTCCTTAATTGGGAAAAAAATACCTGCTCTGCCAGAGTTATAATAACTCTGCTACCCTCACGTTCTGTGACACATTAGCAGGGCCACAGCACAGTTATTAAACTTCTCATGTTCATTGAATATACGCAGTGCTGCCTTTTGGTGGAAAAAAACTGAAAAAAAAACTATTTGTCCTGCCTCTGTCCGTCCTAAGGGCTGTGTGTACGTGTCGGCTGCGTGTGCAACGTTTAAAAATCAGACGCACCCAGCTACGTTTTACTGCTGGCTTCGCCATTTGCTTTCCTTAATTGGGAAAAAAATACCTGCTCTGCCAGAGTTATAATAACTCTGCTACCCTCACGTTCTGTGACACATTAGCAGGGCCACAGCACAGTTATTAAACTTCTCATGTTCATTGAATATACGCAGTGCTGCCTTTTGGTGGAAAAAAACTGAAAAAAAAACTATTTGTCCTGCCTCTGTCCGTCCTAAGGGCTGTGTGTACGTGTCGGCTGCGTGTGCAACGTTTAAAAATCAGACGCACCCAGCTACGTTTTACTGCTGGCTTCGCCATTTGCTTTCCTTAATTGGGAAAAAAATACCTGCTCTGCCAGAGTTATAATAACTCTGCTACCCTCACGTTCTGTGACACATTAGCAGGGCCACAGCACAGTTATTAAACTTCTCATGTTCATTGAATATACGCAGTGCTGCCTTTTGGTGGAAAAAAACTGAAAAAAAAACTATTTGTCCTGCCTCTGTCCGTCCTAAGGGCTGTGTGTACGTGTCGGCTGCGTGTGCAACGTTTAAAAATCAGACGCACCCAGCTACGTTTTACTGCTGGCTTCGCCATTTGCTTTCCTTAATTGGGAAAAAAATACCTGCTCTGCCAGAGTTATAATAACTCTGCTACCCTCACGTTCTGTGACACATTAGCAGGGCCACAGCACAGTTATTAAACTTCTCATGTTCATTGAATATACGCAGTGCTGCCTTTTGGTGGAAAAAAACTGAAAAAAAAACTATTTGTCCTGCCTCTGTCCGTCCTAAGGGCTGTGTGTACGTGGCGGCTGCGTGTGCAACGTTTAAAAATCAGACGCACCCAGCTACGTTTTACTGCTGGCTTCGCCATTTGCTTTCCTTAATTGGGAAAAAAATACCTGCTCTGCCAGAGTTATAATAACTCTGCTACCCTCACGTTCTGTGACACATTAGCAGGGCCACAGCACAGTTATTAAACTTCTCATGTTCATTGAATATACGCAGTGCTGCCTTTTGGTGGAAAAAAACTGAAAAAAAAACTATTTGTCCTGCCTCTGTCCGTCCTAAGGGCTGTGTGTACGTGTCGGCTGCGTGTGCAACGTTTAAAAATCAGACGCACCCAGCTACGTTTTACTGCTGGCTTCGCCATTTGCTTTCCTTAATTGGGAAAAAAATACCTGCTCTGCCAGAGTTATAATAACTCTGCTACCCTCACGTTCTGTGACACATTAGCAGGGCCACAGCACAGTTATTAAACTTCTCATGTTCATTGAATATACGCAGAGCTGCCTTTTGGTGGAAAAAAACTGAAAAAAAAACTATTTGTCCTGCCTCTGTCCGTCCTAAGGGCTGTGTGTACGTGGCGGCTGCGTGTGCAACGTTTAAAAATCAGACGCACCCAGCTACGTTTTACTGCTGGCTTCGCCATTTGCTTTCCTTAATTGGGAAAAAAATACCTGCTCTGCCAGAGTTATAATAACTCTGCTACCCTCACGTTCTGTGACACTTTAGCAGGGCCACAGCACAGTTATTAAACTTCTCATGTTCATTGAATATACGCAGTGCTGCCTTTTGGTGGAAAAAAACTGAAAAAAAAACTATTTGTCCTGCCTCTGTCCGTCCTAAGGGCTGTGTGTACGTGTCGGCTGCGTGTGCAACGTTTAAAAATCAGACGCACCCAGCTACGTTTTACTGCTGGCTTCGCCATTTGCTTTCCTTAATTGGGAAAAAAATACCTGCTCTGCCAGAGTTATAATAACTCTGCTACCCTCACGTTCTGTGACACATTAGCAGGGCCACAGCACAGTTATTAAACTTCTCATGTTCATTGAATATACGCAGTGCTGCCTTTTGGTGGAAAAAAACTGAAAAAAAAACTATTTGTCCTGCCTCTGTCCGTCCTAAGGGCTGTGTGTACGTGTCGGCTGCGTGTGCAACGTTTAAAAATCAGACGCACCCAGCTACGTTTTACTGCTGGCTTCGCCATTTGCTTTCCTTAATTGGGAAAAAAATACCTGCTCTGCCAGAGTTATAATAACTCTGCTACCCTCACGTTCTGTGACACTTTAGCAGGGCCACAGCACAGTTATTAAACTTCTCATGTTCATTGAATATACGCAGTGCTGCCTTTTGGTGGAAAAAAACTGAAAAAAAAACTATTTGTCCTGCCTCTGTCCGTCCTAAGGGCTGTGTGTACGTGTCGGCTGCGTGTGCAACGTTTAAAAATCAGACGCACCCAGCTACGTTTTACTGCTGGCTTCGCCATTTGCTTTCCTTAATTGGGAAAAAAATACCTGCTCTGCCAGAGTTATAATAACTCTGCTACCCTCACGTTCTGTGACACATTAGCAGGGCCACAGCACAGTTATTAAACTTCTCATGTTCATTGAATATACGCAGTGCTGCCTTTTGGTGGAAAAAAACTGAAAAAAAAACTATTTGTCCTGCCTCTGTCCGTCCTAAGGGCTGTGTGTACGTGGCGGCTGCGTGTGCAACGTTTAAAAATCAGACGCACCCAGCTACGTTTTACTGCTGGCTTCGCCATTTGCTTTCCTTAATTGGGAAAAAAATACCTGCTCTGCCAGAGTTATAATAACTCTGCTACCCTCACGTTCTGTGACACATTAGCAGGGCCACAGCACAGTTATTAAACTTCTCATGTTCATTGAATATACGCAGTGCTGCCTTTTGGTGGAAAAAAACTGAAAAAAAAACTATTTGTCCTGCCTCTGTCCGTCCTAAGGGCTGTGTGTACGTGTCGGCTGCGTGTGCAACGTTTAAAAATCAGACGCACCCAGCTACGTTTTACTGCTGGCTTCGCCATTTGCTTTCCTTAATTGGGAAAAAAATACCTGCTCTGCCAGAGTTATAATAACTCTGCTACCCTCACGTTCTGTGACACATTAGCAGGGCCACAGCACAGTTATTAAACTTCTCATGTTCATTGAATATACGCAGTGCTGCCTTTTGGTGGAAAAAAACTGAAAAAAAAACTATTTGTCCTGCCTCTGTCCGTCCTAAGGGCTGTGTGTACGTGGCGGCTGCGTGTGCAACGTTTAAAAATCAGACGCACCCAGCTACGTTTTACTGCTGGCTTCGCCATTTGCTTTCCTTAATTGGGAAAAAAATACCTGCTCTGCAAGAGTTATAATAACTCTGCTACCCTCACGTTCTGTGACACATTAGCAGGGCCACAGCACAGTTATTAAACTTCTCATGTTCATTGAATATACGCAGTGCTGCCTTTTGGTGGAAAAAAACTGAAAAAAAAACTATTTGTCCTGCCTCTGTCCGTCCTAAGGGCTGTGTGTACGTGGCGGCTGCGTGTGCAACGTTTAAAAATCAGACGCACCCAGCTACGTTTTACTGCTGGCTTCGCCATTTGCTTTCCTTAATTGGGAAAAAAATACCTGCTCTGCCAGAGTTATAATAACTCTGCTACCCTCACGTTCTGTGACACATTAGCAGGGCCACAGCACAGTTATTAAACTTCTCATGTTCATTGAATATACGCAGTGCTGCCTTTTGGTGGAAAAAAACTGAAAAAAAAAACTATTTGTCCTGCCTCTGTCCGTCCTAAGGGCTGTGTGTACGTGTCGGCTGCGTGTGCAACGTTTAAAAATCAGACGCACCCAGCTACGTTTTACTGCTGGCTTCGCCATTTGCTTTCCTTAATTGGGAAAAAAATACCTGCTCTGCCAGAGTTATAATAACTCTGCTACCCTCACGTTCTGTGACACATTAGCAGTGCCACAGCACAGTTATTAAACTTCTCATGTTCATTAAATATACGCAGTGCTGCCTTTTGGTGGAAAAAAACTGAAAAAAAACTATTTGTCCTGCCTCTGTCCGTCCTAAGGGCTGTGTGTACGTGTCGGCTGCGTGTGCAACGTTTAAAAATCAGACGCACCCAGCTACGTTTTACTGCTGGTTTCGCCATTTGCTTTCCTTAATTGGGAAAAAAATACCTGCTCTGCCAGAGTTATAATAACTCTGCTACCCTCACGTTCTGTGACACATTAGCAGGGCCACAGCACAGTTATTAAACTTCTCATGTTCATTGAATATACGCAGTGCTGCCTTTTGGTGGAAAAAAACTGAAAAAAAAACTATTTGTCCTGCCTCTGTCCGTCCTAAGGGCTGTGTGTACGTGTCGGCTGCGTGTGCAACGTTTAAAAATCAGACGCACCCAGCTACGTTTTACTGCTGGCTTCGCCATTTGCTTTCCTTAATTGGGAAAAAAATACCTGCTCTGCCAGAGTTATAATAACTCTGCTACCCTCACGTTCTGTGACACATTAGCAGGGCCACAGCACAGTTATTAAACTTCTCATGTTCATTGAATATACGCAGTGCTGCCTTTTGGTGGAAAAAAACTGAAAAAAAAACTATTTGTCCTGCCTCTGTCCGTCCTAAGGGCTGTGTGTACGTGTCGGCTGCGTGTGCAACGTTTAAAAATCAGACGCACCCAGCTACGTTTTACTGCTGGCTTCGCCATTTGCTTTCCTTAATTGGGAAAAAAATACCTGCTCTGCCAGAGTTATAATAACTCTGCTACCCTCACGTTCTGTGACACATTAGCAGGGCCACAGCACAGTTATTAAACTTCTCATGTTCATTGAATATACGCAGTGCTGCCTTTTGGTGGAAAAAAACTGAAAAAAAAACTATTTGTCCTGCCTCTGTCCGTCCTAAGGGCTGTGTGTACGTGTCGGCTGCGTGTGCAACGTTTAAAAATCAGACGCACCCAGCTACGTTTTACTGCTGGCTTCGCCATTTGCTTTCCTTAATTGGGAAAAAAATACCTGCTCTGCCAGAGTTATAATAACTCTGCTACCCTCACGTTCTGTGACACATTAGCAGGGCCACAGCACAGTTATTAAACTTCTCATGTTCATTGAATATACGCAGTGCTGCCTTTTGGTGGAAAAAAACTGAAAAAAAAACTATTTGTCCTGCCTCTGTCCGTCCTAAGGGCTGTGTGTACGTGGCGGCTGCGTGTGCAACGTTTAAAAATCAGACGCACCCAGCTACGTTTTACTGCTGGCTTCGCCATTTGCTTTCCTTAATTGGGAAAAAAATACCTGCTCTGCCAGAGTTATAATAACTCTGCTACCCTCACGTTCTGTGACACATTAGCAGGGCCACAGCACAGTTATTAAACTTCTCATGTTCATTGAATATACGCAGTGCTGCCTTTTGGTGGAAAAAAACTGAAAAAAAAACTATTTGTCCTGCCTCTGTCCGTCCTAAGGGCTGTGTGTACGTGTCGGCTGCGTGTGCAACGTTTAAAAATCAGACGCACCCAGCTACGTTTTACTGCTGGCTTCGCCATTTGCTTTCCTTAATTGGGAAAAAAATACCTGCTCTGCCAGAGTTATAATAACTCTGCTACCCTCACGTTCTGTGACACATTAGCAGGGCCACAGCACAGTTATTAAACTTCTCATGTTCATTGAATATACGCAGTGCTGCCTTTTGGTGGAAAAAAACTGAAAAAAAAACTATTTGTCCTGCCTCTGTCCGTCCTAAGGGCTGTGTGTACGTGTCGGCTGCGTGTGCAACGTTTAAAAATCAGACGCACCCAGCTACGTTTTACTGCTGGCTTCGCCATTTGCTTTCCTTAATTGGGAAAAAAATACCTGCTCTGCCAGAGTTATAATAACTCTGCTACCCTCACGTTCTGTGACACATTAGCAGGGCCACAGCACAGTTATTAAACTTCTCATGTTCATTGAATATACGCAGTGCTGCCTTTTGGTGGAAAAAAACTGAAAAAAAAACTATTTGTCCTGCCTCTGTCCGTCCTAAGGGCTGTGTGTACGTGTCGGCTGCGTGTGCAACGTTTAAAAATCAGACGCACCCAGCTACGTTTTACTGCTGGCTTCGCCATTTGCTTTCCTTAATTGGGAAAAAAATACCTGCTCTGCCAGAGTTATAATAACTCTGCTACCCTCACGTTCTGTGACACATTAGCAGGGCCACAGCACAGTTATTAAACTTCTCATGTTCATTGAATATACGCAGTGCTGCCTTTTGGTGGAAAAAAACTGAAAAAAAAACTATTTGTCCTGCCTCTGTCCGTCCTAAGGGCTGTGTGTACGTGTCGGCTGCGTGTGCAACGTTTAAAAATCAGACGCACCCAGCTACGTTTTACTGCTGGCTTCGCCATTTGCTTTCCTTAATTGGGAAAAAAATACCTGCTCTGCCAGAGTTATAATAACTCTGCTACCCTCACGTTCTGTGACACATTAGCAGGGCCACAGCACAGTTATTAAACTTCTCATGTTCATTGAATATACGCAGTGCTGCCTTTTGGTGGAAAAAAACTGAAAAAAAAACTATTTGTCCTGCCTCTGTCCGTCCTAAGGGCTGTGTGTACGTGGCGGCTGCGTGTGCAACGTTTAAAAATCAGACGCACCCAGCTACGTTTTACTGCTGGCTTCGCCATTTGCTTTCCTTAATTGGGAAAAAAATACCTGCTCTGCCAGAGTTATAATAACTCTGCTACCCTCACGTTCTGTGACACATTAGCAGGGCCACAGCACAGTTATTAAACTTCTCATGTTCATTGAATATACGCAGTGCTGCCTTTTGGTGGAAAAAAACTGAAAAAAAAACTATTTGTCCTGCCTCTGTCCGTCCTAAGGGCTGTGTGTACGTGTCGGCTGCGTGTGCAACGTTTAAAAATCAGACGCACCCAGCTACGTTTTACTGCTGGCTTCGCCATTTGCTTTCCTTAATTGGGAAAAAAATACCTGCTCTGCCAGAGTTATAATAACTCTGCTACCCTCACGTTCTGTGACACATTAGCAGGGCCACAGCACAGTTATTAAACTTCTCATGTTCATTGAATATACGCAGAGCTGCCTTTTGGTGGAAAAAAACTGAAAAAAAAACTATTTGTCCTGCCTCTGTCCGTCCTAAGGGCTGTGTGTACGTGGCGGCTGCGTGTGCAACGTTTAAAAATCAGACGCACCCAGCTACGTTTTACTGCTGGCTTCGCCATTTGCTTTCCTTAATTGGGAAAAAAATACCTGCTCTGCCAGAGTTATAATAACTCTGCTACCCTCACGTTCTGTGACACTTTAGCAGGGCCACAGCACAGTTATTAAACTTCTCATGTTCATTGAATATACGCAGTGCTGCCTTTTGGTGGAAAAAAACTGAAAAAAAAACTATTTGTCCTGCCTCTGTCCGTCCTAAGGGCTGTGTGTACGTGTCGGCTGCGTGTGCAACGTTTAAAAATCAGACGCACCCAGCTACGTTTTACTGCTGGCTTCGCCATTTGCTTTCCTTAATTGGGAAAAAAATACCTGCTCTGCCAGAGTTATAATAACTCTGCTACCCTCACGTTCTGTGACACATTAGCAGGGCCACAGCACAGTTATTAAACTTCTCATGTTCATTGAATATACGCAGTGCTGCCTTTTGGTGGAAAAAAACTGAAAAAAAAACTATTTGTCCTGCCTCTGTCCGTCCTAAGGGCTGTGTGTACGTGTCGGCTGCGTGTGCAACGTTTAAAAATCAGACGCACCCAGCTACGTTTTACTGCTGGCTTCGCCATTTGCTTTCCTTAATTGGGAAAAAAATACCTGCTCTGCCAGAGTTATAATAACTCTGCTACCCTCACGTTCTGTGACACTTTAGCAGGGCCACAGCACAGTTATTAAACTTCTCATGTTCATTGAATATACGCAGTGCTGCCTTTTGGTGGAAAAAAACTGAAAAAAAAACTATTTGTCCTGCCTCTGTCCGTCCTAAGGGCTGTGTGTACGTGTCGGCTGCGTGTGCAACGTTTAAAAATCAGACGCACCCAGCTACGTTTTACTGCTGGCTTCGCCATTTGCTTTCCTTAATTGGGAAAAAAATACCTGCTCTGCCAGAGTTATAATAACTCTGCTACCCTCACGTTCTGTGACACATTAGCAGGGCCACAGCACAGTTATTAAACTTCTCATGTTCATTGAATATACGCAGTGCTGCCTTTTGGTGGAAAAAAACTGAAAAAAAAACTATTTGTCCTGCCTCTGTCCGTCCTAAGGGCTGTGTGTACGTGGCGGCTGCGTGTGCAACGTTTAAAAATCAGACGCACCCAGCTACGTTTTACTGCTGGCTTCGCCATTTGCTTTCCTTAATTGGGAAAAAAATACCTGCTCTGCCAGAGTTATAATAACTCTGCTACCCTCACGTTCTGTGACACATTAGCAGGGCCACAGCACAGTTATTAAACTTCTCATGTTCATTGAATATACGCAGTGCTGCCTTTTGGTGGAAAAAAACTGAAAAAAAAACTATTTGTCCTGCCTCTGTCCGTCCTAAGGGCTGTGTGTACGTGTCGGCTGCGTGTGCAACGTTTAAAAATCAGACGCACCCCAGCTACGTTTTACTGCTGGCTTCGCCATTTGCTTTCCTTAATTGGGAAAAAAATACCTGCTCTGCCAGAGTTATAATAACTCTGCTACCCTCACGTTCTGTGACACATTAGCAGGGCCACAGCACAGTTATTAAACTTCTCATGTTCATTGAATATACGCAGTGCTGCCTTTTGGTGGAAAAAAACTGAAAAAAAAACTATTTGTCCTGCCTCTGTCCGTCCTAAGGGCTGTGTGTACGTGGCGCTGCGGTGTGCAACGTTTAAAAATCAGACGCACCCAGCTACGTTTTACTGCTGGCTTCGCCATTTGCTTTCCTTAATTGGGAAAAAATACCTGCTCTGCAAGAGTTATAATAACTCTGCTACCCTCACGTTCTGTGACACATTAGCAGGGCCACAGCACAGTTATTAAACTTCTCATGTTCATTGAATATACGCAGTGCTGCCTTTTGGTGGGAAAAAAACTGAAAAAAAAACTATTTGTCTGCCTCTGGTCCGTCCTAAGGGCTGTGTGTACGTGGCGGCTGCGTGTGCAACGTTTAAAAATCAGACGCACCCAGCTACGTTTTACTGCTGGCTTCGCCATTTGCATCCTTAATTGGGAAAAAAAATACCTGCTCTGCCAGAGTTATAATAACTCTGCTACCCTCACGTTCTGTGACACATTAGCAGGGCCACAGCACAGTTATTAAACTTCTCATGTTCATTGAATATACGCAGTGCTGCCTTTTGGTGGAAAAAAACTGAAAAAAAAAACTATTTGTCCTGCCTCTGTCCGTCCTAAGGGCTGTGTGTACGTGTCGGCTGCGTGTGCAACGTTTAAAAATCAGACGCACCAGCTACGTTTTACTGCTGGCTTCGCCATTTGCTTTCCTTAATTGGGAAAAAAATACCTGCTCTGCCAGAGTTATAATAACTCTGCTACCCTCACGTTCTGTGACACATTAGCAGGGCCACAGCACAGTTATTAAACTTCTCATGTTCATTGAATATACGCAGTGCTGCCTTTTGGTGGAAAAAAACTGAAAAAAAAACTATTTGTCCTGCCTCTGTCCGTCCTAAGGGCTGTGTGTACGTGTCGGCTGCGTGTGCAACGTTTAAAAATCAGACGCACCCAGCTACGTTTTACTGCTGGTTTCGCCATTTGCTTTCCTTAATTGGGAAAAAAAATACCTGCTCTGCCAGAGTTATAATAACTCTGCTACCCTCACGTTCTGTGACACATTAGCAGGGCCACAGCACAGTTATTAAACTTCTCATGTTCATTGAATATACGCAGTGCTGCCTTTTGGTGGAAAAAAAACTGAAAAAAAAAACTATTTGTCCTGCCTCTGTCCGTCCTAAGGGCTGTGTGTACGTGTCGGCTGCGTGTGCAACGTTTAAAAATCAGACGCACCCAGCTACGTTTTACTGCTGGCTTCGCCATTTGCTTTCCTTAATTGGGAAAAAAATACCTGCTCTGCCAGAGTTATAATAACTCTGCTACCCTCACGTTCTGTGACACATTAGCAGGGCCACAGCACAGTTATTAAACTTCTCATGTTCATTGAATATACGCAGTGCTGCCTTTTGGTGGAAAAAAACTGAAAAAAAAACTATTTGTCCTGCCTCTGTCCGTCCTAAGGGCTGTGTGTACGTGTCGGCTGCGTGTGCAACGTTTAAAAATCAGACGCACCCCAGCTACGTTTTACTGCTGGCTTCGCCATTTGCTTTCCTTAATTGGGAAAAAAATACCTGCTCTGCCAGAGTTATAATAACTCTGCTACCCTCACGTTCTGTGACACATTAGCAGGGCCACAGCACAGTTATTAAACTTCTCATGTTCATTGAATATACGCAGTGCTGCCTTTTGGTGGAAAAAAAACTGAAAAAAAAACTATTTGTCCTGCCTCTGTCCGTCCTAAGGGCTGTGTGTACGTGTCGGCTGCGTGTGCAACGTTTAAAAATCAGACGCACCCAGCTACGTTTTACTGCTGGCTTCGCCATTTGCTTTCCTTAATTGGGAAAAAAATACCTGCTCTGCCAGAGTTATAATAACTCTGCTACCCTCACGTTCTGTGACACATTAGCAGGGCCACAGCACAGTTATTAAACTTCTCATGTTCATTGAATATACGCAGTGCTGCCTTTTGGTGGAAAAAAACTGAAAAAAAAACTATTTGTCCTGCCTCTGTCCGTCCTAAGGGCTGTGTGTACGTGTCGGCTGCGTGTGCAACGTTTAAAAATCAGACGCACCCAGCTACGTTTTACTGCTGGCTTCGCCATTTGCTTTCCTTAATTGGGAAAAAAATACCTGCTCTGCCAGAGTTATAATAACTCTGCTACCCTCACGTTCTGTGACACATTAGCAGGGCCACAGCACAGTTATTAAACTTCTCATGTTCATTGAATATACGCAGTGCTGCCTTTGGTGGAAAAAAACTGAAAAAAAAACTATTTGTCCTGCCTCTGTCCGTCCTAAGGGCTGTGTGTACGTGTCGGCTGCGTGTGCAACGTTTAAAAATCAGACGCACCCAGCTACGTTTTACTGCTGGCTTCGCCATTTGCTTTCCTTAATTGGGAAAAAAATACCTGCTCTGCCAGAGTTATAATAACTCTGCTACCCTCACGTTCTGTGACACATTAGCAGGGCCACAGCACAGTTATTAAACTTCTCATGTTCATTGAATATACGCAGTGCTGCCTTTTGGTGGAAAAAAACTGAAAAAAAACTATTTGTCCTGCCTCTGTCCGTCCTAAGGGCTGTGTGTACGTGTCGGCTGCGTGTGCAACGTTTAAAAATCAGACGCACCCAGCTACGTTTTACTGCTGGCTTCGCCATTTGCTTTCCTTAATTGGGAAAAAAATACCTGCTCTGCCAGAGTTATAATAACTCTGCTACCCTCACGTTCTGTGACACATTAGCAGGGCCACAGCACAGTTATTAAACTTCTCATGTTCATTGAATATACGCAGTGCTGCCTTTTGGTGGAAAAAAACTGAAAAAAAAACTATTTGTCCTGCCTCTGTCCGTCCTAAGGGCTGTGTGTACGTGTCGGCTGCGTGTGCAACGTTTAAAAATCAGACGCACCCCAGCTACGTTTTACTGCTGGCTTCGCCATTTGCTTTCCTTAATTGGGAAAAAAATACCTGCTCTTGCCAGAGTTATAATAACTCTGCTACCCTCACGTTCTGTGACACATTAGCAGGGCCACAGCACAGTTATTAAACTTCTCATGTTCATTGAATATACGCAGTGCTGCCTTTTGGTGGAAAAAAACTGAAAAAAAAACTATTTGTCCTGCCTCTGTCCGTCCTAAGGGCTGTGTGTACGTGGCGGCTGCGTGTGCAACGTTTAAAAATCAGACGCACCCAGCTACGTTTTACTGCTGGCTTCGCCATTTGCTTTCCTTAATTGGGAAAAAAATACCTGCTCTGCAAGAGTTATAATAACTCTGCTACCCTCACGTTCTGTGACACATTAGCAGGGCCACAGCACAGTTATTAAACTTCTCATGTTCATTGAATATACGCAGTGCTGCCTTTTGGTGGAAAAAAACTGAAAAAAAAACTATTTGTCCTGCCTCTGTCCGTCCTAAGGGCTGTGTGTACGTGTCGGCTGCGTGTGCAACGTTTAAAAATCAGACGCACCCAGCTACGTTTTACTGCTGGCTTCGCCATTTGCTTTCCTTAATTGGGAAAAAATACCTGCTCTGCCAGAGTTATAATAACTCTGCTACCCTCACGTTCTGTGACACATTAGCAGGGCCACAGCACAGTTATTAAACTTCTCATGTTCATTGAATATACGCAGTGCTGCCTTTTGGTGGAAAAAAACTGAAAAAAAAACTATTTGTCCTGCCTCTGTCCGTCCTAAGGGCTGTGTGTACGTGTCGGCTGCGTGTGCAACGTTTAAAAATCAGACGCACCCAGCTACGTTTTACTGCTGGTTCGCCATTTGCTTTCCTTAATTGGGAAAAAAAATACCTGCTCTGCCAGAGTTATAATAACTCTGCTACCCTCACGTTCTGTGACACATTAGCAGGGCCACAGCACAGTTATTAAACTTCTCATGTTCATTGAATATACGCAGTGCTGCCTTTTGGTGGAAAAAACCTGAAAAAAAAACTATTGTCCTGCCTCTGTCCGTCCTAAGGGCTGTGTGTACGTGTCGGCTGCGTGTGCAACGTTTAAAAATCAGACGCACCCAGCTACGTTTTACTGCTGGCTTCGCCATTTGCTTTCCTTAATTGGGAAAAAAATACCTGCTCTGCCAGAGTTATAATAACTCTGCTACCCTCACGTTCTGTGACACATTAGCAGGGCCACAGCACAGTTATTAAACTTCTCATGTTCATTGAATATACGCAGTGCTGCCTTTTGGTGGAAAAAACTGAAAAAAAAACTATTTGTCCTGCCTCTGTCCGTCCTAAGGGCTGTGTGTACGTGTCGGCTGCGTGTGCAACGTTTAAAAATCAGACGCACCCAGCTACGTTTTACTGCTGGCTTCGCCATTTGCTTTCCTTAATTGGGAAAAAAATACCTGCTCTGCCAGAGTTATAATAACTCTGCTACCCTCACGTTCTGTGACACATTAGCAGGGCCACAGCACAGTTATTAAACTTCTCATGTTCATTGAATATACGCAGTGCTGCCTTTTGGTGGAAAAAAACTGAAAAAAAACTATTTGTCCTGCCTCTGTCCGTCCTAAGGGCTGTGTGTACGTGTCGGCTGCGTGTGCAACGTTTAAAATCAGACGCACCCAGCTACGTTTACTGCTGGTTCGCCATTTGCTTTCCTTAATTGGAAAAAAAATACCTGCTCTGCCAGAGTTATAATAACTCTGCTACCCTCACGTTCTGTGACACATTAGCAGGGCCACAGCACAGTTCTTAAACTTCTCATGTTCATTGAATATACGCAGTGCTGCCTTTTGGTGGAAAAAACTGAAAAAAAAAACTATTTGTCCTGCCTCTGTCCGTCCTAAGGGCTGTGTGTACGTGTCGGCTGCGTGTGCAACGTTTAAAAATCAGACGCACCCAGCTACGTTTTACTGCTGGCTTCGCCATTTGCTTTCCTTAATTGGGAAAAAAATACCTGCTCTGCCAGAGTTATAATAACTCTGCTACCCTCACGTTCTGTGACACATTAGCAGGGCCACAGCACAGTTATTAAACTTCTCATGTTCATTGAATATACGCTAGTGCTGCCTTTTGGTGGAAAAAAACTGAAAAAAAAACTATTTGTCCTGCCTCTGTCCGTCCTAAGGGCTGTGTGTACGTGGCGGCTGCGTGTGCAACGTTTAAAAATCAGACGCACCCAGCTACGTTTTACTGCTGGCTTCGCCATTTGCTTTCCTTAATTGGGAAAAAAATTACCTGCTCTGCCAGAGTTATAATAACTCTGCTACCCTCACGTTCTGTGACACATTAGCAGGGCCACAGCACAGTTATTAAACTTCTCATGTTCATTGAATATACGCAGTGCTGCCTTTTGGTGGAAAAAAACTGAAAAAAAAACTATTTGTCCTGCCTCTGTCCGTCCTAAGGGCTGTGTGTACGTGGCGGCTGCGTGTGCAACGTTTAAAAATCAGACGCACCCAGCTACGTTTTACTGCTGGCTTCGCCATTTGCTTTACTTAATTGGGAAAAAAATACCTGCTCTGCAAGAGTTATAATAACTCTGCTACCCTCACGTTCTGTGACACATTAGCAGGGCCACAGCACAGTTATTAAACTTCTCATGTTCATTGAATATACGCAGTGCTGCCTTTTGGTGGAAAAAAACTGAAAAAAAAACTATTTGTCCTGCCTCTGTCCGTCCTAAGGGCTGTGTGTACGTGTCGGCTGCGTGTGCAACGTTTAAAAATCAGACGCACCCAGCTACGTTTTACTGCTGGCTTCGCCATTTGCTTTCCTTAATTGGGAAAAAAATACCTGCTCTGCCAGAGTTATAATAACTCTGCTACCCTCACGTTCTGTGACACATTAGCAGGGCCACAGCACAGTTATTAAACTTCTCATGTTCATTGAATATACGCAGTGCTGCCTTTTGGTGGAAAAAAACTGAAAAAAAACTATTTGTCCTGCCTCTGTCCGTCCTAAGGGCTGTGTGTACGTGTCGGCTGCGTGTGCAACGTTTAAAAATCAGACGCACCCAGCTACGTTTTACTGCTGGTTTCGCCATTTGCTTTCCTTAATTGGAAAAAAAATACCTGCTCTGCCAGAGTTATAATAACTCTGCTACCCTCACGTTCTGTGACACATTAGCAGGGCCACAGCACAGTTATTAAACTTCTCATGTTCATTGAATATACGCAGTGCTGCTTTTGGTGGAAAAAACCTGAAAAAAAAACTATTTGTCCTGCCTCTGTCCGTCCTAAGGGCTGTGTGTACGTGTCGGCTGCGTGTGCAACGTTTAAAAAATCAGACGCACCCAGCTACGTTTTACTGCTGGCTTCGCCATTTGCTTTCCTTAATTGGGAAAAAAATACCTGCTCTGCCAGAGTTATAATAACTCTGCTACCCTCACGTTCTGTGACACATTAGCAGGGCCACAGCACAGTTATTAAACTTCTCATGTTCATTGAATATACGCAGTGCTGCCTTTTGGTGGAAAAAAACCTGAAAAAAAAACTATTTGTCCTGCCTCTGTCCGTCCTAAGGGCTGTGTGTACGTGTCGGCTGCGTGTGCAACGTTTAAAAATCAGACGCACCCAGCTACGTTTTACTGCTGGCTTCGCCATTTGCTTTCCTTAATTGGGAAAAAAAATACCTGCTCTGCCAGAGTTATAATAACTCTGCTACCCTCACGTTCTGTGACACATTAGCAGGGCCACAGCACAGTTATTAAACTTCTCATGTTCATTGAATATACGCAGTGCTGCCTTTTGGTGGAAAAAAACTGAAAAAAAAACTATTTGTCCTGCTCTGTCCGTCCTAAGGGCTGTGTGTACGTGTCGGCTGCGTGTGCAACGTTTAAAAATCAGGCGCACCCAGCTACGTTTTACTGCTGGCTTCGCCATTTGCTTTCCTTAATTGGGAAAAAAATACCTGCTCTGCCAGAGTTATAATAACTCTGCTACCCTCACGTTCTGTGACACAATAGCAGGGCCACAGCACAGTTATTAAACTTCTCATTTTCATTGAATATACGCAGTGCTGCCTTTTGGTGGAAAAAAACTGAAAAAAAAACTATTTGTCCTGCCTCTGTCCGTCCTAAGGGCTGTGTGTACGTGTCGGCTGCGTGTGCAACGTTTAAAAATCAGACGCACCCAGCTACGTTTTACTGCTGGCTTCGCCATTTGCTTTCCTTAATTGGGAAAAAAATACCTGCTCTGCCAGAGTTATAATAACTCTGCTACCCTCACGTTCTGTGACACATTAGCAGGGCCACAGCCACAGTTATTAAACTTCTCATGTTCATTGAATATACGCAGTGCTGCTTTGGTGGAAAAAAACTGAAAAAAAAACTATTTGTCCTGCCTCTGTCCGTCCTAAGGGCTGTGTGTACGTGTCGCTGCGTGTGCAACGTTTAAAAATCAGACGCACCCAGCTACGTTTTACTGCTGGCTTCGCCATTTGCTTTCCTTAATTGGGAAAAAAAATACCTGCTCTGCAGAGTTATAATAACTCTGCTACCCTTACGTTCTGTGACACATTAGCAGGGCCACAGCACAGTTATTAAACTTCTCATGTTCATTGAATATACGCAGTGCTGCCTTTTGGTGGAAAAAAACTGAAAAAAAAAACTATTTGTCCTGCCTCTGTCCGTCCTAAGGGCTGTGTGTACGTGTCGGCTGCGTGTGCAACGTTTAAAATCAGACGCACCCAGCTACGTTTTACTGCTGGCTTCGCCATTTGCTTTCCTTAATTGGAAAAAAAATACCTGCTCTGCCAGAGTTATAATAACTCTGCTACCCTCACGTTCTGTGACACATTAGCAGGGCCACAGCACAGTTATTAAACTTCTCATGTTCATTGAATATACGCAGTGCTGCCTTTTGGTGGAAAAAAACTGGAAAAAAAAACTATTTGTCCTGCCTCTGTCCGTCCTAAGGGCTGTGTGTACGTGTCGGCTGCGTGTGCAACGTTTAAAAAATCAGACGCACCCAGCTACGTTTTACTGCTGGCTTCGCCATTTGCTTTCCTTAATTGGGGAAAAAAATACCTGCTCTGCCAGAGTTATAATAACTCTGCTACCCTCACGTTCTGTGACACATTAGCAGGGCACAGCACAGTTATTAAACTTCTCATGTTCATTGAATATACGCAGTGCTGCCTTTTGGTGGAAAAAAACTGAAAAAAAACTATTTGTCTGCCTCTGTCCGTCCTAAGGGCTGTGTGTACGTGTCGGCTGCGTGTGCAACGTTTAAAAATCAGACGCACCCAGCTACGTTTTACTGCTGGCTTCGCCATTTGCTTTCCTTAATTGGGAAAAAAATACCTGCTCTGCCAGAGTTATAATAACTCTGCTACCCTCACTTTCTGTGACACATTAGCAGGGCCACAGCACAGTTATTAAA